>NC_067221.1:37342621-37666788 GCF_019924925.1 Ctenopharyngodon idella | reverse complement strand
ATGCTGCACTGATTGCTCCTTGCAACTGATGAAGCGCATTGATTTTAATGCTGAATAATTCAATACAGTTTAAAAAAACATTTCAGTGTTCAAAGGATCAATGATTTATGTGATCATATCAGAAGTATTGATATTTCAAGATCAATCCATCCATTCCTACTCTGTGCGTTCCATCTGATCCATGCATTTGTCTATCTCTGGTAGTCTGGTGATGTTGTTGATCTAACAGCTGATTCAATCCCTGGGTCTCTCAACCCCCCTCAGGCTATTTATGGCAGATTCCCCTGTAGGACTCAGTTCTCAGGCCATACATGGAGTCCACTGGTTGAGGTTACCTCTGATCGAGTGTGTGAGCGTGTGCACTAGCGTGACTCTCAATAGACTGTCACTCTGGAGTTGTTAGCTGAACAGGATATTCAGAGAATTGCCACCTGCGGATTTTCAGTGACCGCTTCTCCACAGAGGAATATTTTTTTGGATTAGGACGCCATTGGAATTTTCTCATTTCTTTACCTGTGTTGTCTTGTTTTCTTTAATTGGCCACCGTATCCTATTTTTCCCTTCCAAATATCCTTTCCCCTCCTCTCCTTCTCTCCTTCTCTTTTCCCTTTTCCCTCCCCCTTTCCCTTCTTCCTGTCTATCAACACCGTTATTCCTTTACATCCTTCATTCATATGGATCAGCATCCCTTCATTTTTAGGGAGGAGTATGACAGGCGTCTGCTATCTCTTCACCTCTCATCATTCACAAACTGACCCGCACTTTATTCAAAACACTGTTTAGAAACTGTTGCATTTGGAATAGTTGCGCTTGGACTCTTTAAATGAACTTGGGAAGCTTCTAGGCAGTAACCAGTAAGTACCTTTTTCATCTTTCTTCCTTTTTGTTTCTCCATCTACGTCTCTGTGTGGCAGCAGCCGTAAGCCCTCGGGCTGAGCCGGCTTTATTAAGCCCCATGATAGCGTAATCCCCCTGTGACTCCAACCCACCCTGATCCGCTCCCTGCTGGACAATGGACAGGTTGGGAAGCATGTGTCAATGATTCTCGTCTGTGTCCGTCCTCTTACAGCTCAACAGGTATATTTTGACAGAATCTTCTATGACTGTTGAATGTTCTGCTGCTGATAGTGCTGCATAGCTTCTTTACCAAATAACTTCCTGATTTTGTTGTTTGTTTTAAGAACATATGTGGTCTGACCTTGCTTTAGAGTTGGTGACAATGGAACTGGGATTCTTACTAAAAGCATCCAGGAACATATTGGCTATGTTTAAAACCAGAGTATACGGTGGTAGAGATGCATCAATGCACATCTCAATCTTGTCTAGTAAGATGCCTTCATCTGGTTGGTTTTGGAAGTCAGAATAGAATAGGATCCCACAATCCTGAGCATGTACTTCGTTTGAAGTTGAAATAATAATGTCCGTTCTGTTTCCGTCTGTCTGTCCATCCATCCATCCGTTTATTTAATTATATATATATTTTTTTGTGTATTTATTTACTTATTCATTTATTTACTTTACTAATAAATTTACTTATTCATTTTCTTATTTATTTTTACTTGCTTATTTATTTTATTATCTTCGTTTTACTAATGTACTTATTTTTATTTGTACTTTTTTGCATAAGTCTTTTATTTTTATTTGTTTATTTATTTAATTAATTAATTTTTATTTTATTTATTATTTTTCATTTTTCACTTATGAGCCATTAAACATACTTGGTTAACATTGCTTGGTTATATTTATGGAATGTTTCTCTCAACATGATATTATTCCTGTTTCTTTCAATGGTAGATTTTAGAGAGAGCTAATCTATATCTAGGAACTAGAGATTTGGGGGTGGCTTTTTAATAAGTACCCACATAACAAGTCAAGTCACCTTTATTTATATAGCGCTTTATACAATACAGATTGTTTTAAAGCAGCTTTACAGGGAGAACAGGAAAATGATTCAATGATGCAAACAGAGTTCATTTCAACTGTACAGCAGCTCTTAAAGAAAAAGTGCCATTGTTTAGCTGCAGTCAGTTCAGTCAGTGTTGATTCAGTTTCGTTGTAAAGATCATCAATTATTAAATTAGTTCATTTAATCTATAAAGCAGCTCTGTAGAAAAAAAACGTGATGTCATCATCCAATAGTGTCAGTACAGTCAGATCAATAATATTGTTGTTTTTTAAGTGTCCCCAACTAAGCAAGCCTGAGGCGACGATGGCAATGAACCCAAACTCCATCTGTGACAGAATGGAGAAAAAAAACCTTGGGAGAAACCAGGCTCAGTCGGGGGGCAGTTCTTCTCTGGCCAACGAACGAACATGGTGTGATTATGATTCAGGCTGCATCACAAGTCAGAATTCAGATTGTGGATCGAAGCATTCAATATTTCATCCAGTTCCTTTTTCTTGAAGATCGCATCTGGTCATAGATCTGTGCAGAGGACTTGTCTGGTTCTCGTGGTCTTTGCTGAGGATCTGTGCCGATGGCTGTCGTGTCGATGAGGTCTTCACAGGGGGTTATCTAGTTGACAGGATCTCTGCCGACATTCAGGGCTTCGTTGTGGTCGTGTCTAGGTGCAGGTCCACCATCTGATCTGGATATGAACCGGATACGGCTGACTACGGTAACCTCGGGATAAACAGAGAGACTAATATTAGCGTAAATGCCGTTCAAGTACATCGGGATTATAAGAAGTGTTCCCAGTTCCCGTTGACCTAATTTATGCAGACTAACGATCCTTTAACGAATGTGAATTATAGAAATGTGATAATGTGTTATGTGTATGCCAGGTAAGAGATGTGTTTTTAGTCTAGAATCTAGATATAAACTAACAGAGTGTCCCGAACTTATCGAACAAGGTTAGAAAGACTATTCCAGAGTTTGGGTGCTAAATATGAAAAGGATCTACCGCCTGCAGTTGATTTTGATATTCTAGGTAAAATCAACTGGCCAGAATTTTGAGATCGTAATAGATGTGAAGCTATAATACGACAAGTACTGAGAGCCATTTAGTGCTAATTAGCAAGATTTTAAAATGTGTACGATGTTTAATATGAAGCCAATGCATTTATGACAGAACCAGGCTAATATGGTCATACTTCCTGGTTCTAGTAAGAACTCTAGCTGCTGTGTTTTGGACCAGCTGTAGTTTGTTTATTAAGCGTGCAGGGCAACCACCCAGTACAGAATTACAATAATCTGGCCTTGAGGTCATGAACGCATGAAATAACTTCTGCATTTGTCATTGAGAGAAAATATATATATATATATATATATATATATATATATATATATATATATATATATATATATAATATAAAAAAAATTTTAAGATGGAAAAATGTGGTTTTACAGATGCTAGAAATGTGGCTTTCAAATGAAAGATTGATATCAAAGAGCACACCCAGGTTCCTAACTGATGATGTAGACTTGACAGAGCAGCCATCAAGTGTTAGACAGTATTCTAGGTTATTGCGTGCGGAGGTTTTTGGTCCAATAATTAAAACAACCACCTATTAGTAATGTCCTAGCATCTACCCAAAACACCCTAGCATCCACATGGCAACCACCACCCACATTCAAGTATTGAGTATTGTAGCAGCAAGTTTTATATGGACGGGAAGCATTCAGATTTTCTTCAGAACATTTCCTTCAGAACAAGTCTAGTTAACAGGTTTGTTTTTTGGTTTGCATTGACATTCTTTAGTGAAACTAAAGGGTTGGGAAGTTGAATAGACGTTTTTCTTGACACAAATAGTTTGTCATGATAATTTGAGATCTTTGCCCTGTTGTTTTGCTCATAAATGTGAAGGTTAGGACTTGCTGTGCCTTCAAGTCGTCTGAAACTCATCTAGAATCAGCTGTTAACAGCAGGGTTGTAACCGGAGTGTATCTGAGGTCTGTGCCAACAAGCCGGTATGTCTAAGCCTGGCATCCCATGTGTGTTTATGTTTGCGATGTCTGGAGGAGCGTGCAACCGCATCAAGAAAATCACCTGCTCTTGTGGGTGCTCAGATGTTCACTAACAAGCAGTATTTGCTTTTTAAAAGTATTTTCATTATGTTGTCATTGAGGTCAGGCATTAATTACTGATTATTTTTGATTATACGGTACATGATTTGGAGTGATATGAAGTTAACAGATTTTTTACATTATTTGGACTGCAGGTTTTGCAATATTTTGGGCTCAGAGATACGTGTATCATGTGTGATTCATATCACATGCTGCTGTCCCAGAAAAATAAAGATTTGTCCAGCAGACCTTAAATATGAGACCGGCTAGAACTCCATAACCTCAGTGACTGAAACAGTACCCTGCCCTGAAGATGACCTCCTACCTTATGGAAAAGAGCATGCTCAGGTCTAGACTCCAGAGCATGACATTGAATGAAATGTCAAAAAATGTTTGGGGTTGTTAAGATTTTTAAGTCTCTTATGTTCACCCAGGCTGCATTTATTTGATCAAAATTATAGTAAAAACAGTAGTAACTATTTGAATATATTATAAAATGTAATTTATTCCTGTTATGCAAAGCTGAATTTTCAGTGTCGCATGACCCTTCAGAAATCATTTTAATATGCTGATCTGCTTTAAGAAATATTTCTTATTATCAATGTTGAAAAAGTTTGTGCTGCTTAATATTTTTCTGGAAACTGATACATTTTTTTTTTAGGATTCTTTGATTAATAGAAAATTCAAAAGAACGCTATTTATTTGAAATAGAAAAAGAATGATCTTTTAAACCTTAATGTACAGTATTTAGAATGTTTTTTTAGCATTTAAATGATTGTTCCATCTGTACTTTTTTGTTATTAGCATTTAAACTTCCTATATTAAAGGTGCAGTGTGTAAAATTTAGGAGGATCTATTAACAGAAATGCAATATAAGATAACTATGCTTTCAGTGGTGTATAAAGACTTTACATAATGACTTTACCGTTATGTTTTTATCACCTTAGAATAAGCCATTTCTATCTACATACACCGCGGGTCCCCCTCCATGTCAAGTCTTCATTTTGTGCAGGCATGTTTCTACAGTAACCCTAAACAGACAAACTGCTCTATAGAGCGCATTTCGTCACTATGTTCGTTGGTGTTTTTAGAGGCAGCTTGCACTGTCACTATGTTGAATACGTACGTCGTAGTAGTAGTAGTAGTAGTAGTAGTAGTAGTAGTCGTCTGGTTTATTAGAAGCAGAGACCGTTCTTTGTTAGAAGTAGGAAGAAACCTCATTGCTTGATTGGCTACTTTGCTGTCTCAGACTACGACATCTTTGTCTTTGTGTCAGCCAACGTAGCTTCTCTAAAGTGTTTCGAAAGGGAGGGGTGAGCACAGTGCTGAGCCGTTTTTTTTGTAATTCGCAACCTCAACGCTAGATGCTGCTAAAATTTACACACTGCACCTTTAAGTGATTTCTGTGAACGCTGTTGAAAGTGGATTGGACTGAGCAGCACAACACAAGTTGTAGCCAATCAGCAGTAGGGAGCATGTCCACTCATGATGGGGGAGGAGAGAGAGTGAGGAAGAGGAAGATGCGTATACTGGTGTGTACTGTTGATATTTTGTTCTTCCTTGCTGTTCGTTTGTCAACTTCGCTTTATTTTTCACGAAGCAATATTTTGCTTTGCTTCAGCTATTATAGAGACACATCCACTCTTGCACTTTGCGGGCGGAGCAATGGAGGTAAGGGTGTGTTTGTTTCAACTGTGTTTCTCAGAAATCGCTTAATGGTTGTTGATCTGTGTAGTGTGAATTCAGGTTGATTGGGATACTTTTTGCTATTGAGATGACTGGGAATTCAACCTGAATTCACCCTAATTCTTCTGAACAGATATAGTAAAACATATTCATTGGAGCTGAGAGGTGGAGAGAGTGGAGTAAAATATCTTACTCCATTAATCTAGCAAAATGTGCATAATTTTTTCCCATGTTTAACATCTCAATGTAAATTTTCTGTATGGTAAAAATACAGGGTAAGGTACAGGTAAAACACAGGTTTTCTGTAAGATAAAATGTATTTTATGCCCAAGCAAATTTACGCAGTTCTCTAAGTACTTTGTGTATTACCAATGTATTAAACCATAAAAATGATTTGGCCAAAGATTAGTCATGAATTATTGAACAAAGTTTTCTTTCACCATAGTGTTGTGAGGTTAAGTGAGGTAATTTTTATGGATCTAACTTTTGGAGATCATTTCATTTAATGCACAGATGTGGGAGTTTATTTGGTGACATTAGGATCACTGGGCTTCATTTCTGAAACACAAGCACAACAAATTTCTGTGTAAATTGCTTGTAAAAACAATCTTATGTGCACTTACATTTATTCATTTAGCAGATGCTTTTATCCAAAACTGTAAAACTGTCACAACAATTTATGTAGGAGCAGTTTTACAAATGATTGCACAAATTTGTCCTGCTTGTGCTTTGTCAACGAGAACCATTATGTGGTCTTGGTCAAGCTGTTTCTGAATATGGTTTGCAATTCTGGGATACTAGCAAACTAGATGAGCTCTGAAGTGCATATCTGTCGATGAACAGACTAAATGTGGACCAGTTGGGTAATTGCATGCAATCGGAGGTCTGCACAGTCACTGTGGTTATGAGGCTGGAAAGGCCACTAAAGAGTCCACATACAGTACATGGCTCCATTTGTGTAATATATAATATATATATATATATATATATATATATATATATATATATATATATATATATATATATATATATATATATAATATATTTTTGTGTGTGTGTGTGTGTGTGTGTGAGTGAGAGAGAGTCTGTGAGGCCTGGAGCCAGACTGTGATATTGCAGCTGTTGAATTATCTGCACCTGCCCTCTCTGTCAAAACAAACAGTCAGATATACTGTCAACACTTAACCCCTCTGCTTTCTTTTTGTATTTTTTTTATACTTTAATTATTGTCACAGAGTTCTTGTTCTTGCAATTTAATTACCACATTCAAGGCCCAGAAAAGTAGTAAAAACATTGTTAAAATAGTCCTTGTGACTAGTGGTTCAACCTTAATTTTATGAAGCGATGAGAATTCTATTTGTGTGCAAAAACAAAAATAATGCCTTTTATTCAACAAATTTCATCTCTTCCCTATAATCTCCTAAGCTGTTTATGTTGTATTGACACTGCTTCCAGGTTCTATGTCAGAACGCCGACTCATTATTGGCCGGCTCCTGTGTCAGCATCACACGCATGCGTTGTGCTGCTCATGTAGAACCTGGAAGCGCCTAGAGCGGTAGACCTTTGATGAACAGAACATTGTTGTTAAACTTGTAATTCTGGATAATACAGTAGTTTTTGCACTACTGTATTAGTTTTTGCACCACAATGCCACTTAAGGAAAAGATTTGCTGTTCATTTAAGGAGGTGTTTTCTTTAGAACAGAGATTTCTGTAATTCTGATGCATTCAAAATTGATGCTGAAGAATGAACAAGACTTGTTTAACCAGACGAGACTCGTCTTTCTGAAACCATTAAAACAAAAATGACTTTTTTTTCAAAATCAAATCCCACCCTGCTTTTTTTTTTTTTTTTTTCCTCCGAGAAACCATTTCATTAGGATATACACAACAATAGGGAAGAAAAGACTAGCAACTTCCGTTTCATGCCGACTTCAGCAATAATGTTCTATGGTGAAAGTGTGCAAAAGTTGAAAAAAAAAACAAATTCCTGTTATGTAGCGATATAAAGATTCTATTTTAGATTCTGTTCTGCACTCTGTAACTATTTGTGTTTTGGTTTGCATAAAAGCCATGCTTTGCTCCTGTGTGTGTGTGCATGTGCATTCCTTATCACATTAGCTCTGCAATGTGTCACCATTTGATTTAACTGCTACAGAGTCTGAATATAATTCATCCATAAATCTCCCACTCCCACTGGTATTGTTTGCAGCTCACCACAGTCTGTCTTTGTCCTTTGAGGTTCAGCTGTGGCTCATTCCCTGCTACGGTTTGAGAAACATCTTTCTAAAAACATCTGACATCTCCCAAATAGAAGTTGAATTTGTTGCTAGTATGATGGATAGAGTTAGAGATGTCTTAGGGCAGTAGGATAATAATATCCTGACAGCAAATGTCAGAATTAAACACATATTTTTGAATGGCAGTCAACGGAGAAAGAGTTTTTGTGTGCAGATGATGGTGTATGGCATCTGACAGCAGGGGCAAAAAGGCCATGCTTACCAGCCAAATCGTGCCCTCTTGGTACAGTTTACAACTTTGGCCAACTCCATAGATCATTTCAGACTTCAGATGGCAATTTCCTGTTATACATCAGCTCTGTTTGATAATGCTTTGAGTGTTTATGAGTTCCTGTCTGCATGATTTTTGGATTACAAGAGGGATTGAAGAATGGGGGAGTTTTAAACACAGAAGAAGAGGAATGAAGGAGCACAGGTTTTGTAATAGCACAAATGAATTAATTTTCAGAATTAATTCCTTGTGTAGATCTTTATCGTTACTTCCTGTTTAGAACGGCTGTTGACGTAAGATCAGCTATTTCCCCAAACTGAGCCAAGAGCAACTCTTGAATAAATTTCATGGAGTGATGAGGCCTGACTGATTCATACTCTTCACAGCCTTATAAGAGCAGAGAATGTGAGTCCTCACCATTTGTAAACCTCATAGAGAATGATGTGTGCTGTGTTTGGAATGGAATACTAGTGTACTGCTTACTGCATACTGCACAGTGTACTGTATACTGCTTTGTTTAATGTTTTTCCCTTAAAAGTTATACATACATATATACATGCATGCATACATACCCTTGTAATCTTTGAAGTATGACTATTTACATTTATTTATTACCATTATAAAGTTAATATTGTATAATTAATTCAGTGAATGGCATCCAGTTATAATCTTTTAAATAAGACTATTTTGCATTTGTTTTTGTTTTGTTTTTTAGATTAATAAAATTAATTAATTTCTTACCCTTAATATATTGTATGATTAATTTAGTGAATGGCATCCTGATAAAATCTTTTAAATAAATTTTTTTTTTCTAATTTGGGATTAATTTTTTATATATATTTTTTTTATTTCTTTACTACAATTAATGTGTTGTATGATTCATTTAGTGAATGACATCCATTTATTATCTTTTAAATAAGGCTATTTTGCTGTTTAATTTTTTTTTTTTTTAATTCAATTACACTATACTACAGTTAATATATTCTACAGTATGTTTAATTCAGTGGATGGCATGCAGCTGTAATATTTTAGATAAGGCTTTTTATTTTGAGTTTAATATTAAAAATATATATATATTTTTTTTTTTTTGTTGTTTTTTTTTTACTTCGAAATATGCTTATTTTGCTTTTCTATCTTGTTTTGTGTAAGAATGTCTTTTGGCAGTCCAGCAAAATGAGTCAAGATTTATTTGTTTTATTAATTATTTGATTCATTTCAGGTGATTTATTTGTTACAGTGGAAGTTCAAATTAAGCACATTGCATTGTGGGATACAGTATTGCATCATGCATTGTTCGCTGGTTATATATTTCACATTTTGTCGTAGTATTCTGTGCATATATATTCTGTATACAAAATACATACTGTGAGTATTCTATTATAAAAAACAAAGTGCAAAGACTGTTCAAAGGAGGAGGATGAGAATATGGGTAGGAAAAGAAAAGTCCTTTTGAGGAGAGATGTTTAGATAAGAGACAGGACAATGAGACATATTGAGATGGTCCAGGCTCAGGATCCCAACAGAGAATCACTTTCAATCCAGGGCTTGTGAATGCAGCCTAGTGTTTGAGGCAGTTAGAGATCAGCACCTGACTCCTGTCGGTAAGGTATGTTCGAATGGTTGTTCTCACAGTGCAGTCTGTAGTTCAGCAGTAATTTAAACAAACCTCATCCTGCCAGTAAGCTCTGTGTCCTAATAAAGGCAGAAGATGGAGACCAGAACGACTAGAGAATGTAGTCTGACCGAACTCCTCCTCCAGTCTGGGACTGCAGGTTAAATGTAAGAAAGAGAGTTTTTATTCCAGAAGTGATTTGACCATTTCTACAGTCACTGTGATGATGTCTCTAATATTCCCATAAAGGGATACTTTTTTTATTACTTTATGATAATATTAGTGCTAAAGATAAATTGGGTGACTGAGTTAAATTGTGTCAGAAATAGAAAGGGGCATCAGTCTAGTGTCGTGCCACATCCAGCGTAGACAGCATCATTGATTATAATGGGTTTTATTGTCTTTTGTTGTGTCACACCACTCACGTTGAACGAAATTGCTTAAATTTTACTTTTTTATTTATTTTTTATTTATTTATTTTTTACTTTTTTCACTTTTGTCGCAGTTGTGTTTAAGTATCAACTTTTAGGTATTTCTCATAAAATTCCATCAGATAAATAAAACATGGAAAGCATAGTTCTGGGGCTGCACAATTCTGGATAAATTGAGAATCATGATTTTTGTTTCAAACAAAGATCACTATTCTGAACAGACAACTAAAGAAATAACGTGATTTACTAGAGATTCTGACCAAATGTTAATTGCTGCAGTCTATTTAAAATGTTAAAAATTGTTTTTTAAATGAATGATTCAATGACTCGCTCTTAAAACTTCACTTTTTTCATTACTGGATGAATCAGCGTTTTTGAACAAATCTTTTTAATGAATGATTCAATGACAAATCAATTTAGCAGTCACTTGTCGCCAGCTACTGGTGAAACAATGTAATTAATACAGTCTTTATTTGAAGCTTCAAGTTATTTTCAAAAGGTGATTTATTCTTTTTTTTTTTTTTTTTTTTTTTTTTTTTTTTTTAAATCACTGCCATTAGTGTTTGTATCCAAACTATAAACTTTTATCCCAGTACTTTTATCCCAGTAATGTGAATTACTGTAACAGAAATAATGATACTGTGTGATTTGAAAATACTTTGTTTGTGAAGCTGTTTCATACCTGTACATGAACACTGCTCTCTCTGGGTCAGAACGCAGATCAGAATGTTCGCTGTGACCTTACTTGTCAAAGGTTTAATAGTCATAGAGCCGAACCCTGTCATTTTAGGAATAGGATCGCATGAGTGTGTGAATCGAAATCGTGATCTTTTAACGATTAATCATGCAGCTCTACATAGTTCATATTATTTGGTTTTGAATTCATTATTTTGATTTAAAAATATCAGACTCTGACAGACCTGGGAACAGTTTGAGACATTATTGAGATATTTTTTGAAACTTCAGAGGAGACAAATGGGGTCTTTCTTAACAGAATTATGACCGTGGTTCTTCAGAAGCCATTTCACTCAGATATACTGTACGTCACAATAGGGAAGAAAATTCTTTTTCATGCCAACTTTAATTAATGTTTATTATTTCTTATTGCAATGATTGCTACATCTGAGACAAACACAAACCTTTGTGACGTGTGCAAAACGGTATTTTAGGGTATTACATTTAGGACCCTGTGGGTGTCTGTATACTTCAGTTCACACTTGTTTCTTTTGCATACCTGCACAGCACACAGCTTTACAGCGATTACAAGGGCTAATGTCAATAAATGTCAAGTGAACAACAGCAGTGTGCATCTATGTTTGAGCATGAAGCGTTTAGTAATCTCTAGCTTAGGTCAGAGCATTTAGGCTGAACTTTGTTTTTGTTTGATGGTTGTTCTTCCCACAATGCTTTGATGTGACCTACCATTCAACTTTCTCTTGTAAACAAGATTGTTGCTTGGCAATGGCACTAGCAGTTCCTTGAGTGATGAATATGTGAAATTGGTGTCCGATTTGAATCCTGCTTTTATTGTGATGCCATAGAGTAGACTATACAATAGAGTGCAACACTCACAGTTCAGTTTTTCAGCTCTTTTATTTTTCCTATGAATTTCTCCTATTTACATTTTGTCAGGAAAGTAGTATATAAAAATCAGATGCATTGTAAATAAGAGTAGGGTAAGATGAGCCACTTTTTTTTACTTACGTGGTCCTCAAGATAAGGGAAAGGCAGACGTACAATAAAAGTATCTAAAGTCATTTCAGGATGTTTCCTATCATTTTAAATGATCAGAATACATCTATGACAAAGGGTTCTAAAAATATGGCTTAAAATAATAAAAGTTTTCCTGTTGCTCAGTTTGCTTCAGGTTGAGGGTAAGTTGCACCATCTGGGTGTAAACTGACTATCTAAATGAATCTGAATCAAACCCATGTAACTAATTATAAATCAAATTTCCTTTTGGAAAGAATCATATTTCTTTCTTAAAGCTAACTTAAACAACATGAAACCAACCAAATGAAGTTGAGATTTCAATATCTTTAATTGAACACCAAAGCTGTAACCTTAAGCTGTAAAGTAAAATGAAATAAAAACATGTAAATGAATAAATGTCACTGAAACTAATAAACATTTTAATCAAAAGGTTTTTGGCGTGGTAGTTTTTCTACAATGTCGACCATGTTAGGCCATTACGGACTACTGGTGGAAAGATATATGATTAAGCATCTTCTGGTTCGTGTCAGAGAAGGATTTGGTGTACTTATACACTGTTCCTATCAAATAAACTTTGGCAAGCCAAGAAGTTTTTAAAGTAAATGGGTGCCTTCCACTCCTCCCATGTGCTTCTCCTTTTCACAGTCTGGCAGAAATGATAGGTGGTTTCAAAATATATGGTCCCATGACAATAAAAGTGTACGGTTGCCAAGATGCAGAGGGGTGGGTCAACTTACCCACTGGCTCATCTTACCCCACTCTCCCCTAATGTGTAATATGTCCATTCAATATGAATATGTTGATATAATCATTGATTGATTATATTGAATCTCTTGAGTCAGTGATTGAAATACAATAAAGTAGTAATAGTGTGAAATATTATTACAGTTTAAAATCCACGATTTCTTATTTTAATATATTTTTAATATTTCTGTGATCAAAGTTGAATTTTCAGCATCATTACTCTAGCCTTCAGTGTCACATGATCCTTCAGAAATCAGTCTAATATGTTGATTTGCTGCTCAGGACACATTTCTTATTATCAATGTTGAAAACAGTTGTGCTGCTTAATATATAAAATATATAGCAGTTATTGGAAATATAAATCTTTGGTAGCATTATAAATACCTTTACTGTTGCTTTTGATCATTTTAATGCACCCTTGCTGAATAAAAGTATTAATTTAAAAGAATACATCTTACTCCATACTTTTGAATGGTAGTGTATACAAATATATAACTAGCTTGAGAGTGTATGGTGACTGACTTGTATGTTATTGTTAAAAATCAGGTTATCTACAGTATGCAGAAAATGAATGGGACTTTAATCCTATTCTTACACTCTATACAATTTTACAATATCAGATATGCATACATTATTATATTATTGTTTCATCTCACATTATAAGTTTTGTCCAGATATACGGTGTTACACAACCCATCTGACACACAGTCATAGTCCTGCGTAACCAGCTACTAACCTCTAAATTACCAGAATAGACTAGAGTCATAACTCCTTGGCTTACTGGAAACATCGAGTCTAGTTATTTGTGTTTGTGTTTTTAGGTCTCAAATGTACTCTCTAATTCTGCAGTCAGGGCAGGTAAATTAGATATTCCCTTCTTAACATCAACTACTTCATCATAACTACATAAGAATCTTGTATATGTTGTGTTTTGTTCATTTGTATCCTAGAATTGGCTAAGGGAGAAGGGGAAAATAGAGGTATGACTTCCAGGAGTCAAAGGAATATGATAGATGAGTGAGGTAGTGTGGAGAAGAGCACATGCACAGCAGAGCTGGATAAACATAAGTTAGCCACTCCCCCTTGAGGCCTCTCAGCCAATCACATCACACATTGCCTTATTAAGGGTAGCAGTGCTTGAGTGGTCCAGAAAGATAGAGGACAGAGAGATGGACATGTTTGCACGTGCATGTGCGAGTATTATGACTCTCTGGCAAGTATGGACAGGGTTTTCTTAAAAACGCAGCAGTCTTATTTTTTACAGCTATTGTTAATGTCTATGATATTTTAGAGCTTGTTTTAGAGCTCAATTTTTATTATAAACGTATATACTTGGGTTAATCATGAAAAAACAATCTTTTGTTGATTTATTTGTATTAAGTTGTACCTGTTTGTAGTGTAACTACTTTTCCATCAGATAACATTCTGAATTGCATGATTACAATCAATCTCATATTTGAAATCGCCTTGGATAAGAACAGAAACATTGTCAAGTTTGCATGAATGAAAAACCGACCCCTACCCATAAGTTATCTCTAAAATACTAGGGAAATGATAGGTGACACTGATGTAGAAGCACCTAACCCTGGTTGTAAGCCGAAATTTGACATAAACTGTAAACTTGTCCCTCAAATCTGATTGAATGTTGTTCCAGGATCAACAAAGATGTTGATCCAGGAACATGTTGCACTTGATGAAATCACATTCAACATGAAGGACATTGTGTGCAGTGTTGTTGTGCAGTCTTGAGAAACACTGGTTTAGTGAACCTCGCAGGACCTTTGGCTCTTGGTGCTCCCTCTAGTGCACACTATGACGTTGTCATCTTATGATACTTTCACACCAAAGTTGTAGTGTTTTGTTAGGTTGTATTGGCATGTACCTGTGTGGGCCTATTGCACTTTCATTCTGTCTGGTTGGTCACTCACTCTCTCTCTCATAACAGTGATTTGCAGCAACAAAGCGATCATCAGTCATTTACTTTTCAATGAGAGTTTTTAGGGCAGTTTGATTGACACATTTTGGCAACATGTTAACTTTATGCATAGACAAAGATGTTCACAAAATTATGATGCTGTTAGATACAGTAGTCAAGCAGGAATCAGTGTTATTTTAGTAATATTTATATATAGTTATAGTATTTATTAATATTTTGAATTGACTTTTATTTTTATATTTTTATTTTTTATTTTAATCAGTTTTTTTTTCCAGCAATTTAGTTGTGCTTTTGTCATTTTTTTTTTTTTAATTAGTTTTTTTTTCTCAGAATATTTCTATAGTTTATTTTTATTTCAGTTTTAGTTTAGTAGTTTAGTACTTCAACTTGAACTTTAGTAGCCAAGGCAACATTATAAGGCGCAGTTTTCATGTGTTTTAAGTTTTTCTTCTAATATTTGTTTTATTTCAGATTTATTTTAATTGCCAATATACATTTTTATTAGTTTTAGTTAACAGTAACAACACGGGCAGAAATACTGGCAAACGACTGTGTAACGACTTGGCAATTTGGCAATGATTTTCAAGAATAATCATAATGCTTTGTCAATAAAATGAATAATCATTAATGTTAATACAGCAAAAGGTATTGTAATGTGAGGAATATGTGTTACCTGTAAAGGCTAACTGTTTTATGCTAACCAGCAAAAACTTAGCGGTAACACTTTACAATAAGGTCTTATTTGTTAACATTAGTTTGTATTAACTAACATTAACTTAAGCAATACATTTGTTACAGTATTTATTAATCTTTGTTAATATTAATAAAAATACTGGTGTTTGTTTATGTTAGTTCACAGTGCATTAACTAATGTTACCAAATACAACTTGATTTTAATAATGTATATATTAATAAATGTTGAAATTAACATTAAGATCAATAAATGGTGTAGAAGTGTTCATTCTTAGTTTGTTAACTAAAGTAGTTAACTAATGTTAACTAATGAAGCCTTATTTTAAAGTGTTACCAACTTAACCTCTTTGGCAGTGCAGCAGAAGCAGAATCCAGATGATCCACAAAATGTCCTGTCGCACTCGCATAAAAGCTGAAAATTACACGGAAGATAGCTTTTTATCTTGTTCGGCAGTCTTTAGTGTGTGCATTGTAGGAATATAGCATTTTCTTATAACACAGCTTGATTTTAGTAAAGCTTCACATTCATTTAGCTTGTTTTTCTGACTAAAAGATGTTAAAAGCAGGTCCGACTTAATTAAAGACTTTCATCTTTGCATCACAGTGTATTTGTGACTCCTGGATTGCTGACGCATGTGTGAGTGTGTGTAAATGTAGCAGCGATCATGTCATAAGTCCAGGAATCCTTCGTGCTCCCACAATCCACTTTTATCATCTAGGCTAATTTCTGCCTGTAATCAGATTACTGCCTGTGAGCTGCCTTAGCACCTCTCTCTCTCTGTCTGTCTCTCTCTCTCTCTCTCTCTCTCTCCTCTACCACCCTCCCATGTGTTTGCTTTAGCCCTGCAGTTTTGCCTGTGTGCATTTCCATCACGTTGAGTCCGTCCGTGGCGGTCCCTCTCTCTCTCTTGCTCTTTCTTCGTCTGTCTGAGCCTGTGATTAGGTCTGTCTGTCCTTTTCCTCTCTTTCGTCTGTTTTCTTCTTTCCTTTTCATTCCAACATGTTTCAAAACCCGTGGATTGCTAACTATCTCAACCATGTCACACAGTGTGGTCAAGGTAAGTGTGGAACTCTCTGTGCCCGTTTACTGTTACCAGGCAGTAAGGTTGATTTATGGGGATTTGAGTAAAACGGTTAAAGGGTCATTGATTGAATAGTTACCATAACAGAAAGGATCGCACAGTTGTTTGATTTAAGAAAGAAAGGCTTTGTTTTAAGTAATTTGGCAAAAATACTTAATTTAATAGTTGTACAAAACAGAAGTGTATGACTCTTGCTTTACTCTTGTTCTGTTGAGAATGAAGATTGATTAATTGATCAGATGAAGTCTGAATAGTTGTGGTGTGCTAAAGGTTACTGTGAACTTCGCAAGTGATTGGTGATGGACCTCGATTTGACCATTTGGAGATAGTCTGCATCAGCTGATGACTGTTGCCAAATGGATCAAAGTGATCATTCTGCCTGGAGTTAGTGTAGAAAATCGACAGCCCTGACAATGGAATAGAAAGTATGCTTTTTTTGTTTGGAAATTGAGTAAATATTGTGTTCAATTAAATTTTCTATACTTTCTATACTAAATTTTCTAAACTTTTATATACTATTTATTTGCTTTCATTATTTTGAATAATATTTATGCACTGCCAGCCAAAAAAAAAGTCACTGTTTGGATTTAAATGAGTCTGTGACTGGATGATTACTGCTGTGATGTGATTATTATGTTTCTAGCATGTTATATGCTTGGGAACAGGTTTTGAACCCTAACTGATGGAGTGTGTAGCTTTTCATTTCTTAAACAACCGTGTAGGAAGACACATCATGGCCATATTCCAGGATGACAAAGCCAAGATTCATCAGGCTCAAATTGTGAAAATATGGTTGGGAGGGAGCATGAAGATTCATTTTCACACATGAATTGGCACCTCTGAGTCCAGACACACTTTAAATTGACGCACCTCTTGATGTAAATAACATCACAACATTTATTTCCGTCAAGAGGTGCATCAGTTTTTTTTAGTCAAGATCTGTATTGATAATGCAAGAGTCAAACACTCTGTAAAGTCTCCTCCAGCACATCCCAAAGACTGTCAATA
The DNA here is from genome assembly GCF_019924925.1 of Ctenopharyngodon idella. Lineage (NCBI taxonomy): Eukaryota > Metazoa > Chordata > Actinopteri > Cypriniformes > Xenocyprididae > Ctenopharyngodon > Ctenopharyngodon idella. Next base: position 37,649,367 of record NC_067221.1, on the reverse strand, counting down.
AATCTAAGGTCTAAAACTAAAAGAACTGTTCTCAAACATATAACATGCTAGAAGCATAATAATCACGGCAATAATGATAAAGTCATCCAGACTCTTAAGTATTTGCCTATTATTCAAATCCAAACAGCAACTTTTTTGGCCGGGCAGTAGCTTTAAAGTAAATCTCTAAAGTAAATGATTCTGGGTAGATGGAATATTGTCTAGGCTCATTATCAAGCCATTTTTTTTAAATTTATTTTTTAAGATTTTTTTTTGGTGTTTTTGTCTTTTATTATGATAGGACAGTATGTAGACAGGAAGCGAAGTGGGAGAGAGAGGGGAATGAGATCGGGAAAGGTCTGCAAACCAGGACTCAAACTCGGGTCGCCCAGAGCGCAACAGCGCTATATGTCAGCACTTCCCATAAGGCTATCAGAAATGTTTCTTGAGCAGCAAATCAGCATATTAGAATGATTTATGAAGGATCATGTGACACTGACTGGAGTAATGGCTTTAATGGCCAATAAGTGACTTTAAAATAGAAAAGTTATTCTAAATTTCATATTTTAGAATATAAATGTTTTTTCCTCTATATTTTACTGTATTTTTGATCAATTAAATGCAGCCTTGTTGAGCATAAGAGCTATTGACATCTTGCTCATCAGCCATTGAAAGACCTGTCAGTCAACCATTAAACTTAAATCAGGTCTTGTTGAAGTGGAACAGTTAATAGCCTCAGACTCAGTCTGTCTAAGATGTTTTGTTAAGCCAAATCTCTCTGTTTCAACTGCCAACGTTTCAGAGTCGCAACTGATTTGATGTCGCATCTCAGCAGTGCCTGCAGCTGTCACACTGTGTGTAAACCTGAACGTAATGTGTTGATCATGAAATGACCCCAGACTCTGTCAACACTGTTAAAATGTGCAAATGGCAGGACGTGATAATTGTGCTGTCCACACATTAGATTATAAAATCCTTCTCACAAACCTTGTGTAAAAGTGGTTACTGGACGTTCGTCTTTCTGTACCATGAACTACATGTGTTTTAAGAAGGAGGGTGAACCTTTGAGCAGGGCCTATTTTTTACCCTGATCTCCCCAACTAGTATTTTTAGACAATGCCTTGTTCTTCTCCTCTCCACTCTGCTAATTTGTAGCTGTCAGCATCCTGAAGTGATTCTCTGGCAATCCTGAGATGGAAACTCGTCCAGTAGACTTCATTTAAGTTAATTAGGATGTCTTCACACCCACGGTTTCTTTGTTCTTCTCAGCTTGTTCTTGGAACGAACCCTCCCCAGCCCAGGTGCTCCATTTGGAGGGGGTAAATTTATCATTCAACCAGCACTGGAGAATGTTAAACACAGTAACTCAAGCTGTTGACTGTACAGCGGGGTAAAAAAAAATAAAATTACGATGGGTTTAAATGGCCAAAACATGAAGATGGAGTGTTATTAAAATTGTCGTGGTTATTGGCAACAGGAGGAGATATTCTGGATAAAAATGCCATTAAAATTTTTGTTGCAAGATAAATTTGTGTCTTTCCTGATCCTAATGAATTCTTTAGTTGCTTAACTTCACAGTAAGCAACATTAAATGAAATTTAAGTACACAAAACTACAAAAGTTCAGCTGGTAAATTCCGTTTGTATGTGCACAAATGTTTCATTTTATTTATGTCAGTATAATACGAGTTGTTTCTTGGCTAAATTTTGTGAATTGTCTTCTAAAAGTCAGCTAACACTTAACAGAATCTCAGACATACTGTATATTTCTAAACATTCTTTTAAGAGTTTGTCTTGTTTCTTTTTGCAGGCTTTGTCAGCGACGCTTCTGCTAAGCTCTACAGCCCTGCACTACTAAAGAAAAGCCCAATAAGGTTAGAATACATCTTGCCTTTTTAAAGACTATTTTGTTTTAACCCCAACATTTGTCTTAGTTTTAAACTGTCTCCATAAGTCTATAGCTGAATTAAATCCTGAATTAATCCCTTTATGTTCTTTAATACTTAACTCTAAATGGGTTGATAAGAGAGATTAGAGATTTTCTGCCCAAACTGTCTTATTACAGTAGCTCTGTTCCAAACCTTAGTGAGCTGCCTGCCTACACAGCATTTCTAAGGCAATCCCAGCACGCACTGCAACAACTTGAATCTAAAATGGTGGACAGATCTGCTAAATGCATAAAATGTAAATGGACAAAGTTAAAATCTAAGCAAAAATACATACGTGTATGTATGTGGAAATACACCTTTAAACGTTGCATTGCTAAAAACTGATCGAAATAAATCTAAATAAAATGGACTGTTTCACCCAATATTTGTGTGTGCTATGTGTTTTTGAGCTTAGAATAGGCCTTATCTCTTGATTAGCTTAGCAACATGTGCTATTGCTAGACTCTATTGGAACCAATTGGGTTTTGGAGCAGAGCTACAGTATAGATTTCAGAATTTCTTGTGTGCTCCTGTCAAACTATATAAATATCCCACTTACATCTTTATTCTGGAGTTGAAATAAATCAAATCTTTGCTGCTGCTGTTTCTGAACAGCTTAGCTATACTTCTGGTAGATATTAAAGGGATTGATTGAAATGAAGCTGTTGCACTATGGACCTGAGGACACTGATTGTGTTTTTTGTTAAGTATCTTGAGATAAATGGAAAGGGCAGATGTTTTGGTTACTGTGTTCACAAATTGTGATTGGTCAGGACACTGCACAATATATTGATTCTTCAATAAAAAAGACTTTTGCCTAGGAGGCGTAGTCTGCTGTTATCATCACAGACCCAGAATGTGTATGTGTGGGTGTATGTGCGTGTTATCTTTTGTTGTTTCCATTGGTTAAGCTGTTAAAAGAGAAGAATGTGCTCTTGACATGTCTTTAATTTGTCCAAAATAAATGAAAACACAAGTTTGAGTCCTCACGATCACACGATATAGAACATAAACATGTTGTAGCAACAACTCATAATGTCTTTAATTAATGAAAAGAAACTTATGAAATGGATGTCATTGTCAATGATTGTATTGTATGTTCTGCAATATATCTTAGTTACTTTATGCTTCATAGTATGAAAGTGGCTAATTTCACGGTATGGAAATGGTAAATATAGACTGAATTATTATCAGAAATGCATGAAATGTAAAGGAACATAATGGTTTTAATTGGAAACACACATTCAAATAACATTTAACAGAAATCAGAAATCTAGTCAGGATTTTGTATGTTTATTTATAATATCAGTAAAATATATAACAATTTTGTTAATTTAAATTTAAAATTAAACTAAGAACCGTCAACGCTTGATTCTGATTGATTGGTATGTTACAAGGGTCTTGATGTAATGTTCTATAATTGAACGGGTATGAAGAAGTTTTAGGTTTGTTGACCACATTACAGTAGCATATCGCTTTTAAACTAGTTAACTACAGCTTGTTTCTAAGCAAGATACTTAATCAGTGGCGTGGGGGAAGTATATACTAAGGTTTACCTGGACAGTTTACTATTATTATAAGTAATTGAAAATGTAATGCACATCAAGGGAGTAATGGCCATTAGACCTTTTGTGTATTATTTTTCAAAAATTCAATTACGCAGAGTCAGTTATTCATCCTTGCATCGTTTCCATGTCGGGTGTGTCGGAAAAGTTTCCATTAATGCAATCTAAACCTGATTAAGCTCTAATTAGTGTTCTGCTGCCCAGCTTATGAGATTGTTGTGCATAGCGAATGGTGTGCTGTAAACGGGAGTAACTGGAGTGTGCTGTTTAGGATGGCAGGACTGGTACCATGGTGAAGGGGAACTCCTAGATGTATAAATACCTTAGCAGCTAATCTATTCCTGTGGTCAGATTCAAGTAAACGTTCGAGATCCTCTATGCTAATTCAGCTTAAAATGTCACACGGGAACACATTGGTAGATTTGGCCACATGCTCATGATGACCTGCCAGTGTAGAATTTTGGAGACACTTAGTGCCAAATCCGCTTTTTTTCAAAGGTGTGCAGAGATTAGATTGTTTGAAAAATCCACAAAGTTCCAACATATTGAATTGGGTTGGAGGTGTGGCCAAGCAGCGCTTACTGTTGGTTCAGTCCCCTTTCAAAAAAAAATTCTGAAAAGAACAAAAATGAAATTAACACATTAAATCTACTGTATCTGTATCTACATGACACTAACATGACATTTACTAAAGCCTTATTGAAACCTCAGGGTTGTTTTTAATAATGCTCTTTCTATTTTTGCCTTACAGCTTTGGTGTGGATGACAGGACATCACTAGTTAGGAGTACTACAGATATTGATGCAAAAATTCTTGCTGTGTTGCCCAAAGGTGAGACATACTAAGATAACAATGTGCTTACAAAGGTAAAGAACAGGAACAGAGATTTTTCTTTTTTTTTTTTTAAGTTCTTAAAGTTGGATATTTGCTAAAATACTTGTCTTTTTAGTTTCAGAGCTAAGGAAGCAATTTGAAACCACGGTCAGAAGTTGCCCAGAAATGAACAGGTACATTTGGTCTCCCAAAAGTTTTCTATGCATATTTAAATTAAATTGACATCTCTATAGCTCAAACAGTTGAGTATGGTGTTGGCAACACTAAGGTCATGGGTTCGGTTGAGCTTCTGTTTATGTTCGCTGATCAATGTTTATATGTAAATAAAAGCCTAAATCAAATCTGTTCGTCATATAAAGCGATCAGGTCTCTTCAAAAAAAAATTGGACTAAACCACTCAATTCATATGGGTTAGTTTTACAATCTCTTTATGAACTTTTTGAAGCGTCAAATTGTCAGTTGTGTAGCTGTTTATGGAGGGACAGAAAGCTCTCAGGTTTCATCAAATAAGATCTTCATTTGTGTTCTGAAGATGAACGAAAGTCTTTACGGGTTTGGAACGACAATTGGAATTAATGAACGACAATTGCAATTAATGAAAGAATTTTCATTTTTTGGGTGAACTAACCCTTTAAGTAACTTGTGTTGCATCATTTACTCTATGGAAAGCACCGTCAGTCTGCCCAGAATATTGTGTTAACCCAAACACTACATCAATTGGCTTCTCATCACGCAGGAAAGAGAGGATAGCAAGAAGGTTGGAGGGGATTGAGGCTGATGTTCCAGCTGCTCTTAATACAAGCATGCAACACACAGCCGGTCTTGTGACTAATCGGCTATTGGAGGAGGACACACCACGCTACACACGTGCTTCAGATCCCAGCGATCCAGGCATTGTGGGTAAGACACCACAATTCTGTTTTCTGTAAGCAGACGATAAACAGTGCACAGCTAAGGCAAGAGACACTATTACTATTGCTATTTGTTATTCTGTTATTTTGACAAACCCCTCTAAACTTTGGTACATAGGAGAAGAGGTGTGATATAACGTTTCTTAGCAATCTGAAACCTGGCGGACAATGTAACAGCTGAAAAAATTCCATAGACTTACATTGAACAAGAAGCCCAGGTCATATCTAGTGACCACAGTATCATAGAATATCATAGAGCAATAGGGCTGTCAAAAGTACCGACTTTGGTACCAAGTTGGTACTGAAAGTTTAAAAATGTGACTATACCAGCATTTCCCCCTAGCATTTTGAGCGCTGTTGAGCGGATTCTTAAACACCTCTGATTGGCCATTGTGTTCACACACTCAACATATATGCCTGTGATTGGCTACACTGATCAATGCTTCAAAAACAGAGATACACACGGGATCGTTTGAAAGCAGGCGTCTATCAGCAGATCCATCTATCAGCGGATATATTGGGGATCCTCTGATAGATGTGTGTAAGCGCTCGGCGAAGAGCGTCATTGATATCTATTTACAACATGTTTTTGAAGTGTTGATCATTGTAGCCAATCAAATATATGTTGAGCGCGTGAACACGATGGCCAATCAGAGGTGTTTAAGAATTCGCTGAACAGCACTCAAAATGCTAGGGGGAAATGCTGGTATCGTCACATTTTTTAAAATTTCAGCACCGACTTGGTACCGAAGTTGGTACTTTGACAACCCTAGTAAGCAATCATCCAGAATAACCTAGAAGCCAAATCGCAACACACTAAAAAACACTCAGAATGCTCTATCAATGCCCTGGCATTGATCACACATTCTAATCACACTAATCTAATCACACATTCAGAAATAATTTTTTTTTTTTTTAATAAAATGAATTTGATCTCCTTCTCACTCTCTATTTGCCACTCTACAGTGCGGCGCTACAGTCGTGATGAGATGGAAGCTCCAGAACGCCAATCCAGAGCTCGGGCTCGTCCAGATCCACAGTCGTCCGCCCATCCTGACCCTGTAGACCTTACCCCAGCAGGGTCTGATGCAGCCAGCCTCAGCTCTAAAGCTGAGCGGATCGCACGCTACAAAGCTGAACGTCGACGACAATTATCAGAACGTTACGGAATCCTCCTCGACCAGGAGGTAGATCTGGATTACACGCCACGCTACACACGTGCACGGAGAGAGTCTGACCTGTCGGACAGAGGGGCTCCTCCTGACAGGGGACGTGGTGAAAGCAGAACGGGGGGCGGGGCATTGCAAGAGCAGGATAAGGGGCGGGATCGAAGCAGCAGCAGGTCTAAATACAGCAGTTCAGGGATAGGGCGGGTCTTCATGCCTTCTGACCCCACCCCCGATCATGCTCCTCCGTCAGGCTTTGATGCCGAGCGAGAGAGAGAGAGGACGATGAACTTGGAAAATTCTAGACGAGCACCTGATCGAAGTCTGAAACCACGGCCACAGGAAGCTCCGGTTCCCATGGAGGCAACAGCAGCCCAACCAACAAAGGGTGTTGCTGTTGTCACTGTGGCAAGTTCTCCTAGGACAGCACGCAGAGCTTCGTTGCCCACGACACGATATGGCATCTCTCCTGGAGACCTGTTCATTGAGCAACAAGCTCAAAATATCCTCAACAGACAGGGGTAAGTTTGTGTGCAGAGTTCTGGATCTTAAAAATGTATGTGTTTGAGGACCCTGATTTTGATTGACGTGATATTTTCTTCCTGTGTTGGCATACTTCCTATTGAAACAGCAAGTTGGTGCTGGACATATAAGAGGGGCTTGCTCTTTTTTAACATTTAGTTTGAAGGAATGCTAGCATATCGATGTCCTCAAAGTTAATAGGCCATGGACTAATGGCACAAAACTGACAATTTGATTTTTAAGAAGGGGTCTTTAAGACCCATAAAAGAAGATTTTGACTGGTTTGGAACGAGGTTTTATTAGAAAACAAATGTGTTAAATAATGGGTACATGAATTATGGATAAGGGACTGCATATTTACAAAGATGGATTTGCAACATAGGAAAAGCTGCAGAGAACAAGAGATTTAAGATTTCAGCTTGCTTAATATTTAGAAGTCATCCTAGTAATAAAAAATCAGCAAGTAAATGCAACAGGGTTAGCAATTGCAATCATCTATCTATACCGATAAACTGGTGGACCTCGACAAGGACTAATGCTTTGGGTTTTTTGCCTAACTCCGGTAATGCTGAAGCTCTTAAACATACTCCTGGTAAAAATGCTGAATGGACCAGCTTTTGTGTTTAGTCAGTTTCGTAGTCATGCCAGAGAGCTGGTCTGCTGGGGTGAAATATGTAGAACTGTTCTCTGGACATCAGCAAGAATTTCACTCTGAAGCTCTGCTGAAAGATACTGCATTGCCCCCTAATTTCTCTCCATAGTCGTGGACAAGAAATGCACATTACTTAGTATGACAGTAATTGGTTGATTTCAGACATTTATAAAATTGATCTCAGCATCAGAGGAGAGAAGCATTACAGTTCATTTAAAATAAACAACCTGTTTTGAGTAAACCTGAAAATACAAGTCACCTAGTCTAAAGCCCTGGGTAAACTTTGTTTTTTACAAATTTTTTTTTTTTTTTTTTTTACACAAGGCAAGAAATACGCGCTGTATGATGACCCTCGCATACTCGTAAAAAGTGAACTATACTTTGGGCTTAACTCTCATTATTTCATTGTGATCGTTTCCATAGGAGACCCCTACTATAATTTATAAAGAGATAAACTGTCTTTTATATCCAAGTACAGGTGCATGTGTTCTATTCAAAATGTTAAATAACTCTGAAAATCTAAACAACCTTTGAGGAGAAAGATGACCAGACTGATGAGATCATCATACATAAAAGGCCCCTAAGGCAGTAATAATGTCAGAGACTTATTGAGGAACCTTAAACTAAAGTCAGGCAAAATAACTATTCAACAAGGAAGAGAGGAAATAATCAGGGGAAGTGGACATTGATGTTTTATTTGTGACATTACAATAGTCCCCTTCTAGAATCTCATTTAGGATTGGTGAAGCCAAGAGTGTGTTTTGTTATAGTGTTGAATGTCATGGTGTTGTTACGGTCATAACTGGGGTCTGGACCTCTGTGTTCTTTAGCTTGGCAGCTTTTTCTCAGAGCGAGTGGTCCCTCAGGAGAGACATGGACAGTGAAACATACTCACAAATCAACTGGCCATCCAGGTATCAGAGTGGGAGTGTAACCCTTTAAATTCCCTCAGTTGACCCGCTAACTCCATTTTCCAACAACTGTCCTTATTCTACAAAGTTCATGCAAACAAGTATACATTTGCACACCTTAGTTTTCATCCCCTTGACCCTTTCATATGTAGTCACCATAGATGATGGCAAACCGTTCCCTTTTTAATCTCCCCCTGCATCCACTGCGTTTTTTTACCACTGACCTTTGTTCCTCACCAAAATATGACCAGCTCCTAACAATGAACCTTGGCTTCAGTCCTTTTCGATTTGTTCCTTCATAAAATAACAGGTGAAGCTTATTTTTGTGTCAGTGAGTCTCTGCTTGTGGAGAGTTTATCAATAAAAGGTTACAAGTAACTATAAATGGTTACCAGGGCACTATTCAGGAAAAGACTAGCTCTAGAATAATTGAAACAAACTATTTTAAGATGAGAATGTGGTCCTTATCCTTGATTTTGATGACACTTTCTCTCATAATTAGGGATGCACGATATTATTGTCAAATAAAGGTGATAAAGGCTTAAAATGTAAAAATCAGCATCGGCCCGATATGAAAAATTATGCCGATATGCCTTGCTGATAATAAGACATGTTGATTATGCATTTGCAGTAACTTGCATGTGCTCAGGGAGTGCTAGCGACATGATCACATCTGCTGTGTGGTCATTCTTAAAGCGAGCTTTTGCCTGAATGGTGATTAGATTCACTGTTTTGGATCACAGCGCTGAATTTAAGAATGCGAGTACAGAATGACGTGTACGGCAGGGTTGCCAGGTCTGTGTAACAAAAGTAACCCAATGGCCAGTCAAAAGTAGCCCAAAAATAGCCCAAGTCGATTTTCTCCATCGGGCGGATGAATTCGCCACTGAATTTGTACATCTGGGGGGTGTTTTGGGGGTGTTGGAGCCCTGAAATCGTACGTACAGGAGTGGAATTCAACCCGTAGAAATTTTTTTTTTACCCGTGACAACAACTTAAAAGTAGCCCGATTCAGCGGGAAAACTGCAGACTTTGCAACACTGGTGTCCGGTGTGCAATACAGTCACTAGCAGCAGCAGCAGCAGCAGCAGCAGCAACAACCTGCCTGGTAAGGAGTTTTATTTATTTAGGGGGCGCTGCAGGCCCACTTGTTAGAGTAATAAAAGTAAATAAACATTAAGATACTTGTTTCTGAATAAATAAAGCAGCAATTGATTTAAAGGTCAGAAGCTATAGTTTACAAGATCACAAACATGATACTTGTAAATTTAAATAATTGTGTGTGTATATATATACAGTTTTATTCATTGTGTAATATATTTTTTAAACCGATTATGAAAATAACTTTTTTATAATAAGATTTTTAGAATTTTTACAGCTCTTTTGCTGGACACCATCTACAAATGTTAAATCCACAAATAAGTGGAACTGCGTCTGAAAAAAAAAAACAGCAGTGATTGATTTTATTATTGTTAGTTTCAAAGCTTTCAGTGTACTCTCATTATAAAAAGAACTTTAATAATGTTTTAGTTCTAACAATTAAGTTTTTGCTCTACTGAAACTAACAACTAACTGAAATGAAAAATAATTTGTTTATAATCCCTGCACAGGAGAGACTTTGTGTTGTTTCCAGACAAAAGGATAAAATATCGGCATCGGCTATCGGCCAAAATGAGTTAAAAATATCGACATATTGGATATTGGCAAAAATCCAGTATCGTGCATCCCTACTTAAAATGATAGTAGGTCATGTTTTGAACTGGATGAATGTTAATTCCTCTCTTTCCTCCCTTCATGAAGAATAAGAGTAAGAGAGAGACAAACAAGGGAGGATATCTCAGGAAGGGGTTCTGATTCAGGGCCAGATGCATCCTCTGTCAGACGTCATCCAGCAGTTGCCCCTCCATATTTGGCTCCACGACCTCAATCTGCAAACCAGCCGCGAACACGGAACACTGAACCCCCAATCCAACAACCGAGTCAGCTAGCGGAGACCCGTCAACAAAGGGCACATAGTGCAGAGCGGCCACGATTCCAGCGCACTCACAGTATGGATTCACCTGCCCTTCAACACATACCTTCAAGTGAAATGGGAAATCATCAGCGTGCCCAAAGTGCAGAGCCCCCAAACTATGAACAGATTCCTGGTGTACACCCTAGCACCATGGGTCATCAGCCTGGATTCGGGCAAATCAGGCAATCCCTACCAAGGCGAGATAGTCAAGACGCTCAACAACCATCACAAATGACACAACAACCACACTCAGCATACAAAGACCTCCAGCATCCATTACCTGGTCGCAGAGATGCCCCACCACCTGTACAGAAGTATCGGGCTATCCTTCAACCAGTGCCTTTGGATCGGGACACTCGCCAACCGGCTCAAGTACATGCAACAACTCAGAAGCCTCTACATGAATATGAACAAACCTCGCATTTACGTTCTTCACATAGGCATTATGGTCACAGCCAACCTTTGCAGTATGGTCCAGTCCAGACATTACCTCCAGCCTATGGACAAATAGTCCACTCTGGTCCTTCCCATGCATCTAGCCATCTATCCCCACCTTCAAATGCTCATGTAGCTCACCCTGTGCCTGGACCTCCACTTGGCATGCCTGAGATGCTGGATCACAAAGGATGCTTAGCCTTACCTGGTTCAACATCTACTGGAAAAGAGGGTGAAGAGACAAGACGGCGTTCCAGTGCTGATCATATTCAGGCTGTTCACAGAGAGGGTCGATCAGCATCCAGGGTGGCTCCACCTTCAGAAGGGCTACTTAGAAGCAGAAAGGCGGTGCTACCCTCAGAGATCCGCCGCAGACAAAAAAGTGTGGATGATCCCATGCGTGGACAAACTGAAGAAGTTTTGGAAAGTCCGAGAATCAGAAGGATTAGCCAGTCAGAAGAGACAGAGGGGAGAGGTGGAAGAAAGTTGCACCAGTTGGAAGGGAGGGAAGGGCCTGATGGAAGAGGAATGGCTCAGATGGAAGACATGGTGAAAACAGGTGAAAAGGTGATAGGACTACTAAATGATAGAGAATGGCATGTTGACCGAAGGACCAGTCATTCTGAGGACAGAGAGGTAGATAATGGCACAAAGAACAGTTGGACAGGTGAAGATGTAGGACGTGGTGTAAGGAAGATTGGTCAAAGAGAAGAAAACAAGCAAAAGAGTGGAATTAAAAATGAGGAGGGTCAAGGCAATTGGAGCACTAATCGGTTAGAGGGGATGGAACAAGGAGGTGTCAGTAAGGTTGACAAATTCAAAGAAAGAGAATGGGAAGTTGATCAAAGAAAAGGCCAAGTTGAACAGTCTGTTGAACCACTGGTACAGGGTGATAAGAAAATCAGTCAAGAGTTAGAGGAGCAAGAAAGCCAAAGGTTCCAGCAAAAAGAAGTGGCAGAAGGACATGGTAGGAGACGACGGATCAATCTGTCAGAGAACGAGGAAGGGCATGTCAGACGAAGAAGGATAAGCCAATCAGAAGATGATTGGGAGGGACGTAGGGTGCGTAAAATTGGCCAGTTGGATGAATGGGAAGCACGAGGAGTGCATCGAATGGGCCAACCAGATGATCAGTTTGAAGGGCGTGAGAAAGGAAAGCAGAGGTATAACCCACAACTACCTGAAGACGTGGACACCGCTCCCACACAGGTACAGCTAACCAGTGAACAGCATTTTCCACACATTAGGGTGGGGGAAGCTGGAGGGTACTTGCAGAAAGGTTCCTCCCTCCCACAAGCTCAACATCGTGTGAGTCAGGATGCAGGTGACCTCAGGCCAAAGGTACGAATCCGCTCCATGTCAGATATTGGAGTAACTCAGCGGTCTGCTGCATTGCGAAGTCTTGACCGTGCTGCCAGTCGAGAGTCTGCCATAGTGATGGGTGCTGGGGTTCATACTAAGGAGCCGGGTGCCGTGGCCAATGGTGAAATGGGCACCTTGGACACAAGAGTTTCTGTGGCGAAGCTGAGACATTCCTACCTGGAGAATGCTTCTGGACGCAGACCTGAGCTGTACGTGGACTGGCCTGTCAGCATGCTAAATCAAGATTTTGTCAAAGATGATGATTAAACCCACTAACCTTTAAGTAATAACCCGTACTTTTGGATGTAAAATTCTGCTTTTTTAATCATATGCAATGCCTTTACCATATGCTGCTGTTCATTCAGAAGTTTAATTTGTAATTGCTGAAACTTTACCACACATTCCAATCAACTAAGTCTGAACGGAGGAATGTTGGATTCAACTAATGGCTTCAATGATGACCTTGCATTTCAATCACGACTTTGCATTTCAATCACTTAATCTAAACTTAATTTAAATCTACTTTGGCATCTCCTCTAACAATATTGGCAGCAAGATGAGATTTTGTAGGGTTACAAACTGTTGGTTCTTAATCTTGCCTTGATCTTCTGTCTTCATCAAATGCATGATTATCATTACTAAATAAAACTGATTGTGTGACTTGATTTATTGATTGATTTTTGCCTAAAATTTAGTCTAAACTATGGAGCCCCTAAAGTGCCCCGATACTTTTGTGTGCGCATGAGAATTGTCTTATATGCACACAAAAATGTCTTAGGGTTTTTTTACGGCAAAGTTTGCTTTAGAGGCTCCGTACCCAACTAATTCTGAAAGTTATCTTTTATTAAGACAATCTTTCCTGTCTAAAGGGAGTCTAAAGGTGACCAGGTTCCCATGGAGACTGATCCAATTGTCAGCAGTGACGGGGAAAGAGGAGCACGTCGGCCCAGACGTTATATTTCCCCTGGTGATGACAGGAAGTCATCTGAGAGGTTTAGAACCCAGCCAATTACATCAGCTGAAAGGCTGGAGTCTGATAGGTACAGTGAAACAAGAAGTCATGTGTTGCCCTAAAAACACCAATTTATTATTAGTTGTGGTAAATTGTCACTGTTTTATTCTCAATTCTTCCACAGTCTTTTAAAAAATATACTACTTATCAGAATGTATTAAAGCATTTTTTTGAAAGGTTTAGTCAGTATCTGTTATGTACATTTTTTTGAATTTATTTTTAAATTTTGTTTTCTTTAGTCATATCACACCAGTTGAATCATCAGGGTCAGTTTTTTTCTTTTTGTACTTTCATCTTCAGGTCCCGTCTTAGTCCAGAGCTTCAACATGCAGAATGTGAGTCAAAATTGAAGCAATATCAAACAAACTGCTGTACCAAATATCAGCAGCTGTGTCATAGTGCCATAGTCATGCTTTTCTAACAGTTCTATAAAACAGTTAATATTGAGTAACCTAAGTTGAACCCTTTTTTTTTTTTTTTGTGTGTAGTGGATGAAGAAAAAATGGATGAACGAGCTAAAATGAGCGTGGCAGCCAAGAGGTCTCTCTTCAGGGTATCAACTCTCTGTAGCATACACAACTTGCTGAATATGAAATATCACATGGTGATACAAAAAAAAGAACATTAATATTGAATATATATTTTGTTAGTTAATTTTGTTAATATTACCTTTGTTTGCATAGCCAAACATTTTTGTTGTTTGTGACCTCTCCTGGTCCGTCTGTTCTCGTCTCGCAGGAGCTGGAGAGAACTTCAGAGGGAGGTGTACCCAAACCTCGGTCACGCAATGCTGCGGTTGAACGGAGACTCAGACGAGTGCAGGATCGTTCACGGACACAGCCGGTCACGTCAGAGGAAGTTGTCATTGCTGCTACGTAAGTAATTTCCTCATTTTTGTGATGTAAAGGAGTTTTACCACAAGTTACAAATTCTGTTTACTCACCTTCATGTCATTCTAAGCCAGAATGCTGTTGTTTTTTTCTGTGGAACCCAAAGAGAGTTTTGAAGAGGCAAGTAATATCAACAAATAATGACTAACTATTAGAAAAGTACTTAATGACGAAGTGCTTTTTTCATTTTTGGAGCTTGTGGTTATTAGAAACGGTGAATGTTTGTAGCAGCCTGAAATTTCTTTCGTGTTTCTGAAAAAAAAAAAAAAAAAAAATGACAGCATACAGGTGTACAACAACATGAGGGTGAGTAAATAATGACAGAATTTTTCATTGTGGGTGAACTGTTTCATTAAAAGATATACTCATCACTGACCATTCATATTCCCATAATCACTCATTTGATGCTAAAATGACTCATTTCTTTTGGACATTTTCACTTTAACTCTGATGTTTCAATGATTTGTTCTTCACCCCTACTTTTGCTATAATTCTTGTACACTTCACTCTACCATTCCTTTTGTTTTGTCCTCCTCTAAAAGTTCCCCTGCCCCCCCTTCCCAAGTCATCACTGTTCAAACCACTGCTCCCAGAATCCCCAGTCCTGCCGTAGTCAGCACTTCCATTACTAGCTTCAGGTATCATTTGAATGCTTCATTTTATTTTGTATGCGTTTCTGTGTATACATGTCATGAGAATTTAGGACTTGTTGTCTTGAGCTGCATGCTGTTTCCTAATTTGTTCATTGCTTGACTTGGGCTTTTTATAGAAACAAACCAGATGTGTTTTTTTGACAATATGATTGCATATTTATGGAGAATTCAGACCATACTTGGAGAAAAGAGTCTAATTGACTGGTTAATTCATTCTGGTGCAGTTTTGGTATATTTTTCAATTCTCAAAATGTGTCTGTGTGAATGTTTATGTGCCAGTGCTCCATCTGCTGGTGGATTTTACGTTCACTTGCTGTTGTAAATTGTCATTGGGAGTGTTAAACTTGCTGTTGTAAATTGTCATTGGGAGTGTTAAAACAGAATGGCTGGCAATTTTGAAATGTAAGCATGTGCCTGTGTCTATGAAAAAGTAAGAGTATATTAATGTGTGTGAGCGTGCGCATATGTTTTGGGTGTCTACATCAGCGCGTGGTCACCCAGATTAGCTGTAAATAGTCACATGGCAAGTAGCAAAACACATTCTGTGTTCTTCATGCACACTCAAATGTCAGAGGTGTCACCCATCTGTCAAGACTTTTATGAAAGTGACGGGGAGAGATGAACTTAAACTAGAACAAAGAAAAATAAAGTTTCACTTTTTTTTTTTTTTTTTTTTTTTTTTTTTAAACTGTGTATAGACTGAAACATTGGCTAGGCAGTGAATTGAACTCTGTTTGTTTAATAAGGTGAAAATTACATGGTTATTTGCAACTGTTTACTAAGTACATGTTTGCTAAGTTCTTGCCACTGTCTGTACAGTTACAGAGTTGCGTTTCTACATATCCCATGAATCTTTTTGATTAATCTTTTATTGTTAGTCCATATTTCTTAGATTTGATCTAAATGCTACTATACTGACAAGATTAGGTTTATGCTTAAAAGATACATGAAAAATGATTATTATAGATGTAATACTCTTATTTATTATTATAGATATTTTTAAAACTATTATAGAATAAATAATTAATAAAATTATAAACATTTTAAAATTGTGTGTATATGAGAGAGAGAGAGAGTTTGGAATCTCTTGAAGTTGAGTTTATATATCGCAATTCTGAGAATTGTGTGATTTAAAAACTTGCAATTGCGAGAAAGTCAATTGTGACTACACTCTAAAAAACTAAAAAAACTAAGCAAATTTACACAGTAAAATACCGTTGAATACACTGTAAAAACACTGCATTTTGGGTAATATTTGTTGTTTTAAGAAAAGAGGCCTATAGGCTACTTTCTCAAAAATGACAAAAAATATTACCCAGAATGCATTGTAATATACAGAAGTAATATACTGTAAAAAAACAAAAAAAACAATGCATTCTGGGTAATATTTGTCATTTTCAAGAAAGTAGATTATAGGTTACTTTCTCAGAAATTACAAATAATATTACCCAGAATGCATTGTTTTTACAGTATATTATGGTTTCAATGTAAAAGTATTTTACTGTGTAAATTTGTTTCGTTTTTTTTAGTTATTTTTTAGAGTGAATATCTCGCAATTCTGACTTTATAACTTTATAAGAAAAGTCAGAATTGTGAGATAAAACGTTGCAATTACCTTTTTAATTTCTTTGTTTTTTTAAATTAGTGCCGAAAACAAGCTTCCATAATGTACAGCTATGGAGCATAATTACTTACTTTTTATTAGGTGCATAAATTATTAGGAAATGCATTCTTTCAAGAGTAACTTTTATAAGTGTCATTTATGGACAGCTGACTCTATATAGCTAATGTATAAAATCATATTGCTCTGATTGATGACTGAGTCTTAAAGACAGGTTTAGATAAACAAATGCACAAACTTACTATACTATACTATACTTACTATAATTGTTCAAGAATCGTTTTGTGTACAGTTTTGTTAGCGGCTGGACTGGTCTCTGTGTGTAGTGTTTTATTATAGCATAAACAACATGTAATTCTCCTCCCAGTTTGCAGGCTTCATCAGCACATGGATCGGCCCACCATGAGCAGGAGAAAGAAGATGTTTCAAAGGAGGCAGTTGCAGGAGAAGAGGGCTTGGGGCCTGATGAACCGGACCTATCAGCGCTAAGCCTGGCTGAGAAGATGGCCTTATTCAATCGCTTGTCACAGCCCTCAGGCCAATCAGCAAACGGCCCCCGCTCTGACACACGCCAGCGTAGGGCCAATGCCCGCTTTCAGACCCAGCCTATTACCCAGGGCGAGGTTGATCAGGTGAGGCCTCCTCCTCACAAATAAGGATTTTTTTGTGGATACCACCATTTAAGTAAATTGACATTTTTGCTTTGAGCACTTTAAAGGTGAAGTCTAAAATTTCTATGCTAGTTGCACCAAGTTTACAGAGGTCATGCATTATTTTTTTGTCAGTTATTGCTGGTATATTTCTTTTATTCTGAATCATTTAGCAGTTGTAGTTGACTTCAGTCAATACTCTCTTGAAAGTGAAGACACATTGTACCATTTTATAGGAACTTACAAAAGATGTAGATCCATCCAGTCTCACAGATCAACCCGCTGTGACTAATGATTCTGTTGGTCCCCCTCAGAGTGAGCAAGTAAGAGACCCTGTACTGAGACTTTTGATTGGCTGAGCAGTGAGAGCTTTGCCTTGGCAGCTGCTGCTGATTGGTTAATTCCTGAGTTTCCGAAAACATTGCATTTTCCAACTGGATATTTTCTTCTGCTGAGTTGCATTATAACTGTTTTGATTTTGACTTTTTTTAATTTTTCAATCTAGTAACTGCATTTCACTGCATTCTGTCATTTACTCAACCTTATGTTATTGCAAACCTGTATGGCTTCCCCCCCAGTGGAACGAGATGTTTGGCAGGATGTTCATGTTGATTTTTATTCATACAGCAAAAGCATATGGAAAACAGGGGCTGGGCTGTCAGTGTCCAAAATTTGGTCTTTTCCTAAAGCTATATATAAAGTCAAATGGCTTCAGATGATTTGAATTATTCCATGGTCTGTCTGAATACTCGATTCTAATTGGCTGGATGGTGTGCAATAGAACCTTTTAATGTGCAGGTAGTTCCAAGTCAGTTTAATCACCGTTCTATATTAATCACTTGCATCATCACACACATCACTCGCACACAGAGACTCAAATAAATGTAATCTTACGCACTTTATCTGTGTGTCTGATTTAAAGTGGGCAGAATGCTACATCTAATGAACTGTAACTGATGAAAATAACCAGCATTTTTACCCTTCCGGTCAATTATTGCGCTGCAAACATCAATAACAGCTTTGAGATGTCAATGCTGGCAAATGTCCATGGTATAAGTGGGATAATCCATGGCATTTAATTGTATTTAATGTGCACTTTTAGTGTACTTTAAGTCCTAAAAGTATATTTTAAAAGCTCTTTTTGGAGATAATATAATATTAATGAAATAAGAGGCCACTTAAAGGGATAGTTCACCCAAAAATGAAAATTCTGTTCTCATTTACTCACCCTCAAGTTGTTTCAAACCTCTATCAATTTCTTTCTTCTGTTGAACACAAAAGAAGATATTTTGAAGAATATGGGTAACCAAACAGTTGATGGGCCCCATTGACTTCAAAAGTATGGAAAAAAAGGGTGAGTAAATGATGACAATTTTCATTTTTGGTTGAACTATCCCTTTAAAGGGTTAGTTCACCCAAAAATGAAAATTCTGTCATTAATTACTCACCCCAAAAATATCTTTGATAAAATCCGATGGCTCAGTGAGGCCTCTATTGACAGCAAGTTAACTTAGACTTTCAAGCTACTAAAAACATACTGTATTTAAAACAGTTCATGTGACTACAGTGGTTCAACCATGATGTTATGAAGCGACAAGAATACTTTTTGTGCACCAAAAAATAAATAAATAAAATAACGACTTTATTTAACAATATCTAGTGATGGGCGATTTCAAAACATTGCTTCATGAAGCTTTGAAGCTTTACGAATCTTTTGTTTCGAATCAGTGGTTCGGAGCGCGTATCAAACTGCTAAAGTCACGTGAACCATTGAAATTTCGAAACGCCTATAACGCAACGAAGCCTGGTTTACTGAAATCACACGACTTTGGCTGTTTAATACACGCTCCAAACCACTGATTTGTACTTAAAGAGTTTACTTTTATGACTGTTTCTTAAAACACTTAAGTACACTTTTAAAAAAAAATGCACTTTCTAATGTCATATAATATTTTACTTAAGTACATTTTAAATAATTGTTTAATTTTTTTGCCATGCATTAAAGAAATACACATTTTGATTTGTTGAACATACTAAAGCACATGTAAAGTACTTGATTAGAATTTGAACTGTAATGTGATATTTAGGGCCCAAGCACCGATGGTGTGAGGACCCTATTGTAATTGCTCGGCCAATTATTCTTCTCTGAAATTAATCGCATTTTTGAGGGCCTAAACATGCTCAAATTCATGAAACTTTGCACACGCATCAGAAGTGGTGAAAATTTACGTCTGATATGGGTTTTAGAATTAGGTGTGGCAAAATGGCTCAATAGCGCCACCTACAAATTTTCAATTAAGCGCCCTTCGTGCTATGTTTCACGTACAGGTATGAAATTCGGTAGACAGATGTAACATCCCAATACTTACAAAAAAGCCCCTGGGTGCAAATCTGTAAACTCAACAGGAAGTGAGATATTTTGAATTTTCTCTGCAAAATTTTGGCAGTTTTTGCCATTTCCACACGTTCTACTTTAACGAACTCCTTCTAGAGCTTTAATCAGATCAACATCATATTTGGTCAGTCTGATTAACTTCTCATGAAAATTTAACCAGAAGCACATCGTATATGGTCAGTCTAATCTTAAGGCCTTCGCGATGTTAAATTGCAAAGATCTTGAGTTTTCGTTGAAGGGCGTGTCCGTGGTGACTGACAAAGTCTGATGTTTCGCCATGAACGATGAAGCTGTTGTAACTCAGACATACAGTGTCCGATCTGCCCCAAACTTCACATGTGTGATAAGAGTCCTGGCATAAAGACATCTATATGCCAGTATTCAGTTAGTCATAGCGCCACCTGCTGGCAACAGGAAATGGCATGCTTTACACTGTAATTCACTCCCAGAAACACATTTCAATATGCCACAAAGTGCCAAACATACTAGAAACATGTTTAATCCGGAAACACTTGGCTAAGTGCTAATGTATGCGATTAACGCCACAAAACAGGAAGTTGTTGTAACTCAGGCATACAATGTTTGATCTGCTCCAGTCTTCACATGTTTGATAATAGTCCTGGCCTGAAGACATCTACATGGCAATATTCAGTTACAGTCAAAGCGCCACCTGTTGACAGCAGGAAGTGTGGCACTTTGAAATGACTTGGCCATAATTCTCCTGTATTTACTCGCTTACATGCATGTAGCCCACTGTTCACTGTTTTCCTAAGGCCAACGGGTGGCGGTGAGCCCGGGTGCGAGGACCCTTTCATTGCTGCTTGCAGCTTTAATCTATATTACATATCTTAAATGTACTAAATTGAAACTTCATTACAAATGTGTATTTACAAATATTTTTAATTACATGATATACACGTTTCAATAAAAATGACTTTTTAAACTAATTTTAACTTTAATTTTAATTTAACTTTATTTAAAATACAATAGAAGCTATTATGAAATTACACATAAAGATGTACTTTTAGGTGGGTCTAAAAAACGAATCAAGTTTAATATAAAATGTAACTATAATACATTTTCATTTAATTGCAAATAACATGCAGTTAAGTGTCCGAAAACAATACATTCAGTTCACACTTAAGTATATTCTTTTAAAGCATATTATTTCAATAATAAGCACTTTTTAGAAGTATGCTAGAGTGTACATGGGCAACTTTTATGGTGTTTTTTTTGAAGATTTTTGGGGGTGAACTATTCCTTTAAATAATCGAAACTGTGTTTGCTATGAGAGAAATTTTTGTCAAGAAAGTAGGATTAGAATTGTGTTTTAAACACCCAGACCTTGATGATGATGATGATGATGATGATGATGATGGTGATGTAAAAAGAACTGGCTTGCTGCATGTCTGAGAAGTGAACTGATTAGGTTGTTTGGTATGCAAAACGCATCCGATACCTGCAAGCTGCTTCTGAATGATGTGTCCTGCATATGACCTTTGACCTCTCTGGGGCCTGTAAATGTGAACGCCATCTAAAAAGAAATCTGAAAATTCAACTATTTTTTTTTTTTTTTTTTTCTCTCCAGCTGCAAAATGGAAGCGTGAAGTTGGAGCCTCTCTCTGCATCACTGGTCCGCTCTGTTACCGCGGTCACCGCCCAGGCCTCTGTTGCCATGGTGACAAGCGCTTCCCCATCAATGACCGCAGATGTTCGCATGGGGATGTCCGCAGCTCCGCCCTCCACTCAGGCCTCGCCCAGTCAGACTCAGCTTCCAGCCTATGAGAGAGGAGTTCGATACTTCAGTCTTACAGAGAGTGGGGAAAATCCCACACCTGATGTTCAGTCTCCGCCCCCCGCAGTGCAGCCCGGCCAATCAGCGTACAGCAAGGGTGGGGCTACGCTGATTTCAGCCAATGGCCAGAGGCAGGATGAAAGTGGGCGGAGGGGAAAACTTGGATATTTAGGGAGAGAGGAGAGAGACACAGAGCTCCCCAGTGAGACTTCCCCTCCACACACACATGCGCTCAGACACACACCCCCTCACGGCAGGGGAGATGCAGAGCTGAGCGGCCCGCGGGAAAGGGAAAAAGAGAGCACACCCGTCTCACAGGGAGGCTACCTTTCACCAGACACTCATCAGACGGCAAGAGGAAGTGGTACCAGAGCCGTCAGCTCAGGTAAGGTTAGACAGAACCAAAAAGAGAAGTCTTTTAAAAGGGGTGCAAACCTTTTAGCTGTGTCTTTTGTTTCTGTACATGCAGTCACACATATGCATGCTGAATTCTGCATGATGCAGCCGGCCTCTGATTGGGTTAACCAGCTTAACCGGGCTCCCAGCCTACATGCTGCTCGAGTCGAATGTGATTAGCATAATTTATCATACATCAAGCATGTGGCTCTCTTTGTCTGAGCCGTGCAAAACTAATGATGCCGAAATGAATCGGGCAGAAGGCAAAGTGGAGTGATGCTCCCCTCCGTGGCTTTTGTTTGCGCTCCCCGCCAAAGCTGTTACTATCCATTCGTCTGGAAGCAAGAGGCGTGTATGTGTGAATTGTATAGTAAAGAGGGAGATGAATGAAAGACGGGAGTGGTGAGACGGATGGAAGTGTGCTCGGCACACATGCACACACTGATACAGGCATGTTGTCACCCTTCAGAAAAAACACAGTAGGAACACAGTAGGTTATCAGGTTCACGTCTGCCACATGTTAAAGGACAGCCATGACAGCAGAATGCGACAGTGGCTTTCATAGGATAGAGGATGTTTTTAACATGGGTTTATTTGTGTGTGTGTGTGTGTGTGTGTGTGTGGCAGTGGTGCTTTAGACTGCTGTCTGTTCATGTGTGTCAGGTATTGATTGAGCCTTATGATGAGCATGAGAGTGTGTGTGTAAGCTGATGTGTAATGCAGTTTCTGGGTTATATGTATGAAGGGTTTTTTTTCTTCCCTGTATCTGGTACATTGAATAGCTATGGCTAGACACATATTTGTGTATTCTTAATTGGATATAAATATTTGAATGGTGTATTAGTGTTGGCTGCTTGATCAGCTGTTATACATGTATATTTTGATTGATTGATACTGATATAATGCCTCTGGTCAATCTCTTGAATCCTGTTCACCTCCCTCACTATATATATATATATATATATATATATATATATATATATATATATATATATATATATTTATATTTTTATTATTATTTATTTCATATCAAATTCTCATTCCTGTAATTCTCATTTTTTTCAGTGATAATTCTCATTAGATTCTCTGTTTTACTGCGTTAAAGTACAAAATATTAAGTGCTTGATCATCTGTTAGTATTTTGATTAATTCATACTGATATAATGTCTCTGGTTGCAAGGTCAATATCATGGATCCCCATTTAAAAAAAATAAATAAATAAATAAAAATAAATAAATAATAATAATAATAATAATAATAATAATAATAATAATAATAATAATAATAATAGAATTCAGATAGTGGAAATTTAAAAGGGGAAAATATTAAAATAAAAATTAATTTTAATATTTTCCCCTTTTAAATTTCCACTATCTGAATTCTCTTATTTCAATCATGATACTTATTAGATTATCAAATCTGCAAAAAATTATTTTTGACTATATTAAATCACAAAATACTGAAGTACAATTTCTTTATTAAAATAAACCTGCAAAAACAAAAATCAGCATAGTGTAAAAATAATGCAACAATCACCCTTAAAGTTAGTACCACAAATACTGCCATGATGTAAAACTTAGTGCTGTCAAACTGATTAATTGCGATTAATCGCATTTAACATAATGTGTGTGTATATATATATTGTCTGTGTGTGTGTGGGGAAAAATAAATAAATAAATAAATAAATATATATATATATATATATATATATATATATATATATACCGCGATTAATTGATTTGACAACACTAATAGAAATACATTGAAATTTTACATTACAACTTTTTTTGCATGACAGTAATAGGGATGTAGGGTGTGCTTAATTGTCATTATAAAATTTATATTAAAAAAATCTAATATTCCTAAAATGACCTCATTGTCCTTTCTTTATTCAAAGTGTATTTGTTTCTTTTTTTCCTTTTGGGAGAAATAGACATGCTCTTGACAGCTTTTGTGAGATTTACCCTTTAAGGCTCTTTGTTTGTATTTTCTCCAATGCTTGACCTCATTGTGTTTCTCCAGATGTCCCTTGATCCCAGCGTTCCCGTGAGGGCGGTGAGCACTGCTGCGGTCTCCTCCAGAAGTTCTTCACACACCTCACACTCCCTCACTTACCTCCAGCAAACTCAGTTGTACACTCCGCAACCTCAACCAAAACCAGTGCAGCACCCTCAAGTCTACACACCGACACCCACCCGACCCCAAACACAACCCTACAGCCCGCCGACACCGCCACAGACACAGGCCAAACTACAAACACACCTCGTTTCTGACTTTCAACCTCACGCCCACATTGACTCAGCTCCTCCTCAGGTGCCTCCACGGCAAACTCAGGTGTACTCTGATCCCCAACGGCAGACACAACCCAGAGTACCGCCACAGACGCAGCCGAAACCACAGTCCTTTCTTCCGCCTCAGTCACATGCCTACATTCCCTCTCAACCCAAGGTAGCCCCTCAAACCCAGCCAAAACCCCAGTGCTTCATACCACCTCAAACACAACCCCAAGAAGAGATCCTGGGAAAATACGGCCCATCTGGACCCATCGTCTCCATAGACCAAAAGCCAGATATCCAGGAAGATCCAGAGGCCATGACATCTATGTCAATCAAAGAGAGGTGTGTGTTGATTACTTTACTTGTACATCAGCTGTGGGCATACCAGACATCCCACCTTGCCAACTATTTCCGGGAGATGGCCCAACACACATTAAAAATGATATTATACTATTTAGTGTTGTCAAAATACTGACCGCGATACTAAGTCGGTACTGAAATTTTGAAAATGTGACTCTTTGAGCGCTGTTATAAACACTTTTTGATTTGCCTTTGTGTTCATGCGGTCATCAGATATGTCTGTGATTGGCTACAATTATCAATGCTCCAGAGCTTTTGAAAGCACACGAAAGTGTTTGAATTTGAAAGCGTTTTGGGAGTGGGAGCTTTTGAAAGCAGGTGTCTGCCAGCAGAACGGTCCTGCCTGCTTTCAAACGTTCCTGTGTGTATCTGTATAAGCGCTCGGTTAATGTCTATTTACAACATGTTTTTGAAGCGTTGATCATTTTAGCCAATCACAGACATATCTGATGAGCATGTAAACACGAAGGCCAATCAGAGGTGTTGACGAATCCACTCAACAGTGCTCAAAGCATCCCATTTTTAAAATTTCAGTACCAACTTGGTATTGCGGTCGGTACTTTTGACAACACTATCACTGTTATATTAATTTGCATAATCCATCTAACATGGGGTCTTTCATTCATTAGTATTCATGTGGCATGGGTCTCCACAAAATCTGAATGCAAGTGGTCACAGAAGACGCATTTGAAATGTGTGATAATACCAGGTGTAACGGTATTATATACCGGCAATACCGGTGCATCTTGGCTGACCACTTGTGATGGGTTCACTGAAAACGTATCTTAATACTAGGTGGAAACAGGATTTCTTTCTTTCCTGCTTGCTCAATTTCCGGGATATTGTATATAATTTGCGGGCGTCAGGGAGCCCCTATCAATATGTTGGAGACTTCCGGACCTTCCAGGAGAGGTGGGATGTCTGGAAAGGTTGCTAGGTTTGCATAACAAATCCAGTCCAATTGCTATTAAAACCTACCCAATTGTGTTCCGAGGGGCAAAAAAATAGTGGGGTAAAAAATGGAGTTCAGGGTGCTTCAACCCGTGGGCAAAAAAAACAAAACAAAAAAAACCCAGGCAACATTGTAAAAGCAGCCCAATTCGGCAGGAAAAGCGCAGACTTGTCGACACTGATGTCTGGCGTACAGATAATCCCATTTACAGTGATTCACACAAAATATGACATATTCGCATAAAACAGTCGGTTCCCATAAAGAAATTGGTTTTTAATTTAGCAAATAAATAAACCTTTCAAAATTACCTTCCAGGTCTCGACAATAGCCTGTGGTACATGTTATTTACCCTTCCAAACTTATCACTGGTCACAAAGTCATAAATATAATATATTACAAATATAAATACTTTCAATACTATTCATTCTTACCATCTGGGGTCGGTAGGATCTTCTCGGAAGTCTCTTATGCTCACCAAGGCTGTTCTTTTAAATTGTAAAAAATATTTAAAATTTTACACTATTTTGGTCAAATTAATGCAGTTTTCAATTTTAATATATTTTAAAGTTTAATTTTTTCTTGTGATGATAAGCTGCAATTTCAGCATCATTACTCCAGTCTTCAGTGTCACATGATCCTTCAGAAATCATTCTAACATGCTGATTTGCTGCTCAAGAAACATGTCTTATTATTATCAATGTTGAAAACAGTTGCTTCATATTTTGGTGGAAACTGTGATGCTTTTTTCAGGATTCTTTGATGAATAGAAAGGATTTATTTTAAATAGAAATTATTTGTAATGGTATAAATGTATTTAATGTTCAAGTAAATCTCCTTGTTTGAATAAAAATTATTAATTTCTATCAAAAAAAAAAAAAAAAATCTTACTGTCCCCAAACTCTTGAACAGTTGTGTAATATACTGTATATATTGTTTTTAGCAAGATTTTTATGTGTCAGGATTAGTTTTGAAAGGTCGCATAATAGCATGTTAAAAGCACACTCATGGCATATTGTGGTGTGAGAAACAATGGCACATGCATTGGAGTGTGTTGATGTTTCAGGGTGACTGGAGCTGTTCTCCTTCTGTCTTGTCTTATAAATGAAATTGGGTCATCTCTGCTCTCCGCGAGCGCTGATAATGCGGACAGCACTATTTTAGTACTCCAGCCTTCCCCGCAGGGCAGGATGAAATGAGTATAGAGAGAACGAACCATGACAAAGTAGTATGAGAAAGCTGAATTGTGAAGAATTATGTATGCTATAGTATTTGGTGTGATTTCTGAATGATCCCTTCAATTGTGATTTCTTGCATTTTTATACTGTAGATCTGCATGATTTTTGCATCTACAATGTTCAAGATGAAATGAAGCGTTTGACACTATTCTTTCTCAGGTTAGCCATGTTGAAGAAGAGTGGAGAGGAAGATTGGAAAAACAGGATAAACAAGAAACAGGAAGTTGTACAGGAAGTGGTGTCTGTAAGCGAGAAGAGTAGTCAAATAGTGGAGGAGCAAGGCTTTAAGAAAAAGGTAAGAATATGTTGCCTATCAACATCATATATGGAAACACATCACAGGCTTTATATGTGTATATATAGTCATGACAGTATTACAACTGTCTTACAAACTGCCTCCACCACCTACCCACTTTTGGTATCCACTCAATTGTTTCCTACATCTCTGGGTGCAAGTAATAATTAGTGTAATGTGTATATAAATAGACTGTGATATTAATGATGTGAAACATCAACACACTATTGTAATGTTCTTAAAGTACATTAACTTTTTAGGTTCACATGAAATAATACTCAGTAACTGCAGAAATTTCCTCCTTGCTAAAAATACTTTTTTAATATGAATATTCTGGCCGCTGTTTTCCTTAAAATGTGCTAAAAATATGCTAAGAAATAGCACTTAAGTTCAAGTACTATGCCAAAAATGTAACTCATTTAAAAATACTTAAGTAAAAATAACTAGCCAAAACAAAACTTGGAAGTAAAACTGTATTTAAATGCATTTGTGCTTTATTTAAAAGTAAATGCTTTTTTTAGCTTTTTAAATTGACTTTTGACAAGGGACACAGTAGAGATTTTAACATTTTATTAATTTTAATGCAAAATCTCCATAAATCTGTCAGAAATCACTGTTTTCTCATTGTTAGGGTTTCTCATTGACAATTATGACAGCTGTTGTTATTTTTTGGTGAACTAAATTCTGCCTTATCAGTATTATTACACTCAAATAAATAGGAAAGTTAAACTTATGTGAGCATGCTTGATTGGCTTGTTAATCTCATTAGGATTAAGAAAAATACTATTTTAATTAAGTGCTTGAGGAAAGATGTAAGTCCTTATGATGTATTATTATATGTACTTTAAATTGTCTACATGAAATGTAATTTTTTCCTTGTAAATGTACAAGTATTCAATTTTTACAGAACTTTAAGATACAGATTTTCCAAAATAATACTTAAAATCCTCCTCCAGCCAATCATTTTATCTCTTAAAACTCATCTTTGATAATCAAAATGACATTTTTAAATGTTTTTTCCTGTGAAAATAATTCCTTCATGCCTTAAAATAGCTTGAAAGCAACTCTTCTCTTGCTTCATTTAGTATACATGGTCACATGAATATGCAAATTAGTCCCCGCCTCCACACTCCACTTAAATGTCTAGCATATTTAAAAATTCACCCTTTGTGTTCCACAGAAAAAAGAAAGATGATGCTGAGTAAATGATGGTAATTTTCATTTTTGGTGAACTATTCCTTATCCAAACTGTGAATCAGATGTGTTATCTAATTTGTGAATAGTAACACATTCATTTACTGTCGCAGGCAAAGCTGTGAATTGACTGCCTAGACCTGAAACCTGTACTTATACAGTCTGATGAGTCATTTCACAGCGAGGTGTTCACTGAGTTTTATATAGCAACTTGTGCGTTCCTGAGTTATTGTGATTCTCTCAATTCAGCAAGTGCAAAAGTTAAAGTAAACTGTTTTCAGTTTATCCAAAGATAAAGGCCAAGTCTTTTCCAGTTTTCATGTAGCATTATTTCTATATAGTCTTAGTTTTTTGTCCCTCACACACACAAATGCATCTCCTGTGTGTTTAGGACGAGACTGTTATCACTGAATTCACATCATCTGAGCAGCTCTGGGTAAGCGCCAGCATCTATGGCTGTCCTAGACAATTTTGGCTTTAGGATTGGCTGACCTGCTAGTGCAAACTGCAATTTGATTGGCTAGGACTGACACGCTGCTTGCTTTATCTTCTAAATTAACCTTATTTTGCCATTTCAGTTGGTAACACTTTACAATAAAGTTTCATTTGTTAACATTAGTCAACATGAACTAACAATGAACAATACTACTACAGCATTTTTTAATCTTTTTTAAATTTCCTAATACATTTTCAGTTAGTACAGTTGCATCTGTTACTGCACTATAAATTAACATAAAAATACAATTCATCATTGTTTATTAGCATTAAACATTAATAAATGAATAATAAAATATTTTTTGGAAAAATAAAAAAATCCATTGCTTATTGCTGGTTCATGTTAGCTAATGCATTAACTAATGTTAACAAATATAGTAAATTATTAATATTTGCTTCTCTCTAAAACGTTAATGCTGTTGAAATGTTAGGAACATGCTGTAATAAATTCACTCAAAGGGATAGTTCACCCAAAAATGAAAATTCTGTCATCACGTACTCACCCTCAAGTTGTTCCAAATCTCTGTGAATTTCTGGTAACACTTTAGTTTAGGGTCAAATTCCCACTATTAACTAGCTGCTTTTTAGCTTGCATATTACTAGGATATTGGCTGTTTATAAAGCACATATTAATGCCTTATTCTGCGTTACCGTATTCTACATCCCTTAATCCTACCCAATACCTAAACTTAATAACTACCTTATTAACTATTAATAAGCAGTAATTATATTGACAGCAAAAGTCAATATAATTGAGGCAAAAGTCATAGTTAATAGTTAGTTAATAGTGAAAATTGGACCCTAAACTAAAGTGTGACTGAATTTCTTTCTTCTGCAGAACACAAAAGAAGATATTTTGAAGAATGTTACTAACCAAACAGTAGATAGACGCCATTGGCTTCCATAGCAATTTTTTTTCATACTATGGAAGCCAATGGGGTGCATAAACTGTTTGGTTAGTGACATTCTTCAAAATATCTTCTTTTTTGTTCAGCAGAAGAAAGAAATTCATACAAGTTTGGAACAGCTTAAGGGTGAGTAAATAATGACAGAATTTTCATTTTTGGGTGAACTATCCCTTTAACCTTATAAATGACTCCTCATTATACTGCCATTATAGACCTTTTGCTTCTCTTGTTTGTCTTGCACCACATAAGATGTGTGTTCAAGTCAAAATCTAACATGTTTTTTTTTTTTAGGATGAAACGTCTTGCTGTTCTAGATGGACTAGATCAGTAGTTCTCAATTAATGGGTCAAACTCAAAAATGGGTGACAGATCTGTACTGACAGCAATATAGACAGGAAGAATGCAAAATGTGAATGATAAAAAGTAGCTGACCAAGAACATGAAACCATTATTCTATATAAACAGCAAAATGTTAAAATATTTGGTGTATTTTGAGCCTACAGTATGTGGTTCAGATTAATCTTGTTAGATTTCAGTGTTTTTTTTTTTTTTTTTTTTTTTTTTACTTTTGTAAACTCTCAGTAAAAAGGTACGAAAGTTGTCACTCGGACAGGACTCTTTGAAAAAGTAAACCTTTGTACTTTAAATGTACTTTTCTTCCTTATTGTGACGTGAATCCAAGCTAAACAGCTTCTCAAAAAAGAAAAATGTTGATTTTGATCTTGATTTTGTTCATGAGGAATTGATTGGATCATTGTGGTTTGGAAAATCATTGGTCGATTTCATCTGATAAATCATTCATAATAAATACAGGGATGTTCCATAAAAAATTAAGAGTTGTCAATTTTGATTTCATGGTGACTTTACCCTTAAAGGTTACATATTACTATCTTAAAGGTATATATTAGCACCTTTTGAAAGGGAAGTGCCTAAGTGACAGCTTTTGTCCCTTTTTTTTCTGAGAGTGTACAATAACTAGTGGCGCTATTTTAGTTGCCATTTGATGTCTAATGCAAAATCTGTGTCCTGATGCTAAACGGGTTGAGAGCCACTGGTCCAGACTTGGAGATGTTGCATCTTTTCCTTTGGCTTTTTATCCTCATTCATTCTCTATCATCTCTGAGTTATTTTCTTCCATCACTATCTACGCCCTGGAATCATTTGTCTCTTGCTCTTTCATTCACTCTTGTTTTCTATCTACTTCATGTTTCATCCTTCTCCTCTGTCTGTAGGAGCCTGTCTTTTCCTCCACCTACTCTCCTCCTCCTCTCCCATCTACCCCAAAATGCCAATATGTAGAACATCAAGGCCAGGTAAGAGAGATCTTGTGCATTTTGGAACCATTTCATTTCTAACATAACTCTACAAAAAGTCTGAATTTTAAAGTTTGCCTATCCATTGACCCTTCTGCCACCAGATGATCTGGGTGTATTAGTCTAGAATGTTTGGTAGATCATTGTTTTGAGATAGGAGTTGCATTTTCTTGCTGATTTTAAGTGAATCTAGTTCATAATTATGTATGTATGTATGTGTATATATATGTATTTATCTATGTATGTATGTATGCATGTATTCATTCATTCATTCATTCATTCATTCATTCAAACTAGAAAACAAAGACTCAAAATACACCAGCGGTAAAAATGGTTTTCATTTAGTTTATGAAGGATCCTTATTATTAGTTTGCATAATTTATCCTTTAATTCACTGTGAATGATAGTAAAAAAAATGCTTATATTTCTCTGACAGAAACAGGCAGCTCAGTTAAATTTACTCTAGATATACTCAGGGTAAATGTATTCATTAAATGAGTGTTGGCAGCATAAATGCATAAATCTAATTTAGATGGAAATGCAGAGCACTTTGAGTAAGGATTACTGCATGTTTGGCTTTTGCTGTTGAATGACAAATTTCAGTATTGTATGAACCGCAAAGAGGATAGTCATATTCAAACGTTTTGTAAGTGCTTTTGACAATTTGCTGATGACCTGGTGAATGCTCGTATGATTTATCCTTACATGGTCTATTCTGGATGTCCAAGTCGTTGGTCTTTCCTTGCTGCAATTTATCAAGATGATCTATAGCTATCATATCCATTTTGTCTCATCTAATCAGAAACTTGAAGAGGGGGAGGGGCAGATGTCCATTGAAGAGAGGAAACAGATGATCACGACGCGAGAGGAGGCGTGGCAGAGCACAGGGAAGGGCGTGGCCAATGACTCGGCCCAGTACACAGTGGCTGCCAGGATGGTGAAAAAAGGTTAGAATGTGCAAACAAGTGTACAGATTATTAAATACTCTATTATTTTATTATCACATGCTACAAATATTATTGAATACCAGAAATACAAAAAGAAATCTAAAACATTTTCATGGCCTAAAACCAAATAAAAACACATTTATAATAATAAAATAATAAATTACTAAACATTTTAAGTGTTTTGAAACTACATTGATTAAAAAAAAAATCCATTTATTACATGGCTACATATAAATAAAGTTATTTATTGAAAAATTAGGGCTGTCAAGTGATTTAAATTGTTAATCTAATTAATTACACGATGTGCGATTTAATTAATCGCAAATTAATTGCACATCAAATTTGGCTGAGAAATTACGCACCAAAAGATAATTTAAAGTCATTATTGTGTTAAATGAGAAAAGCATCAAATACACATTACAAAATCTAGCTTTAGAAAATTAATTCATTAATTCATTCAAACAGCTGATTCATTCAGGAATAAAGTAAATGGTTCTCTTTATGAACGTGCCATTGAATCAATGGTTAACCCGATTGATTCATTCAAAACGCAGATTCATTCAGAAACACTGTTGTGTGTTGCTTGGAGACGCACAACAGTTCTGTTGTAGCTTATAGGTAATATGTTCGTTGGCAAAATTGAGCAAAAACCAACAATATTGTATCTTAAAATAACACAGTATTAACTTTATTGAACGGTTGTATAAAATCAGTATCGCATTTGTACTTGTGCTATTCGGGATAACAGCACTCGTGTGATATTGCGCTCGTTACTTGTATGATATTGTTTAAGTATATCATATGATATAAATATGTGACTAACTCATACAGGGGCATTTTTGCCCCAGTCTCTTGAATTTTAGAGGCATTCTAACTGCATTCTATAGGCTCCATCACGTAGCCCGGCTTTATGTTCGTCACAGATGAACTACGTAGGTCATGGGTCGGGGCGGGTGCATTATATGTATTAATAATTTTAAAGCATGATTTTTCCCAACTAATTAATTAAATTAACATGTTAAATTGACAGCCCTATTAAAAATATGTTTACTTTATTACGTGAGAAAAAAGGTATGGAAGCTTGTTTCCTGCCACTGAATAAAAAATAAAAAAGGTAATTGCGACTTTTTATCGCACAATTCTGACTTTTTCTCTCGCAATTGTGAGTTATAAAGTCAGAATTGCATGATATAATGTCACAATTGCATGTTATAAAGTCAGAATTGTGAGATATTTAGAATATTCAGAATTTAACTTTATAACTCTGAATTAGTTTAGCCTATATCTCACATTTCTGAGCAAAGAAGTCAGAGTTGTGAAATATAAACTCGCAATTGTGAGATAAAAAAGTCGCAATTACCTTTTAAAGTGTTTTATTCTGTGGCAGAAACAAGCTTCCATTGAAAGGACACTGTAGCCATCATACAAAATATTTGGCCCATAATGCTGCTTTTGGCGAATTGCAAATATTCCAGAGAGACGTGTATTAAAACTATCTATATACATACTTTCATACAGATATGGAATAATAAAAACTAAAACTAAATTAAAAATGAAACTGAAATGACAAATTGATAGTAAAATATAAACAAAATATTTTAAAAACCAAAATTATAAAAAATTCTTATTATTAAATGCCTGATTACCTGTCTGTGTGTGTGTGTGTCAGGCCTGGCTGCTTCCTCTGCAGTGATCAGCCCGATTCTGTCTCCAGTCTCTGCTAAACTGAAGAGCAGTGTGCCGGCTATTTCTAAACCGCAGGAAGGTACATTAGACAAACACTCACTACATGAAAGAAGATATTCCTCTTTAGAAAGTCACAAAGTTTGGAAATGTTGTTGCGCCATAGTAACTGGGGCAAAAAAACTGATGTGCTGCAGAAATTGAGGCCAGAGCAGAAATGGAGTCTGATAAGAAGTTGGAAAAGCTGGAGACGTTTCTGGGGCGTTTGAACAGTAAAGGTGAGTTGATTGATGCAAGATCTGCTCAGTTTCTTGTCCTTTTTGCAGGAGGATGATATGAGTCCATTATAGAGGTCAGAGTAAAAAAAGATTATTGCATCATTTGGTGTATTTAAAAAAAGAAGCTTCTTAATATTTCAGTTGCTGTCACAGTGTCCTAATAATGTACCTTTTATTGAAGCCATCTCTCTCTCATTTTCTCGTTTCCATCCTTCCTCTCAGTATCAGGTTTGCAGGAGACGACTCTGACGGTGACAGAAAAGGCAGTAAAGGAAGTGATGCGATTAGATGATGAGGTCTTTTCAAAATTTTACCGCCACATGACAGATATTCCCCGCAGCATGAGTAGCAGAATGCATCTGGATGAGGACTTTGATGCCATCTTTGGAAAACAAACACCAGTGTAATTTGTTTGCTTTTTTAATAGGCTATACATACAGTACAAGCATGTACATTTATTTTTATATTTAAAAAATATTATATTTAAATATTTAATTTAATTTTTTAATATTTATATTTTATATTTATTTATTTTTATATTTATTTATAATTTTTTACAAAGCATATTGTAGCTTTTCTGGTGCATTAAGCTTTTTTTTTTTAAAGAGGCATTGAAGTATTTGACATTGAAAGACTTGGTTTTCTGACTTTTGGTCGTACTTTGGCTTCCAGGTTGACATCGGCAATGGTGCAGCACAAGCGTGCTGTTCGTCCCTCTCGTAATGTCCAGGCATCCAGGAACCCCTTAAAGATTCTTGCTGCAAGAGAAGACATCCGGCAGGAGTACACAGAGCAGAGACTGAACGTCGGGCAGCTGGAGAGCAAGAGAATTAAACAGGAGAAAAGTGAGTCCACAAGCAATGAATAGAAATGTGCTTCAGTTCTGTGTTGTTATTAACTAAACCTGTTAAAAAAATTTTCAGTAATTGAAATAAATCTGAAATAAGATTTTATATAAAATATATATTACATGGAGAGAAAAAAAAAATGTGTGTGTGTGTATATATATATGAATTATTAATTAATATATATATTTATTGGTTTCTGCTTAAAAATGTGCATTTATGTAAATAAAATTGTGTCTGCATGAAACTGAAAGTTGCGATAGTCTTTTCTTCCCTATTGTGACTTATATCCGAGTGAAATGGCTTCTGAAACGAGAAAAATGTAGGGCAGGATTTGGAAATTTGGCATTGCTAACTAAATGGAGGCTGATCTGAATGCCAGTTTGCAGTCAATTGTGGAGGATATTTAGTCCCGCCCTCCGCCGAGACACACATCATAAAGAGAACAGATGTCATTTTGAGCAGGAGGGGAGGTTAATGTTTTTTGATGATAAATTTTTAGGGCATAAGAATTTTAAAAAATATTGAGCACTGCAAAATACTGTTAAAAATAAGAATTGTCAATTTTGATTTCATGGTGACTTCATTATAAGAAGGTTAATAAAATACATGTTGTTTTTCTAATGTAATAATGTGGTTTTTACGTGTGTTTTCCAGTAAGCAAGAGCTCCAGTTTGTCAGACGCGGCCCTGGCTGGTTTGGCCAGTAAAGAAAGCTACAGCAGCGTGAGTCTGCGCAGTGTCAGCATCTCAGAGCAGATGACCAATAACAGCGCAGCTCCCTACAAAAAACTCATGCTCATGCAGGTCAAAGGTCAGTCTGTAACACTCTAACACTGTCTCTAACCAGGCATGATGTAATAGTGATGTTTGGAATAAGCTGCATAGCCCCGCCCACAGTGAAATCCTATTGGTCCAAACATCAAATGTGTTCTGACTGGCTTCACAAAGCCTTTCACTTTCAGTGAAGACAGAAAAATGACTTAAATAGCATTACTCTTGGTTAGAATGCTGCAAAACACCCACAAGATGCATGGAAAATAAATAGTAATATAGTGATATTTTACAGCATTAGTATCGAGTTTTCGATTGTTTGTGTGTGTTAAACTGTACATGCATGGATGTTCCCCAGGTCGACGGCATGTGCAGACTAGACTAGTGGAGCCCAGAGTGTCCTCTCTGAACAGCGGTGACTGTTTTCTACTGGTTACTCCTGAACACTGTTTTGTTTGGATTGGAGAGTTTGCAAATGTTATTGAAAGAGCCAAGGTATGGCCTGACTGATACTCAGACATCTTAACCATGTTTTTCTTCAAATGATCATGTAGTGTTCTACATTACTGCTATATTGTTCCACTTGACATCCAGGCATCAGAACTGGCCACTTTCATCCAGCTGAACCATGACCTTGGTTGTCGAGCAGTGCTGGTGGAGACGATTGAAGAAGGAATGAACACACAAAGCCCCGCAGCTGCAGAGTTCTGGAAGATCCTGGGAGGACCAGCCAGCTATCAATGTACATACCCTGAAATCAAAATAGACACCATTTATGTGCCATTATCTGAAATTAATACTATTTTTCCCTCTATGTGTGTAATGATCACAGCGGCTGGATCTCCAGACGAGGATGAGATGTTTGAAAGTGCCATTGTGGAGACAAACTGTATCTTCCGTCTGGTGGATGATAAACTGCTTCCCGATGATGATTTCTGGGGGAAAGTGCCTCGTAGTTCACTGTTGGGATCTAAAGAGGTCAGAAAACAATATTTTGTGTCTTTTTTTGAGGTTTTAGATATTGTATAAATATATATAATCTTCTTACATTATTTTATTTTTGCATGAATATGAATTAGTTTAATGTTCTTTGCATTTTGTGGTAACTGATATATTTGCAATTATAATTTATTTTATATAATTAGGTGAATTAAACATTTAGTACATTCTCAAAGCTATTTTGCATATTTTATTTAATTAAAAATAAAGCTTTCCCCCATTTAAGACAACCAGATTTTCATCTGAAATATATGTCTGTGTTTACACTGGCTCTAAACAATCTGACAAAAAATGATCTGACACATGTTAGTTATTTTGAATTAACATCTGTACATTATTTGATGTTTGCATTGACACTATGGTTAAATATGAAATAGTTTAAAATTTTTCGACTTTTGTGGTAACTGTATTTTATCATTAATTTATTTATTTAAATGGGTGAATTAAACATTCAGTGGTTTTTATACTCTTTTATTTTGCATATTTGATAATAATAACTTTTTCCCCATTTAGGACAACCACATTTTCGTCGGAATAAATGTGAATAATATATAATATAAATCATCTATATTTGTTTTTCTTGTCTTTTTCTCAATAGGTGGTAGTATTTGATTTTGGTAGTGAAGTGTACGTATGGCATGGCAAAGAGGTCACACTGGCACAGAGGAAGGTGGCGTTTCAGTTGGCCAAGCACCTTTGGAACGGGACCTTTGATTATACCAACTGTGACATCAACCCTCTGGACCCTGGAGGACACAACACACTCATACCAAGGTAGTTACATGCATTTCCACTAGTTTACTTTAATTATCCACTCAAATTTATTTGAGAATCATCTGATAAGTTGTGTTTGAGGAACTTTATAGTCAGTGTAAAGTTGTGGGTGTGGTTATTTTTTAGGAAAGGTCAAGGTCGCCCAGACTGGGCCATATTTGGCAGACTGACCGAACATAATGAAACAAGTCTGTTTAAAGAGAAGTTCCTGGACTGGAAAGATGTTTCCAGACTGTCACCTAAAAATGTCATCGAATACCCATTCCAGCAGAAGGTGGGTGGCTGTGTGTATCTGATTTTAGTACAATAAAAAGCTGCTAAAGAGAAAGGAAAAAATCTTTTGACCTTCATTATTAAGGATGGGAATTGAGAGGAATGTAATGATTGTGATTCCCACCCCATTCATAATTGGTTCTAAACTTACAATACCATTGAAAAGTTAGAGCTTGGTAATATTTTTTTCATGTTTTTGAAAGAAGTCTCTTATGCTCACCAAGGTTGCATTTATTTAATTAAAAATACACTAAAAAGTAATTCTGTTAAATATTATTTTAATTTAAAATAATTGTTTTACTATTTTAATATATTTTAAAATATAAAATATGTTGATTTGCATTATCGATGTTGAAAACAGTTGTGCTGCTTAATATTTTTTGTGGAAACTGAACATTTTTAGGCTTCTTTGATAAATAGAAATGTCAAAAGAACAGCATTTATTTGAACATTAAAAATGCATTTTCTTTCTCTTTTTATTAATTTAATGCATCCTTACGGAGTAAAATTATTAATTTCTTACAAAAAAAGTCTTACTGAGCCCAAACTTTTGAACGGTAGTGTATATAACAAAGAAAAACAAACTAAAATATTAAACAGTACAATTATTTTTTCAGTGTTATAGTGAAAAAGAATGATTTCCAGCTGTTCCTTCGATCTAAACACAACTTTTTCTTTCCCTATTTTTCATTGTTTTTGTGATTCTCTTTCTCTTCTTTCAATCCTTCTTGCTGCCCATCTCAGGAGTCTCCTGGCCCAGATTCTCGTTCTGAGTTCCGGGCGTACAGCGCCTCTCTGATGCTGCCAGTCCTGCAGTCGCCCATCACCACGATTCTGGACGGTCAGGACGTGGGTCGTGGGCACGGTCCGGTGGAGAACGGCTTGGACGACTGCCTGCGGTCTCTGGAGATCAGCACTGTTGCCGTTGATGTCTGGCACATCCTGGAGTTTGACTACAGCAGACTGCCCAAGCAGAGCATTGGCCAGTTTCACGAGGGAGACGCTTATGTGGTGAAATGGAAGTACATGGTGAGCGCCGCAGGTCAGTAACTGCACCGGGACTAATGAACTGGGATTTGTGTCTCTGCTTGCATTCATTTAAATGCTGTAGGTTTTTATGTCTATGTACATTGTGCAGTAAAATATAGCTCTGTTTGCTTATTGGAATAATAAGTTGTTGATTAATTGCTTTATTTAGTGTAATAGCCTATAAATATGCTTGTATTATGAAAATTATACAGGATTTTACCAATCTCATTCCTTTTTCCAATTTAATTATTCTGAAATAATGTTCCACATTAAATATATATATTAAACATCAAATATTGTGTGTGTGTGTGTGTGTATGTATATGTGTGTATAATATATATATATATATATATATATATAATGCGATATACTATAAAGATATCTGATTATCTTTTATTGTGCTGTTGCACATCATTTTTGTTCTAGTATGGACTGAAAAAAATACTTTTTTAATAAAAAATATTGCCATTTATACTTGGTTAGGACTGAAGCTATATAGCAAGTGGACTTAAAAAAAAAAAAGAAGTCTATATTACAGAAGTATACAATACGCCTTCTTTAAACTCATGTACTAGTATAAAAATGTTGCTCTCTTCTCTAATTGTGTGTCATTGGATGTTTGTGTCCGTGTGCAGTGGGCAGCAGGCAGAAGCCAGATCAGGTGCGTAGTGCGGGTCCCGGTAGGGAGAAGTGCTGCTATTTCTTTTGGCAGGGCAGAAACTCGACGGTCAGTGAGAAAGGAACATCTGCGCTCATGACTGTTGAGCTGGACGAAGAGAGAGGAGCACAGGTAGGACGAGATGCTGGACTTTATGCTTTGACTGCGTTCCGCTTCTGTCTTTCTCTCGCTCACTGCTTCTGTGACTCATATTCAGATGCAGGTCCAGCAGGGGAAGGAGCCGCCCTGTTTCCTGCAGTGTTTCAATGGTGGGATGATCGTGCATTCTGGGAAGAGAGAAGAAGAGGAGGAGAACATTCAGAGTAAGAGTTTTTGGGTATTGGAAGAATTGCCTAATATTTTTGAAGAAGTACTGTACATCATGCATACTATTCATAGTATGTGCATTTTTTTTTGTATACATGGATTACCCAAAATGTGCAAATATGACCAGAGCACATAGTGTAGCACACTGTATCCCACAATGCAGTGCGCTTGACTTGACCTTCTATTTCGCAATGCCATGTGCGACACAGAAGCAATTATCTCTTTCTTCAGACTGTTCATGTTTTTTTACAATATTGGTTTAAAAATGCAAAAACAGCCATATTTTTCCATATATACCTTGCTTGCATATATGTAATCAGCTCATGTGAAAACTTTTTGTTTCAAGTACTATTATTATTAAACATAGTATGCTGTGCTAGCTGTAAACCAGCATATTAATATTGGACTGTTTGACCCTCTCTTTCAGATGATTGGCGTCTGTACTGTACACGTGGTGAGATACCTGTTGAGGGCCACCTGCTGGAAGTGGCGTGTCACTGCAGCAGTTTGCGATCTCGCACATCAATGGTCCTTCTGAACATCAACAAAGCCCTCATCTACCTGTGGCACGGCTGCAAAACACAAACACACACACGGCATGTAGCTCGAACCGCCGCAGACAAGATCAAAGAACAGTGAGTCTTTCACACACAAAAAATCATTGTATAAAACACAAAACATGAACAAGGATGCATTAAATTGATCCAAAGTGACAGTAAAGACATTTATAGTGTTTCGAAAGGTTTCTATTTCAAATAAATGCTGTACTTTCTATTCATCAAAGAATCCTGGAAAAAATGTATCACTGTTTCCACAAAAATATTAAGCAGCACAACTGCTTTCAGCATTGATAATAATAAGAAATGGTTCTTGAGCAGCAAATCAGCATATTAGAATGATTTCTGAAGGATCATGTGACACTGAAGACTGGAGTAATGATGCTGAAATTGCAAAAATTCAGCTTTGCATCACAGGAGTAAATTACATTTTAAAATATATTCAAATAGAAACTTGTTATTTTAAATTGTACTAATATTTCACAATATTGCTGTTTTTACTTTATTTCTGATCAAATAAATGCATCCTCTGTGAGCATAAGAGACTGAAAACTATTAAAATATCTTACTGACCCCTAACTTTTGAATGGTGGTGTATATTAAATCTATTAACCAATGATATAATGTCTTCTTGATGTCATATTTTGCATTACAGTAAGTTTTTATGATTGTAATCTGACTCATATCTGTGTTTCAAAGACGACCGCTGGAGGCTGGACTTCACAGCAGCTGTAATGTGACCATTCATGAATGTGAGGAAGGAGGCGAGCCAGTGGAATTCTGGGAAGCATTAGGCAGGAAGGATCGTAAGGCCTACGACTGCATGCTGCAAGGTAAAACACACCATGGAGAGTGGGAAGGAGACTTTTTGCAAGTCTGTTATCCGTTTATGTTTCCCTCGCTACAATATCATTCCAAAAATAATCCATCTCCAACATAACGAGTTCATATGGAAGCGCATTTCCAACGCGTAAGAAAAGAATGCTTTGATATATCATAATTATTACCTAATAAGCCATAATTATCAGATAAAAAAAGTCATAATTATGACATTAAAAGTCAAAATTGACAAAAAATAGTTTTGACTTGTCATAAATTTGCTTTTTATGTTATAATTGTGACTTTTATATTGCACAATTATGATTTACAATTATGAAAGCATTTTTTTTATTTGGTGGAAATGGGCTTCCATATGTTTACAAGCCATAATGCAAATGCATATCATAAGTCTTCTATCATTCAGACTTTACACAAGATTTTACCAGAAAGACCTTTTTTTCTCAGGTTCAAATAACCCTTTTCAGTGTTTTTATTTCTATCTTTCTCTCTTTGTAGACCCTGGCAAGTTTAACTTCACTCCGCGTCTGTTCCAGCTCAGTAGTTCTTCGGGTGAGTTTGTGGCGCAGGAGTTTTTCAACCCATCCAGAGCTGCAGACCTTGTTTGTTCCCTGCCGTTCCTACAGGAGGATCTGTACTCTTCCCCGCAACCAGGTAAAAAAAAGAAATGATACACTTGAGCTCTTATCTTAGAACGGAAACAATGAGTCATAAATGATGCATGTTTTCCTCTCTTTCTAGCTCTGTTCCTAGTGGATAACTATCATGAAGTTTACCTGTGGCAGGGCTGGTGGCCGCAGGATACAGAAAGCACCGGCTCTGCCCGCATCCGCTGGGACTCAGACAGGAAGTGCGCTATGGAAACTGTGTTGCAGTACTGCAGAGGTGATTGACAGCCTTATTAGCCAGCAAATCAGAAGCGTGTATCTGAACTAGCACCTTTAATGATGTATATGCTGCTTCAGATGTGGTTTCTGTTCAGTTTATGCTGTGTATACAGATAACTGATGCCTCTTTTTGTCTAGCAGAGAAGAACGAGAAGAAGCCTCAGAAGTCGTACCTGATCCATGCTGGACTGGAGCCTCTGACCTTCACAAACATGTTCCCCAGCTGGGAGCACAGGGAGGACATTGCTGAAATCACAGAGAGGGTGAGACACTGACATCAAGTCAAGTCACCTTTATTTATATAGCTCTTTATACAATACAGGTTATTTCAAAGCAGCTTTACAGGGATAAACAGGGAAATAATGATTCGATGATGCAAACAGAGATCAATTTTGCTGTAAAGCAGCTCTAAAAAGAACATGGTGTCATTTGTTCAGCTGAGGTCAATTCAGTGTTGATTCAGCTTCATTCAATGACTGTGTAAAGTTCATCAAATATGAAAAAAGTTCAATTCAGCTATGAAGCAGCTCTGTAGAAAACAGTGATGTCATCATCTAACAGTGTGTCAGTGCAGTCATATCAATAATATTGCTGAATAGTATGTGCCCCCAACTAAGCAAACCAGAGGCGATAGATCATCGGTGACAGAAATGGAGAAAAAAAAACCTTGTGAGAAACCAGGCACAGTTGGGGGACTAGTGTGTTGTTTCTATATTTCTTTAGCTCTGTTCCAAACCCTAGTAAGCTTTCTAACTAGACAGTGTTTAAGGCTTCATTGACACACTCCTGATATGATGGTTGTTCCAAACAGCGGGCAGGAAAAATATATAGTTTTGAACAGTGGTTCTTAACCTTTTTGACTCCAAGCTTTCCTCCACCTCTTCTGTCAGTGTCAACAACAATATTTGAAGGCCTCATGATTTTTTGCCAACATTTGTTCATTATTTAATGAATAAGGATTTTAAAAACTCAATTACCCCAATAATTGTATATGGTATTTCCCAATTTTATGGGGAAATACCTACCCCATAAAATATTTTAGAGCTTGGCTAGAAACACTAAAAAAAAAAAGTACAGCATATTCATTATAAAAACTTCGATTCAATTTACGATTCAAAGCCTTTGTTTACTTGTGATAAAATTCTGAAGCACTGATTTGCGGTTGTGTGATTAGTAATGACGTTGATATATTGTGTTTGTGTGTGTGTGCAGGAGGCAGAGGTGTGTAACCAGATCATTCTCGTGGAGGATGTTTTGGCTCGACTCTGTCAGAGCACTTATCCTCTAGCAATGCTGCAAACCCGTCCCCTTCCACACGGCGTCGACCCTCTGAGACTCGAGATGTACCTGACCGATGAGGACTTTGAGGTGAGGTCATACACTAATATGAGAGAGATTGCCTGTACAGCCTGGGATTTGTGTAAATATATAAAACCATTGCAAAAATGTCCACATCCCTGAATCAATTTTTTTTTTTTTTTTTTATGTCAGTACAGAACAACTTAACTGCAGCATTGAGCAGTAGATGCTCTATTGAATTTAAATATAAATCTAGAATTCAAAAGACAGTAATTCAATGTATGTGGGGAAAAATGACAAATTACTAATTAAGGTTGCAATATGTAAGATTTCTGTCCACTAGAGGTCGCTAGAGGCCTATTCAAAACAAAGGCGTAGCTCAATGACAGCAAGTTTGAGGGCGGAATCTTGGGACATGTGGTCTTCACATCACAGCCGGTGGAAACAATCGGGATAGGACTCAGGAAGAAATCATGTTCATGGATGTGATTATTAACATTACTGTAGTATGAAGCAGAGCAGGACCAAGTGTTGTGGGAGCTGAACGAGGCCGCTGGAGCGATTGAGCGATTATCAAGCGATTGATTGCAATAATCAAGCTATTGATTAAAACACGCCTCACGTGCAGTGGAACTTTTATTATGCCACAGTCGCCGGCGCCGCTTCCGCTTTTCCGGTCATGAGTATGAGGTAACACAGCTCTGTTTATCATATTAGATACATTTGAGAGTGTTGAAAATGATGTTATAACGTTACTCTGTGCGTTCGCTCGGCGGCTACTGTGAGACACTTGTTGCACACTGCAGTAAGATAGATCAATTTTGGAATATCATATTAAATGCTGGATGGGCTGTGTTGATAAATGGCGTGCAATTAATTTTAAAACGTATTGTATGATGGAGAAAATGCTGTATTACTGTTACTAAAAATAAAGCTGCATCTGATTATGCTATGTTAGCTACTTCACAAAATAGTGTTTTTCTCTGAGGCATGGTAAAGCATGGTACTCGCAAAAAATCAAGAAAACTAGATTTAATCAATAAGACTAAACGTGTTGAGCTATATAACAACAATTAGTTTTCTGTCTATAAATGTAACCAAACAGTTGTTCCCTTGTCTATTAAAACATGTAATATATTAAAGCGTCTTTGGTGTTTCCATGGTTTCTACAAAATAAAACCGGAAACCGAGGGTAACGCGGGTATGACGCAATTGACAAGCGACTCCTCACACGTCCCAGAGCCTTGGTTATAATTGCAATTTTCTCACGATTTACAAATAGTTGGAAACATTTGGGATAATGTAAGTACTCAACTAAACAAAATATATAACACTGGCCTAGTGGTTTTTGGATATTTTACTGCAAAAATCTTACATATTGCACCTTTAACCAGTTATGTCAACCCTAAAAAAATGTATACTCACAAGATTAATTCTGTTTAAGCCAGTTTTAATAGC
This sequence comes from Ctenopharyngodon idella, assembly GCF_019924925.1. Taxonomy (NCBI): domain Eukaryota; kingdom Metazoa; phylum Chordata; class Actinopteri; order Cypriniformes; family Xenocyprididae; genus Ctenopharyngodon; species Ctenopharyngodon idella. The sequence goes on along the minus strand of NC_067221.1, from coordinate 37,605,025 downwards.
TATATTGAATTTTCAGTTCTGTTTATCCTTTAAATTCTATTGGTAAATTGAATTTGTTGAGTATATTTGCTCAGCCTATGAATGGCTTGCTTAACGTATGACGTGACTAGATACTAAGAACTGAATGTTTTGCCGTTTTAGGCGGGGTTGTAGGGAAATCTGAGTAGGTAAGTATCTCTGATATGGACTGATGTCACAGGGATCGATTGTTTCTCTGCTAACAACTTAAACACAATTTCCTGACAGCCTCACTTTTATGCTTCGTCTTCCTCCCTGTGTCTTTCTCACTTTAGACAACTCTTTTAGTCCAGCAGAATCCAGGACAGCTCTTTGACACCCACATTAAATCACACAAGCACTCATGCATGCACACAAACACAATGTGAACAGGTTTCTTCACAAGCTATTTTTTTCCATCAATAGTTTACACATTTCTGGGAATATTTTTCTGAGAGCGTGGTGTCCTAACTAGGCGTGACATGATAAGCAAGCAATAAATTATATCTCTTCCATGTCAGTGTCACACAGATAGCAATTTGCTATGATAAAGCAACCAGAAGTCAGTGAGTTTCGGCTGTTTAAGGAGACCAGAGACATTTGGCCAATGCAGCAACTATTATATTTGATTAAATATTATTAGTTGCACATAAAACTGTCAACTCTGATAAAATCTGAACATTTGTGTTTTTGATAGGACTGCATTTTGTCCACACTGTGTTTTCATGAAATCTTTCTGTGGTCTCAATTTAATATTCATGATCACAGTTAATTTCCATGTGAAGTCTGCCACTGGTTGGCAAACCAGTGGTCCTGCCCCTGACTCGCACCATTGGTTCAGTATGTTGCTCAGTCCATAATTGGCTTGCTAAAGTTGTCTCTGCACATTGTACCATGACAATAGAAAGTATTTTTAGACAACATATAATTTTTAATCTATGTTTCTGCACAAGCAGCAAGAAGATTAGCCCCGCTCCACCTACAGTGAATTTTAATTGCTCCAAAGTCCCACTCTATTTATCTGTATATGAATGTCAAATCTTTTCCTTTTGACTGATTTATGTTGCATTTTGCCTTATGTGGGCAGAAAAAATTACTTTGCGCTGGAAACACAATGCGCCTAGTTAGGACACAGTTCTACTGTAACCCTTTCCTTTTGGCTTTTCTGCAAATTTCTGATTCTTTGTCTACGTGTACACTACTGTTTAAAATAGTTGGGTCAGTAAGATTTTTTTTTAAAAAAGCACTTAACTTTTATTTAGTAAAGACACATTAAATTGCTCAAAAATGACAGCAAAGACTTTTATGATGTTACAGAAGATTTCGATTTCAAATAAATTTCTTTTAAACATTCTATAAATCAAAGAATCCTTAAAATGAATCATGATTTCCACAAAAATATTAATCAACTGTTTTCAACATTGATGATGATAATAAATGTTCTTGAGCAGCAAATCAGCATATTAGAATGATTTCTGAAGGATCATGTGACACTGAAGACTGAAGTAATGGCTGCATTATAATGCATTACCATGAAAACGGTACTTTGAAAACTTTTAGTGGGCTCAATTTTTTTTATCAACTTCATATTTGAAATACAACATAGTACAACATAGTTGCAGCATTGACTTTCTGCAATAATCTGCTGAGTGTCGTCTTTAAAAAGAGACCAACCTTAGGTCTGTATTCCAAAGCATTCATGAATTACAGCGATTTACAGATTACAGAAAAAAAGGTGAGCATTTACAGGTAAAAGGGTTAGTTCACCCAAAAAATGAAAATTCTGTCATCATTTACTCACCCTCATGTCCTTCCAAACCCATAAAACTTTCGATCATCTTTGGAACACAAATGAAGAGATTTTAAATAATCTTAGAGATGCCTGTCCCTCCATTGACAGTCTACGCAACTACCAATTTGATGCTTCAAAAAGTTCATAAAGAGATTGTAAAACTAATCCATATGAATTGAGTGGTTTAGTCCAAATTTTCTGAAGAGACTCGATCACTTTATACGATGAACAGATTGAATTTAGGCTTTTATTTACAGAAGTTCAACCGTACTTGCTTGACACATGGGAACAAACCTCATTGGTTCCTCATTGCGGGAGCTTAAACGTACTGCATAACACGAGAATGAACATCATTGGTTCTTGCGGAAGCTCAAACATGCTGCATAACATGAGAATGAATCTCATTGGTTCTTGCTGCGTAACATGAGAATGAATCTCATTGGTTCTTGCTGCGTAACATGAGAATGAATCTCATTGGTTCTTGCTGCGTAACACACGAGAATGAACCTCATTGGCTCTTACAGAAGCTCAAAAGTGCTGCGTAACACACAAGAACAAACCTCATTGCTTCTTGCAGAAGTTCAGATGTGCTGCGTAACACACGAGAATGAACCTCATTGGTTCTCACACGTCAAGCAAACATGCTTGAGCTTCCGTTTACCACTACTGATGTGTGCATTGATGAATGTTTATATGAATGAAAGCCTAAATTTAATCTGTTCATCATATAAAGCGATCGTGTCTCTTCAGAATATTTAGACTGAACCGCTCAGTTCATTAGTCTCTTTATGAACTTTTTAAAGCGTCAAAGTAGTAGTTGCGTAGACTGTTAATGGTGGGACAGAAATCTCTCAGATTTCATTAAAAAAATATCTTTGTGTTCTGGAGATGAACGAAATTCTGACGGGTTTGGAATGACATGAGGATGAGTAAATGACAGAATTTTCATTTTTGGGTGAACTAACCCTTTAAACCAGAAAACATTTCTTTTAAATTGTAGTAATAATTTCATAATATTACTGTTTTTGCTGTACTTTTTTGAACAAATAAATGCAGCCAAATAAAAAAAAACGTATATTTATATTTTCAAAAATTTACCCAAAATTTTGAAAGGTAAGTGTATTTATATTTATATTCCTGTGTGTTTCTCTCCCTTCCCTCACTGCAGTATTTTCTGTGTTTTCAGAGAGTGTTAGACATGAAGAGAGAAGAGTTTGACGTTCTACCTGGATGGAAGCAAGTGAACCTGAAGAAAGCCAAAGGACTCTTTTAAAAACCTGATGAAAATCATCATGGTGACAGAATTATCACTGTCCATTTCCTCCATGACCACCGGTTCTGCGGTCACCTCGGCATTTTGACCTCTTTCGGTTAATGGAGGTGTTTGTTCACTAAAAGCAGGGTAAACGGTCAGGTCAAAGGTCACTTTAGGATCTACAGATGCACCTGCTGTGGCATCCACTTTTGATGTATCTATTAAGTCTGTGGAGGTGATGTCTGTGTGTTTGTGTGTGTCTCCTCATCACGTTCATGTACAACGATTTGCAGTCTGTGAGCAGTGCGTATAAGTCCCTGTGACATCTAAAACAAGTATGTTTATCTCTTGAAGTACATGGAATCAAACAGTTCGCTCACCTTTCCACCTGGTTTGATCTGCAATGTGTTTTTGTTGTTACGTGTACGTTTGATAAGTCTGCTGAAAAATTGGAAATTGTATAAACTTTGTAGCAAACAAAGAAACGGCAGAAAATCCTGTGTGATCGCTCTTAATGTTGTCATATGTCTTAGGATATTCCTTTTTGATTCAAGAGGAGTTTACATGCCACGTTTGTATTTTTTTTGTGTGTTCTTCTCGTGTGAATGGCTGTTGCTTGTGGTGGTGATGCTCTCTTCTTCCTGAGGTGTGAGGGACGTCGTGTTTGTTTGTATTCGGACAGCATGGAGTAATGGACGAGAGAAAGAAAAGATATTAATTTAAATGTACAGTATAGTGCCTTGCTTTTGTGTACAGTTTCTATACCAAACACACACTAGTCTGCATTTCAGAGACTTTCTTTGTGATAAAAGAAATAGTGAATAAAGAAAGCATATTAAAAATCATTTTTCCTGTCTAATGTCTTGTATAACTTTTGACCAATTCTAGGGATAACATGAGACAAAGCAGGCTACAGAAGTGGGGAAAAAAAAAAATGTATTTTCTGTTCAGCATGTCCAGAGGTATTCAATTCATGTATTATCAGTATGGGTCAACACCGTCAGAGGCTAAAGCAGTGTGTACTGTCATGTCAAATATTAACATAAATGTAAATATTTTGAAAGTAGCATTTCCATACAGTGGATATGAAAAAGTCTACACACCCATGTTAAAACATGAAACAAATTATATCAGACCTTTTGCACCTTTTAATGTAAAAATTACAACCAATGCAATGTCACTGAAAACCAAAGTGACACATTTCTGAGGGGGGGGGAAGACAATAAATTAAATAAAATCTTAAAATAACTTAACTGCTTTCTGTTAAGAAAGAATTTAGAGTACAAGGTGGTTTTAAAGTGATTCAGACACACTCAGTGTTGAAAAAATTGTTCTAATAGGACCTGCATAAAATGAGAGAAATGATCTAAAAACCTTAGTTTCCCAAACAAAACATATGGGTACATCTGGTTTTTTGTTTGTGTGTGTGCGTGAATGGATTTAGTTTCAACATATAGACTATGGTTCATGCCAGTGATGTTGCGCACTGAAGGCGGGTCTCATTTTAAAATGAAAAGTGAAAGTGTTTTCCTCCGTCATCATTATCTGCTCAAGCTCTCGGGATACAAAGCGATGTACAAGCACCAGGTAAATATGGCATTTCTGACATTCTTGGCTTGACTAATAATCATTTTAAAATAGTAATAATAAAACCACCGAATCACTTTTTTCAGTACTTCTTGTTTTAAACCTCTACAGTTACAAACACAAGACGTAGCCTACTTTTATTACGTTTAGAAAAGTACATTTAATTCTTAATTCTTTTTTTTTTCGTCAGTTTTAAGTGATAGGCTACTTTAGATTGTGTTTTTACCATAAACCAGTTATTAAAAATCACATTTAGCCGAATATTTTAAATTTGCACAACATAGACAAAAGCGAAACTAAACTAAAAAGTTGCAAATTGAGTAATGAATAGATGAATGCAAAAGGATGAGCACGCAGTGTACTTCCGGCAGAGGGCGCTACATGAATTCAAAACTTATATTAGAAAATGTGTTTTCGTTTCTCCTCAATTCATTCGATTCAAGAAATGTTTGTTGTCAGCAATTACTCAACATACTATTAAGAACAAAATGTCCTCTTTGGTTTACATACTCCAACCCGTTCTTGTTGTCGCAAGACATGTAATTTTACCATGGGTAGCCTAACTAGTTGTTTAATAATGTAAAATCATAATATTTTAACAGTATCGTATTCATGAAGCTTAAATTCAGACTCTTTCGGCCATTGTTTATAACAGTGCTAGCTACTGCCAGGTTAGCACGGTTTCACTGACGTGAGCTATCGAAACTATGGATGCCATGGTAAACTTGTGAAGGAGGTAATTAATGAATAAATGATAGGTCAAGTATCATCCCAGTGGCAAAAGGACACTAAATTAACTAGAATTCATTCCTACATAATATTTGCCTTTTTTCTCAGGTTGAGCTGGGTATTTTAGATGAGAGGAGTGCACAGACATACTGAAAACAGCAGATGGACATGTCTAATTATGGTAATTTACAGCCCCATGAAACACACGACCAGTCAGATCAGGGCTGATTTGCATTAAGTAATAGGCCTATAATAATATTTCTGTTTTAGGCCCTTTATGAATATTTGCATGTAAACTATGGTTAATAGTACCATTAATGATGTGTCTTTTCTTTCCTTTCTATCAGAAGACAAAGAGGAAAACTTGGAGCATCATGGAGTCTCTAAAATCAGTATCTCTGCCCAGAATGGAAGCAATATTTTAGCACCTGTGTTATTAAACTCAACAGTTAGAGGAAATATTAATATTTCTAATAATTACTTTCAGGGTGAGTGGAAGTATCCTTCTCTGTTGGTGGAAACACCACAGCCGAACACAGCTATATTAAATCTGTGATGTGAGACGTGCAAAGAATGAAATTATATACATTTTGTAATATTTGTAATAATCTAAAGTTTTATTATTCTTGCTGTAGGACATGCGGCTGAAATCACAGGTAATATACTGTACTGCTGGGTAAAATTATGTATACTGCAATTTTTGACGATGTTTACATATGTAAGACCTTATAAACAGTTAAATGGACAGCTCACCCAAAAGTGAAAATTTACTCACCCTCATGCCATTCCAAACCTGTATGACTTTCTTTGTCTGAGCAATAATGACAGAATTTTCATTATTGGGTGAACTACCTCTTTAAGTAGGTAAAATACCCAATATTGTTATCATATAGTGAGAATTATCAGTATTTGTACAATTTGTTGTTGTCAGCAAAATCTAATATGTAAAATAAACCATCTTTTTTGCAGATACAAGCTCATTGATAACAGAATACAAGAAGTCCCTGCTGTCTGAATATGCCTACATTACAGAATATACTTCCCGTGCCGGTGAACAGGTGCTGCTTAATGACCGCTACATTGACCCGCTCATAGTTCAGAAACACAGAGAAACGAAAGAGCGAGAGAATGAGATGTGCTCCAGAGGGGAACGTTTCTTCAACACCAGAGAAAGTAACCAGAGAAACCAAAACATCAGCCTTGATAGGCTGTTCGGTCCAGAGAATGGCTCTAAAAAAGTGACTCCAAGAGCTGTGATTCTCCAAGGTGATTCTGGAAGTGGGAAATCGATCACTGCACAAAAGATCGTTCTGGACTGGGCCTCTGGAGAGCTCTACGCTAGACTCTTTGATGTAGTATTTCATCTAAGATGCAAAGAGCTCAGCGGTCTCTCAGGTGAGATGAGCTTGGTGGATCTCCTTGACTGCAGTTTAACTCCAAATGAGATTGGTCAGATCTTAAAAGACACACCACAGAGGATCTTGTTCATCATTGATGGTTTTGATGAACTCATGCTTTCTGCACCCAAAGAGTCATTGCCACCAAAACCAGTCATCAAATCCCACCCATTGGCCATTGTTTGCTCTCTTCTGAAAGGACGTATGATGAGAGAGTCCTTCCTGCTGGTTACTACAAGATCGAACGCTGTAGACAATCTGGAGAACATTCTGAAAAAGCCTCAATGCTTCATGGAGATCATGGGATTTTCAGAGAAAGGAGTGAGTGAATACTTCCAAAGGTTCTTTGAGGATGAAGAGTTTTCGAGTCAAGTGTATGAGCAGGTGAAGGTACACGAGATGCTCTACACCGCTTGCTTCATCCCAGTCATCTGCTGGATTATCTGCACAATTTTCAAAAGAAAAGGAAAAGATGGTGTTGTAACTAGCGAGTTGACGACCACCACGTCCATATTTGTTGATTTTGTGTTCACTCTCTTGAAGCATCACAGTAGTTGGAGTCAGCAAGAAGAGCTTGACCTCCTCAAGAACCTGGGTCAGCTAGCGGAAAGTGGAATGCCGAAACGTCAAGTCTTGTTTTCCAGAAATGATCTTCCAAAGGCAATCTCTGATTTACCGAACATTCCCTTCCTTTGCACATTTCGCCAGCAAGAGAGAACTTATCTGAAGGAGATGTTTGGTTTCATGCACCTCAGCTTTCAGGAGTTCTTCACCGCTCTGTTTTACGTGTTAACAGACGAGGCGGATGCGGAAATAAAAATCAAGGAGCTACTGGAGTCAGCAAGCTATGGGAGGCGCAATGAGCATCTCTTTCCTGTAATCCGGTTCCTTTTTGGTCTCTCAAACAAGAAAGTAAGCTGTTTAATTCTGGGGGAAAATCCACGGTCGACATCTTCCGTTATTCGCACCCAGCTGGAAAAATGGCTCAGCAAAGTTATACAGAAGAACCCCATGGACACAGTGTACATGAGTGATTTCATTCTTCAATGCTTGTATGAGCTCCATGATAGGAACATACTGAAGAACGTCATGAAGATCTGGGAACGTTTAGGTATTAACATACACTGGTCTTTGAAGGGGATCGACTGTCAGGTTGTGATGTACTGCCTCCAGTATTCTTCACGCATTATCAGAATGGAAGTCAAGTGCAATGCAAAAGATCTAAAGATGCTTCATCCTGCACTCTGCAGGTGTACGACTTTATGGTATGTATTCTTAAATTATATGCTATTACAAAAAGTATTTATATTTCATGGTTTCCAAACAATGCCATCACAGTAGTGTCCAAAAAGTTTATTACCATCTCATGTTTTAAAATCCTTGATGATGTATACAATGTATTATAGTTCTTATTATTATATGAGAGGTTTGGTTTATAAAGACTTATTGGTTTCTGGTTTGTGTTTTTGAAGGCTAGATTTTGATTCCATATCTGACACCGATGTCAACCTCCTGACATCAGCCCTGGGGAGGAGAAAGAACGTGCACTATTTGAAGTAATGTTCTCTTTCTTGGTTGTGATTAATGTGCTTCTCTTTTTATATGTGTAAATGCAACAATGCCACCATTGCCTCAAGAATGAGTTGAAGGAACTAAATGGCTCCACGTCTTTATTCCGTTCCTGGGTTAACATATTTTGTTGATCCTGGAACAACATTCCTGTCTAAAAAAATTTAATCCTAACCATATCCCTAACCCTAAACCTAACCCTACCCATAAGTTATCCCATATATCAGAGGGAAATGACAGGTGAATAACGCTGATGTAGAAGCACCTAACCCTGGATGTAAGCCTAAACTTGACATAAACTGTAAACTTGTCTCTCAAATCTGATTGGTTGATTGGAATGTTGTTCCAGGATCAACAAAGATGTCGATCCAGGAACATGCTGAACTTGCTGAAATCAGATTCTACTTAAATGGCTTGCAAGTTATGGTCAAACAGTTACTGTGATTTTGCCAAGTAAGACATGTTCCTGGATCAGCATTTTTTGTTGATCCAGGAACAACATTCTTGTCCAAAAACATACTCCTACCCCTAAAACTAACCCTACCCTTAACTTATCCCTAAAATTAAAGGGAAATGATAGGTAAGAATGATACAGAAGCCACTAACCCTTGTTTTAAGCCTAAACTTGACATTAATTAACCTGTCCCTCAGATCAAGGGGTGCGTTTTCTGAAAGCATCGTTAGTCAACTATGGTTGTAAGTCCCATTGAACTCTATTGGTAACAATGGAACTTGCAACCATAGTTCGCTTTGGGAAATTCACCCCTGATCGGTTGATTGGAATGTTGTTCCAGGATCAACAAAGATGTTGATCCAGGAACATATTGAACTTGTTGAAAACAGATTCTACTTAAATGGCTTGCAAGTTATGGTCAAACAGTTGCTGTGATTTTGCCAAGTAAGACATGTTCCTGGATCAGCATCTTTTGTTGATCCTGGAACAACATTCTTGTCCAAAAACATAGTCCAAACCCCACTCCTACCCCTAAAACTAACCCTACCCTTAACTTATCCCTAAAATTAGAGGTAAATGATAGGTATGAATGATATAGAAGCCCCTAACCCTTGTCGTAAGCCTAAACTTGACATTAACTAACCTGTCCCTCAGATCTGATTGGTTGATTGGACTATTTTTCCAGAATCAACAAGGATGTATATCCAGGAACATGTTCTACTTGTTAAAATTATGTTCATCATAGTGGAACTATGATCTGATTAACTAATTTAGCCATCTTTCCACATCTATCCATGTTAAGAAAGTTGTACATTCTCATTCTCTTCTGCAACGTGTGACAGATACTTCTGATGCTCCTGTTTATGCAACACTTTATATTTATGCATCCATGTTTAGCAATTTTAAATGATAGTAAAGAAAACAAGACAAACAACCTACCTTATTTTTATGCTACATCATAATTAAAATGAAGAGTTTGTAAAGCAGTGTTATAAATGCATTGCAGCATGGAGAATGGATCCCTATCAGATGAAAGTGTGCAGAAGATCCTGAAAACCCTCAGTGGACAAACATCAGTGGGTAACATTCGACTGGTGTTGAGAAGCATCAGCAATGCCAATATTGATTTGACCATGATACTTCCTTGTAAAAGAGATGATGGGTAGAAGCTTCAGGTAAATAGATGTCAGGTAAATACCATGGACATGAACGTCAATGTTTCTGGTTTAAATGTATGTAATTGATGTTTGTGTTCATGTTCATTTCATTTGATTTTCACAGCGTTTGCATTGCCAATCAAGCAGAAACCATACATAAGAGTCTTTGCTCAGAGTTCACAATGACAAGCCAAAATAATTCTGTCTGGTAATTAAATTCATATACATTTTCCAACCAATATCATTCTCAGTTAAAGTTTCTTACATTTATTCAGATAAGAATATAACATTGTTACTTGAAGATACTATGATACTAATAACAAATAATGAATAACTGTTCTTGCTAATTTCAGGTTTACTGTTGGGCATTCAGAAGGACATCAGGGTGAAATCTCAGAAAAACATGGTCTTTGTTCTTATCAGGGGTTTTCAAAAATATCCTTCGCTCTCTGTCCTTTCTCTGCAGTACCCATGACTGAATTCCTCAAAGCATCCCATAACCTCAGATGCTTCTCAGAGCTGTAGGTATTCTCATTTTACTTTAATAAAACCCATCCTTTTGGGTTTTTACATGCATAACATTGGTATTTGTATGTTTGTTTCAAGGAAAAGCATCGAGTTTGGTGTAAATGTGGATGCACTGCTGTCTTTCCTGAATTGTGTTCCTGGTTTAACTGAGCTGGACATACGTGCAGAGTACCTGACAGATATCTGGACCTCCAGAATTCTGTGCTACCTTCAAGTCAATCCTAAGATTTCTCACATAAAGTATGAGCAAATAATGTTTACATATTAAGCTGTAATCTCTCAATAAATGTACAGCTGATTTGTATTTTGATCACATTTATAATCTTTTAGGTTTCATGTGAGCAACCTCATGATTAGTGATGGCGAAAGGGTCTGTTCAACATTTTCGGTCTTTAGAAAGCCATTTCAACCGTAAGTTATCATTTCTTTTCATTTGACTTGATCCATCAAGCTTGTGTTTGTGCTAAATAACTGTTGGTAAAATCTTTTTTAGGTACAAGATGCATGAAAGTGAAGGGAAAAATCCATCATTGACTCTTGCAATGGACAGATGGGCTCATGATATTGCGTAAGAATTCATGCATGAAATATCCTCAGTTCTTTTAACTTGAACACTTTAACCAATTTTTCTTTTACCAAACTTTTTTAACCAAGATTTTTTCAAAATCAGTGCAAAGCTCATTTTAAGTCCTACTGTGTGCACATTTATGAATATGAATGATTCTTTCCAGATATGGTAGTAGTGGAGAGCCGGGATATTTGCAACTTCTGGACAAACCGGTTCTGGTGAAGCTCATGCTCAGTTTCCCTCTCTTGAAGGGTCTTGTGTCATTTGGGAGGTTCTTTTTAAAAGGCTTTACCAACTCATTCAACTGACAGAACAGTGAGTTTAAGTTTATTCACTGTAAAAAAGGATTTGTTGAGAGAATGTAAAAGTTTAACGCAACATGATGCATTCAGATTTTTAGGTTCTCTCAGTTACTGTCTTAATTTTTTTTTTCTATATTTTGTCGATTTGAATTTTTTCATTTACTAAATTTAAAATGGCAATAAATTCATCAAGGCAACTACAGTTCTCTTGTTCAGAAAGTTTTCAGTTAGTAACACAATAAATTGATCTATCATTTTGCTAGCCATTTATAGTTTTATAGGACACTTAAAATGTGAAGTGAACTATGCTATCTTTGTTTCTGAACCTTAAAAAACCTTAAAAAGCGAAGATATATGGGATGTAGTTTTAAAAGTTTGTACATAGACCTCAACACTTGACACACAAACCAGTCAGTAAACAGCGAAACAATAATCTTATTACAGTAACCACATAAATTATTCATGCTGCAGTGCATGCTGGGAACTCACAAACCTTTTACTATTACTGTTCAATTTGAAGCTTTTTGTTTAGATAACTGTGTTTGACTAGTTGAGACAATATTTGGTGGAATTATGTTGGTCTAAGTCATTCACATTTCTTTATTTGTTACTCGAAAGCTCCCATACACTGGAAAATATGTAGTTGTTTTTTTACATTGTGGATGTAATATGAAAACTGAATGAATGAAACTGACTTTAACTGACTTAAATTATAGTTATGTTTCAAAATCAAAACTTCAAAATTCAGAACTTTTCAGAGCATTAAGTCATCATGATTTTTAATAAATATGCTTCATAAGCAGCAATGAATACAGAATGCATTGTATCGTTCAGTGGCCTGTGGCGAGTCTAATAATATGTATATATATATATATATATATATTTTTTTTTTTTTTTTTAAGATACCCAGAGTTGGACGAGCACACAGATTCTCTGCTGCAGTTCCTTCACTCTGTTCCTGGTCTGAAGGAGGTTAAAGTTTGGCTAAACAACCTGATTGAGAGCTGGGCGGCTGGTCTGTTCACCCTCTTCCTGTCTTGTTCCAGCTTACTTCACTTGCAGTAAGAGTAACGTGTTGTGTTCTTCTACCTGAAAACGTACTAGTACTGTGGTGTAAATACCATTAAATAGACATTTAATACCATGGCATATATCAAAGTGTCATGGTGTTACCATCTGATACCATGGTGCCACAATACATTTGCAAGGAAATGGTTGTCTTCTTTCTGTGCTTACATTTAAACACAATGAATTCTCTTTTGGCAGATTGAATACCAGCATGTCTGTTGTTAGTGATGTGGAGAGTCTGGGTGTGATGAGAGAAGATGGAGTAAGGTAACACATCTGTTTTAAACTTTAACCCCAACTATACTTTCTAGTAACATTCGCTTAGATTTAGAATTGACATTTAGCAGTTGTATTTTTTTTCCCTGAGCTTCTTGCAATGCATTCTAGAATTGCTTTATAAGGCTGAGATTCTGTCTTAAGCCCAAAGTATAGTTCACTTTTTATGCGTATGCGAGGATCAGCGTACAGTGCGTGTGACGCAAACTTCGTCATCAGAAGAGAATGCGCACTGCTGGATTTTGGGTTGCATGTGCAATTAATTTTTTTGTTTTTGTTTTTTGAAGTAATTACTTTATCCACAAGTTGGCAACCGTGGCCCTGGGGGCATTGATTCACAAGGTAGTTAAAGAAAAACTGCATAAACAGAACAGACCAGAACGCATGCAGGCTACAGCTACAATGGAAGCCTACGTAGACGAGAGATTGTGCAAAGAGGTTAGAAAGTACCCTCATTTGTACAACTCTAGCATGAAAGAATAAAAAAGTACATGGGTTGTAACTAAAAACTGCGCATTCGTTGAACACCTGTGTACGAGTCAAATGAAGTATACTTTGCAAGGCTGTGCGTTTGACTGTGCTAAAGAAAAAAAACGTGTTAAAAAATGAAGTAGCCTATACCCAAGGCTTTAGAGGTTGAAAAAAAGCATCTGGTATTCTGAAATGGTTATTAAAATGATCTCCAACTTTCCAGCAGGTCTGGACATTCTGAGAGAATATAAGAGAGAATATAATTGCTTAAATTCATTTTTGTTCTTTTAGTAGCATTATGCTATGTTTGTCCTCTGTTGTTTTGCAGGCTGTCTGTCGGCTGTAACCATCTGAATTATTTAGATGACTGTTGTGATATCGACCTCTTTAAACCTCCGGAGCACAAAGTGGTTCCCTGCATCACTATCGCAGTGACAGATGACTCTGAGAATGCAAATGCTGACTGGAGGAGATTCTTTCAGGCCTACAACCAGCTGAAAGACTTGAATGAGTGGTAACTATTTCAACACCAGAGAGCGAGAAGAGAGTGTTTATATGTGTGAAATAGGGAGAATAACAGGCAAATAAGCAGCGTTTTAGTTCACAATGATTCAAAAATCTCTATTTCTGTGCTTTAACAGTTCTTCAGAGTATGATAAGAGTGTGAGTGACCTACTCTCTGCCCTGCACTCGGTCTCTGGTCTGAAGAAGGTGGATCTTGTCTTCAGATTCATGACTGTGGATGGAGCATCCAGAGTCCTGGATCTCATTCAGATGAACCCCAGTCTGAGTGCATTAACGTGAGAATTCAGTTCACTTCTTCTCATATTAGTACACATAGATGAGCAGACCTGAATTTGCACCCTGCATTTCATGATGAGAAAAGCTCACATTATCGTTCCACTGTAATTTTTTGTGGCTCAGTTTTTTGGCAGTCGAGCGGCCTGAGACAAGTAAAGTGAACTTCAAGAAAGACTACAGGAATGAATTCTCTAGGTGAGGCATTAGTGATTCCTGTATTGTAATCTAACACGTGGATGGTGTCGTGGCTAGGGGAAACATAGGTAACACAATTGTTGTATTGTTCCTTTTCTGTTGAGTGACAATGACCAGCATCCAAGAAGACATGTGGCACTAACTAAAGAGCACATAGTTACTTAAAGGGATAAAAAAAAAAAAAAAATTGTCATAATTTACTCAAGTTGTTCCAAACCTGTATGAATTTATTTCTTCTGCTGAACACAAAAGAAGATATTTTGAATAATGTCCATCAACTGTTTGGTTACTCACATTATTCAAAATATCTTCTTTTGTGTTCTTCAGAAGAAAGAAATCCATACAGGTTTGGTACAACTTGAGGGTGAGTAAATGATGACAGAATTTTCATTTTGGGTTAATTATCCGTTTAATTTGAGCATAGAGAAAAAATGAGAGCTGAAGAACTAACTCACAGTAACAAACAGCACTCCATCCTATTACTCTTCATCTACTGCCCCCTAGTGATGCTATTAAGCAATAGCATTATTAGTGCATAACACAATACCAGTGTTAGTAATATTTATTTTATATACAATAACAGTATTTATAAATATGTTAACACTGTTATTTTTATATTTTCAGTTTTCATTTTTAATTTTAGTTCAAGATTTAGTAAGTTTGTTTTGTGCTTTTGTCATTTTTAGCATTTTTTTTAATGTTTCTATTTAACTTTTATTTTTATTAGTTTTAGTTTTAGTAATTTTAGAACATGAGCTTAATTTTATTTCAGCTAGTTGCCAAGGCAATATTTAAGTTTCATCTAAAATTTGATATTTTTTCATCTTAATTTCAATTAATGTAAATTATTTTTAATGTTTCGTTTTAGTTAACAATAACACAATACACTGCAACAATATAACTTTCTATCATAACAATAACAAACATGCTTAACAGATCTGTAATTTGTGCACATTCAATTATGAATATATATTGGAATATATGAATCAAGCTCAACTATTATAAACTTATTATTAATGAAGATTAATGTAAATTGTAAAATAAATGCAAACAAAACATGAATTTGACAGTTGAATGGTCACTGATCCTGTGTTCTTTCTGTTTGAGACTTCACTATGCTTTTATAAACTGTTATATATTGTTATTTCTGTGGTTGTTTTTCAGTATCCATCGGCTGAGTGAGAGTGAAGAGGACAGTGATTCAGACAGATTGAATGACTTTTGGTGGGATGACACTTTTACTTAACTCTAATTGGAACCCATTAGTATAATCTGACGTACAGCTTTTCAGAGTGAAACAAGATATGACATTAGTTATAGTGCAAGTCTTGATTTAATCAATCTAAACTGGATTAAGTTTTTGATTTTAGTTTGACTTTTTGTATTATTTGTGGTGAGGATATGCAATATATTTTTGGATTATTCATTGCAGTTGTATTTGAAAGTGTTCATACATCTAATAGTGAAATGGTTTGTGAAAATATTCACAGCTGTCAGTCTGCAAGACAGATGTCAGGTGACAGTGATGAAGACAGCATGTCCTCGCCTCTCAGTGACTGCAGCCATGAAATCAAGTGAGAAAATACTGGATATTTATGATACTTCTGCTCAAAACATCAGACCGTAATAAGCTAAATCTGCAAAGAAAAGAAAAAAACTAACACAGGCTATGTGTCTTTTACCTGAAGTGATTCTGATCAGCTGGACAACGTGGAGCGTATTCTTTGCTCAGAAATCAGGATGTGGAAAACTTTATCTGGACAATGCAGGTAGAGAGCACTTACTGTAGAGAGCACTGTAAGTCACTTTGGATAAAAGCATCTGCTAAATGCATAAATGTATCTCAGCTATTTTAAAACAAGTGGATTCACATAAATCTTAAACATAAATCTGATAAAATGTTAAAATTCCCTTCTAGTAGAGCCATTGCAAAAATTCTTCCAAATAAATTTTTGAAAACACATTGCGGCAGGGTTGCCAGGTTTTCACAACAAAACCCACCCAATTGTTATTCAAAACCAGCCCAAAATTACCCCAATTGCGTTTCAGGGGGTGTCTCCTGGTAAAAACCATTTCAAAACGCGTTCCAGGGGGTAAAATCTGCGTTTTTGGCAGGGTTCCCCTGGTAAAATTCGCATTTCAGGGCCTAAATATCATGTTATTCGGGGTTGCTTCAACTCGTGGACATGAAAAACAACCTGCAGCAATAGTGTTAAAGTAGCCAAATTCTGCGGGAAAACTGTGGACTTGGCAACACTGCATCACAGTGATATACAGTATGTTTGCATTTGACTCACTATGTTGTTTTGAAACAGCCATATACAGATGTTCCTTCACAAAATTTTGTAAACTGCTATAATGTGTTAAGTCTAACTTTACTGCTTTATGTATTTTATTTATTTAGTATTCCTATTTCCACTTTAGCTTGTTTTTGAAGTGCTATGGCTCCAGTCCCAGCACACAGTCACTGTTCTCACGGATAGAGCTCACCCTGTCTGAAAACTCAGGAGAAACTAGCAGTGACTGGAAAACCTTTCTACGAGCATATAACCGATGCAAAGGGATCTTTATAAGGTAAAAATAAAGTTGTCATACATATTTCATTACTCACTATAAAACAGAACTTTCAAATGAATATTAAATCAATGTTAATTTATTACAGTGGCCATATTATGCCCTTTTACAAAGCCTTACATTTTGTTTATTTGGGTCTATGAGAATTGGTTTTCATGTTTGAATGTTCAAAACACACTTTATTTTTCACATATTTGACATTGTTGCAGCACCTCTCTTCCCAGTCTGTCAGCAATGCTCCGTTTATTTCCTGTCTCTATGAAGCCTCTCCTTCCGAAAAGCGCAATGTACTCTGATTGGTCGGCTGGACCAATGTGTTATTATTAGTCAACTGTTTCCAGTGTGTTTTGGAAATGTCACGCCTCTTACCATAACCGCAACTACCAATGCACCTCAACCAAGCCTTTCTCTTTTTTTGCATATGCCTTGGGCAGAAATTATTTAAATGAGGAATACTGTGACATGTATGTTCCCGTAAGAAAACTTAAGACTACAAAGTAGGCATTTCAGGGAGTTCAGAAACAGTGCGCACTGATATACAGAATAACTCCCTTTGAAGTGACTGTAACTTTGCAGACCTTTTTCATGCTAAAACAGCAACAATACACACTAAAGATAAAGCATAAAATCATCTCTTTAACTAAATATGAACCACTTTCCATGCAACAACAGAAGTCCTGCATTTGACGAGAGTGTGGACGCTCTGCTGTTGTCCCTGCACTCGGTGTCTGGTCTGAAAAAGGTGCAGTTGATGATGGACAGCCTGACTGAGAACTGGGCACCAAAGAT
Source organism: Ctenopharyngodon idella (assembly GCF_019924925.1). Classification (NCBI taxonomy): domain Eukaryota; kingdom Metazoa; phylum Chordata; class Actinopteri; order Cypriniformes; family Xenocyprididae; genus Ctenopharyngodon; species Ctenopharyngodon idella. Next base: position 37,587,516 of record NC_067221.1, on the reverse strand, counting down.
CCTCTCCCTGTGTCATACATGTCCCAGCCTCCATAACGTCTGGTATGATGATCTGCCAATACTCCTGCTAGAAAGAATGAAAACTAAATAGCAATTTGAGTATTCTGTTAGATAACTATATTTGTGTTCCACATGAAATATAATGAAAAGTTATGAAGTAATGATAGTCTTTGCTTCTCTGTTGTGACGTATTTGTCCATGGAGAATTGATTGGATGGTTGTGGCTTTGTATTGGTCAGTTTCATGTAAGTGACTGGTTGTCCCGCCCTCACACCAGTAAACATCATCAGAGAAGAGATGGAAGTCATTTTGGATAAAGATTATGAGGGCACATGAATTTTAAAAAAAAGATGTGCGCAGTTAAATCATTTACAAATAAATACTGCAGTATTCCATAAAAAAAACAAGAATTTTCGTCATTTTGATTTGATCGTGACTTTAAATGGCATTGAATATTATGGTGTTTTTAAGACTTAATTATTTTAAATCTAAAAATGAATTTTAATCAAAAAATATTACATCTGAAATCAAAATGTCAGTTGTTTGTAGGAATCTAGGCCATTGAATTGAAAATCAGTAGATCATCATTTTTTTTTTATTATTATCAATCAAATTTTATTATGTTATTATTTTATTGTGTATATACAGTTGCAAGAAAAAGTATGTGAACCACTTGCAGAATCTGTGAAAATGTGCAAAATTTTAACAAAATAGAGATAATACAAAATGCATGTTATTTTTTATTTAGTACTGTCCTGAGTAAGATATTTTACATAAAAGATGTTTACATATAATCCATAAGACAAAAAAATAGCTGAATTTATTAAAATGATCCAGTTCAAAAGTTTGTGAACCATTGATTCTTAATACTGTGTGTGGTTAACTGGATGATCTACGGCTGTTTTTTTGTTTTGTGATGGTTGTTCATGAGTCTCTTGTTTGTTCTGAGCAGTTAAACTGAGCTCTGTTCTTCAGAAAAAATCTCCAGGTCCCAAAAATTCTTCAGTTTTCCACCATCTTTTGCATATTTGAACCCTTTCCAGCAGTGACTGAATGATTTTGAGATCCATCTTTTCACACTGAGGACAACTGAGGGACTCAAACACAACTATTAAAAAAGGTTCAAACATTCACTGATGCTTCAGAAGGAAACACGATGCATTAAGAGTCGAGGGGTGAAAACTTTTGAACAGGATGAAGAGGCCCAAATTTTTCTTATTTCGCTTGAATATCATTTTTTGTTCATTTAGTACTGCCCTTCAGAAGCAACAGAAGATAATTACATGTTTCCCAGAAGACAAATTAAATACAATTTACCTTGATCTTCAAATTCCAAATGTTTTCACCCCCCATCTATTAATGCATCATGTTTTTTTCTGGAGCATCAGTGAATGTTTGAAACTTTTTTAAAAGTTGTGTTTGAGTCCCTCAGTTGTCTTCAGTGTGAAAAGACGGATCTCAAAATCATTCAGTCACTGCTGTAAAGGTTTCAAATATGCAAAAAATGCTGGAAAACTGAAGAATCTGCAGGACCTGGAGATTTTTTTCTGAAGAACAGAGCTCAGTTTGACTGCTCAGGACAAACAAGGGACTCATGAACAACCATCACAAAACAAAAAAACAGTCGTAGATCATCCAGGTAACCACACACAGTATTAAGAATCAATGGTTCACATACTTATGAATGGGGTTTGTTGTGGCAAAAATCAACACACTCTTACTGCATAAGAGATAAACACGTCCAATTGTCTTTCGAAAGGTCAGACAGTCATACAGAAACACAAGTAGCTGCAGAGTGTAAGACAAAGAATGAAAGTTTCCCTTCACTTTTATATCTCTGACCTCCAAGGCTGAAGCCTCTGTCCTTTTACCATATTAGGAACATGTTTACCACTTCAGTGTTTTTCCACTTGTCACCCAAAAAATACATACTTAAACACTTCTGAGAATAACAAAATAATTTACCCATAAGCATATAAGGATAATCATATGGAAATTATACAGAAACTCAAAATTTCCCCCACAGGTTATTTTAATAAATTCAGCTATTTTTTTTTTTTTATATGTAAACATCTTTTATGTAAAATATCTTACTCAGGACAGTACTAAATAAAAAATAACATGCATTTTGTATTATCTCTCTTATTTTGTTAAAATTATTAACATTTTCACAGATTCTACAAGTGGTTCACATACTTTTTCTTGCAACTGTGTGTGTATATATATATATATACATCAACCCCCCTTTTTTTTTCTTGCCTGTCAGTTTGCAGGTGGAGTATGATAAGAGATACAGTGTGCTCAATGTGTGTTCCTCTCTCAGCATCACCAAAAACATCACAGACTCTACGTGAGTTCATCCCTAACTGTCCTGGTTGTAAAGTAATGACACAAATTCTTAATATGTGACCCTGTGACCAAAATTTTGAAAGCTGAATCTGAAGCTTTCCATTGACGGAAATGGAATTGGTTTGTTAGGATATGACAATATTTGTCCGAGATACAACTATTTGAAAATCTGAAATCTGAGGGTGCAAAAAAAATAAAAAATATTGAGAAAATCGCCATTAAAGTTGTCAAAATTAAGTCCTTAGCAATGCATACCCACTCACAAAAATGAATTTTTATATATTTACGATAGGAAATTTAGAAAATATTTTCATGGATCCAAATGATTTTTGGCATACAAGAAAAATCGATAATTTTGACCCATACAATGTATTGTTGGCTATTGCTACAAATATACCCGTGTGACTTTTGACTGGTTTTGTGGTCCAGGGTCACAATTGAGCATACAAAATATGTACTTGTGACTTATATTGTCATCTCTTTTCAAGCTGGACAGTTGACATTCGTTTGGCCCGTGATAGCATGAATGAAATATCCCCATCATTCATTTCATTCACATCACCATGTTCAGAGATTCCTAAACTCAATGAACTCTTTGAAACCCTTGACCTTCTTAAAGATTTAGAAGAAAGGTAAGGATTCAGGATGTACGTGAAAATTAATAGGTCATGGCAAATATGAATCATATATATTTATCATTTGCCATCGGTGAACTCAACATTTCTAATTATTTTGCTTATAATCCAGTTGTTCAGAGCATGAAGAGCTTGTGGGGGATTTGATGTCCACCTTGCTCTCTGTTTCTGATCTGCGGAGAATCGGACTCGAGATCAGAAGTTTAACGGAGAACTGGGTGAGGAGGATTCTGTCCTTAGCCGAAGTCTGTCCCAGTCTTCAGGAGATCAGGTGAGAAGGTGTTTAAAGGGTTAGTTCACCCAAAAATGAAAATTCTGTCATTAATTACTCACAAATTAAGATATTTTTGATAAAATCCGATGGCTCAGTGAGGCCTGGATTGAAAGCAAGATCATTAACACTTTCAGGTTCCCAGAAAGCTACTAAAGACATATTTAAAACAGTTCATGTGACTACAGTGGTTCAACCTTAATGTTATGAAGTGACGAGAATACTTTTTGTGTGCCAAAAAAACCCAGAAAAAAAAAAAAGTCTTTATTCAACAATTTCTAGTGATGGGCGATTTCAAAACACTGCTTCATGAAGTTTTGAAGCTTTATGAATCTTTTTTTAAAATCAGTGGTTCAGAAAAGTCACGTAATGTCAGTAAACAAGGCTTTGTTATGTCATAAGCGTTTCGAAATTTCAAAGGTTCACCACTGGGGGGCGTGACTTTGGCAGTTTGATACACACTCCGAACCACTGATTCGAAACAAAAGATTTGTAAAGCTTCGAAGCTTCATTAAGCAGTGTTTTAAAATCGCCCATCACTAGATATTGTCAAATAAAGTTGTTATCAAAAATATCTTAATTTGTGTTCTGAAGATGAATGAAGGTCTTACGGCTGTGGAACGACATGAAGGTGAGTACTTAATGACAGAATTTTCATTTTTGGGTGAACTAACACTTTAAAAGAAATAGCAGTGTGTCCTTGAATGCATTTTTTGTCATTTAGACCTAAAAAAATAAATTTTAGGTAAACCTTAGATATATTTTTATTGAAATGTGTTAATGTTTCAGATATGACTGCATAGAAAATGGTGGCTTGTTGTTGGAGGACGTTGTGAGGATCCTGCAGAGCTCTCAGATGGATTCAGATTGCAGGATTATTATCACAGGGTCTGTCCTATTTTCAACCATTTATTAAAGAATTGCACCATTATTAATGGTTTAATGACTGTTGTTCAATCTCTTTGAAGGATGAAGCGCAGTAAAACGACAGATGGGCGCACTGAAATCACGATGGACACATCCAGATCATCATCAGCCTGCGATGAGAATGTGAAGGTCACCTTCTGTAGGAACCCTCAAACAAGACTATTCACAATAGATGACACTGAGACAGAAGACAAGGACCTTGAAGACCCTGAGGATGAAGACTTTATCAATTTTTAGAGATATACGGAAAAAATGAATCCTATAATAAACCTTTAATGAACAAATAGTTAATTATATTTTTAATTCATCTTATTGTTTTAAGTGACAGAGATTTAAAGTGTCAGAGAAAATTTGGAACCTGGGTGGCTTTACTTACTATTGTAAGATGAAATTAACCAGGACAAAACTAAACGGAGGATGTCATGGAAGAAATGTTGAAGAAATATGTGACCTAGTGTTGTAGACCGACCTCAAGACCGGTCAAGACCACAACTGTGAATGCCGGGGCATTGTTTATTTGTTAACATCATTAATTTGTTTGAAAGTAAAACTTCCTGCGTCAAATGCAATCAAGAACTTATTTCTAATTTGATATCTTTTGTGCCGGGTCAGAAGTTAATGGGTGATTGTGTCAAAAATATCACCAAAATTAATACAAATGCCCACACAATTCAAAATATGATTGCAAAAAAGTACTTGCATGAGATCTTTTTTTTTTCGTATAACATATAATTTAGCAATATGACGAGCAAAAGCGCTGTTTTCCCAAATATGAGCACAATTGCAAATTGATTTTATATGTTGAGATATATATATATATACACACATGACCGTAACAGAAACTTACATCAACTTCTGCATATTCTTATTTCCATCTGGAACATTCCAAAGGAAACATCACAGGACCAAAAATGTAATTACATTGGTGAAAAAACTGTAAAGCCTTAACAATCTTTGTGTTAAAGCTTGTGTGTAATATTATATAGTTTAGCATAACAAGTATGTAAATAAGTAAGGAAAACCAGGGAGTGTACAAAAGAACCTCTTTTATATGAAACTATACTTTCCCTCCATGGATTCAGGATCTGCTGTTGTCATGCGATTCTAAGGGCCCTGGACAAACGGGGCCCAGATTATATCAGCCAACATTGGGAATTTCACGGCCGTTTGCCAGTGTAGGTTAACTGCACATTGATGCTGATGTGTAGCCAAAAAAAATAAAGAGTACAAAAATATTATTATATCATTCAGCGGTTAAATCTGCAAATGGTTTCCAACGACAATTAATTATTAAACAATCAATAACTGATGCCTCCAATACAATCACAAATCATTAATGCAGTTTTGACAAAAGCTTGTTATCTTGGTGACATTTTTAAGAGTGAAGTGTGTAATTTCTCTGGTGCAACCAAACAGGTTTCCCAAACGCATTTATGTAATAGAAAATGTTTATCAAAAGATGTGTACAGGACTGTGATTACTTGTAATACACCTGCAATTGAGCATTATTGTCTTAGAATAGCTGCACAAATTAACAACAACAAAAAAAAAACTATTATATTACCAGAATATTTTCTAGTAAAAGGTTCAAGTTAAACAAGTTCAAAACATAAGGACAGACTACAAAAAAAATAATAATAATAATAATAAGTCAAAAACAAAGAAACTGAACAAGAACAGATACAAGTGGGGGGAAATGTTATAGACATACTTTCCAGGAAGTGGTTTTCAGTTGAAATCTGAGATTTTGCATTCCTGTCTGAGGCACATGTGCAACAAATTTACATCAAAAATACATTTACTGCTGCTTTTTAAAAAAGAAAGACTACTTTTATTATACTTTATTCTGGTTTTGGATGTACAGATTCATCCCCAGTTTCAGATTTTGGTTGCTTCTCAATGGTAGAGTAGATAGTGACTGCTGCATTTGGCTGGCTCTTCTCTGTTAGTGTTGCACTCTGAAATAAAGAAGAACAAAATCAATTGCATTCATTACAACATTTTTTTTTCAACACATCATTTACACATCTACAGGTTCTCATGTGCCTGAATGTCAAGACCTTTAATCCAAATGATTTTTTTTCTTTTGTAGTAAAAGTAGAGTAACAGTTTAATCTTTACAGAGTCATGATTGGGTGAAGTCTGGTTGGTTTCCATCATAACATCAGGAGGTCCATGTTCTCTTAAAGTATCATACACTGTGGAAGGATTTTTTGATTTCTCCAACTTATCCAGTGACCTTTGTGGCTTAATATTCTCCTGCAGACAAAATCCATTCAGTATCAGACTCAAGCATGTATTACCAGTGGTTAATAAAGTATACTAATATGAAACTTACACCAACTTTTTCATGGACTGTAAGTTCATCATTCTGCTGGTCAGGGGTGTAGGAATGATCTGAAAACATTTTAAATCTCATCAGACTCTCTTTAAATACAATAGATTAAAGGATGTTTATTACAAATCTTTGTTATTAAAAGAACAACAACTAAACTTTCAATAAATATCATTCTAGCATCTAGAACTTTATTAATTAGGGCATTTGGCGACATGCTAAATGTCACCAATCTGTTTAACCGCACTCAGACTGGAGGGACATTGTGGTGGAAAAAAATATGAGATGGGAGAGGAAATAAAAGGTCAACCCTTTTGCTTTCTCTTGCAAATGTTTGGCATTCCCCTAAGAAACTTTAAAAAAGAAACATTAAAATGTTTTGCGAATGCAAAGTTTTTTTTTTAATATATTTTGGAATCTGAACTGATCAGTGAAAAAACAGTACAAGGGAAGTGAAGTTATTTCCGTTCCTAGGTCTAGCAAAACTATTTTTGTGTCAGAAAATACTCAAGTAGAATGTCCATTTTGATTTCAAACTTTAAGTAAGGACTGTTCAAGTGTTTTTCTTACTGCTGAAATGCTTAATGGATGCGGCATGAGTTCATAAGATTTGCACAAATATGAAGCATAAATATGATCATTATATTTATTTTATAAAATTATTTAAAAAATTATTTTACATACAGTACATATGTGAAGTCTTTTATTTTCAGACGACATACTCTTAGCATGTTAAGATTAGACAGTCTGTACCTTTTTTTCTCTTGTAGAGATACCAGCCGATCACTGATGCCAACAAACTCGTTGTCAATAGGCAAATAAGGGGGATAAACCATGAGGGATGCACTGATTGAAAAAAATCAGCTCGTGGTATTTCTAGACATAAAAGATAAGAGATTATTATAAAAATAAGCAGTTTTCCAGACGGAATTTTAAACCAACAGGCATTTCAGACCAGTGTTTAGTTACACACTCTCATTAATTTTCTGTTTCTTCATATGTGAGTGTTTTTAAGTGGATATGTACCTTGATCAACAGTGCAGAGTTCATTAACCTTCTTTCTGTCAGTCTTCCAGCTCACTGGGTTGCTATAGTTACACTTGATGAAGTCGCCACTGCAATTCAGTCTTAGATTGTAGTTTTCAGATGAAGACTCTTCTTCTGGAGAACAGCTGCTACTATCATAGATGGAGCTGATAATAATGTTACTTCCTTTACATGTGAAGCTACAGGGGTCAGAGCTGGACCAGCTTGAGTTTACAGTCAGAACTGGAGCTTCCACTGCATCTGAAACACACATATTAAAATGTTTTTAACACTTTTGCCACATACAAAGGTGCTAGAACTTGCCAACACCTAAACAACTAAACAACTAAAATATATGCAGCAGTTTTTAAGTTAAAGAAGAAGAAGAAAAAAAAAACATCAATAGAGAAATGGAAAATGGAAAATAGAAGAATGGAGAAAAATCTTTGAAAGAATATTAGCATTTTGTTGTGCTTTACGTAATTTATATTACTTTTCAACTGAAACAAACAGAACATGACATGATCTTACATGCGGTTACATCATATAAGCAATACAAATCACACTCACCTATAACAGATACTCTGTATGTAAGAATATTTTTCTCAAATTGTCCACTTGCTCTTGCTGTATAGAGTCCACTGTCTGTCTTCTGCATGTTCTTCAGTGTGAGCGAGAAGGTTTCATCATTGAAATCCACTCTGTTCTCGTAGGAAGGGTAACGTTTTACTGTTTTAGTTCCATTAATATACCTAACTATAACTTCTGATTTTTCATTAGTCCAGGAAAAAATGTCAATCTCTGGTAGTTCCTGTGTCTGTATATCCAGTTGAACAGAATCTCCCGTCTGCACAAACACAGAGATCTCAGCACTGAACCCTGAGGAGAGAGAAAATAAGACACCCATTTGATTAAAGGACAAAGTTTAGTAAGTTTGCTTACTGCTGTTTTTATACAGTAATCATACAGCTGCTACAGACTAAAGGTTTTAGTTGGAATTTAATTTAGTTAATGGGTTTTGCATAGTACCTATAATAGAAAAAGAAAACAACAAAAAACAAGAACTTTCTCTGTAAAGAATAGTTGAAAGTCAAGTTCAAGACCAAAAAAAGTAAAAATTCCCAAACAACAGTAACACTAACCACCAAAACAATGCTGATCAAATGACACAAGTACAAGGGCTTATGGGTATTCCACCATAATACAATCCCACAATGCAGCGTGATTTGGTTATTTCCTTTATTTCTGAACACTGATTTTTGCTGTAACAAATAATTTAAATTTAATAAAATCCTCGCAACATTGTAGTGAAACATTTTTGAATCATTTCAAGAAACTTAGTTAATCTGTAAAAAAAAAAAAAAAAACCAAAGAAACACAAACTCGGTAAATAAACATTAAGAATTAAAAGTTATTTTTAGAGAGAATCTTAAATCTGTCAGTCACTTCAGTCATTGTCAATAGAAAAAACAACAACAACAAAAAAAAAACCCATTAATCAAAAATTGATTTATCTTCATAAAATAATAGAATTTTGTACCCGCGTTGTAAGTTAGAAGAGAAATGAACAGGAGCAGCCTACATGCCATTGTAGCAAACAGAAATGCCCGTTTCTGTGCAGGTGTTTCAACAGAAGAAATTAAATGTGTGGGAAGTGTGACTTCAGTCTCAGGACCACAGATAGGAAGAAACTGTGACATTTCCGCTTTGCAAAGTGAAAATATCTTTGTGTCATGTGAGAAGAAATTCACCCCCGTAGAGTCAGAAGGTTAAGATGGCCCAGAACTACACAGCATAGTCAAAAAACACAAATATTTGAGATAAATGAACATTGTTTTTGTTCCACAGGGTTTAGAGCTTTTTACTATAGCCTGTAAATTTAGTTTGATTGAAGAGTTGTATGGTTCAATCTGACTTTCTCTCCCCACGTCCCACACCTCTGCCGCACACATCCTGTTTGCACATTTGTTAAAGGGTTAGTTCACCCAAAAATGAAAATTCTGTCATTAATTACTCACCCTCGTGCCGTTTTACACCCGTAAGACCTTCGTTGATCTTCGGAACACAAATTAAGATATTTTTGTTTAAATCCGATGGGTCCTGAGGCCTACATATAGGGAGCAATGACATTTCCTCTCTCAAGATCCATAAAGGTACTAAAAACATATTTAAATCAGTTCATGTGAGTACAGTGGTTCAATATTAATATTATAAAGCGACGAGAATATTTTTGGTGCTCCAAAAAACAAACAAAATAACGACTTATTTAGTGATGGCCGATTTCAAAACACTGCTTCAGGAAGATTCGGAGCGTAATGAATCAGCGTGTCGAATCATGATTCGGATCGCGTGTCAAACCGCCAAACTGCTGAAATCTCGTGACTTTGGCGCTCCGAACTGCGGATTCGACACGCTGATTCATTATGCTCCGAAGCTTCCGGAAGCAGTGTTTTGAAATCGGCCATCACTAAATAAGTCGTTATTTATTTTTTTTATTTTTTTTGGCGCACCAAAAATATTCTCATCGCTTTATAATATTAATATTGAACCACTGTAGTCACATGAACTGATTTAAATATGTTTTTAGTACCTTTATGGATCTTGAGAGAGGAAATGTCATTGCTCCCTATGTAGGCCTCACGGAGCCATCGGATTTAAACAAAAATATCTCAATTTGTGTTCCGAAGATTAACGAAGGTCTTACGGGTCTGGGACGGCATGAGCGTGAGTAATAAATGACAGAATTTTCATTTTTGGGTGAACTAACCCTTTAAGGACCCTAAATACACATATATAACTTCAAATTTATAACAGGCACAGTTTATGAATATGCAGATATAAAAAAAGCTGCTACATAAAAGTGAGAAGCTTGGATATTCATTCACAACCTATCAGACTTAAATATTTTCACATTATTTAGCAACTGAATTTTATGCACTCTAGATTTACCTTGCAGTAAGGGTCTTAACATTTCATCCACTGTTATTAAGGACGTAGCACTAATCTAATCATTTCTGTATTGTCTTTGATATATTGATCTCTCCTACCACTGAAGCTAGTTCTGTCTCCGCCAAAAAGAGATGAAGCACTTGAGTCCTCCAATGCAAATACTATCAACTGGACCAGTTCTAGACTCGAAAGGAGTGGGGAGGAAGATAAACAGGAGACCAAAGGTTGAATAAAGAAGTAACACAAACCAATTGTGCAATTTAGCAAATCTGCCCGGGCTGGATGATTAGTTTAGTTAGTTAATAATAATTAGGATTAAACCTATTTCTTTCTTTTTTTTCTGTATTAACCTTTTTTTCCTTCACAGGTGAAAGAACAACTTTGTTGTACTTAAGGCAAAGCAAACACAATCAAATCACAACAAAGAACAATAAAACATTAATCAATATGAAGAATTCAACTCAGTTTGAATTCACTTCAAAGTGTATAATACTTTTCAGTTTATGCAATAAATGTAATAAAGTTCAGTTTGTGTGCAATAAAGTTCAATGTTATGTTTTATATTGACGAGAGGACTCGGTCCTGTTGCTCAGATGCCAGTATCTTTTATTATCTTCCACTCTCAACTCATGTGACAACTACGGATGCTTTCTGGGCACACAATGCATCCACAAATATAAACATATATGACATCCCTCTTCTTAAGTTTTTTTTTTTTTAACATCAACATTTGCATTCCACAACAAAATTCAAGAGTCAAAAACATGTAGTTTATTACAAACACAATTAAAATTTTACTATAACTACAAACTGATAAACTATCCTAACTATGTAATCTAAATGTAATACATGCCAAAATTCAAAAGATTTAGAACCATGTATATTGAAACTCAGTCTCTGTATCTTGTATTCTCACTAATCTTCCAGATCTGGTACGGTATGACTGCTCTTGGTCATCATGAGAGTTATCAGAAACTTGAGACTCATACTATCGGAAACATTCTTCAACAGATTCTTTTCAGTTTGCACAGTCCTTTCCGCTTGACCATTTGATTGCGCAAAACCAGGACTGGATGTCACATGCTTGAAGTTCCACTCCTCTGCAAAGATAGTGTAGCATTCCCGGCTGAACTGATGTTTATAAAGAATTTAATTTCCAAAAACACCGTAAGAGCTGAATAAAAACAAACAAACAAACAATATTAGACATCTGCCTGCTAATTGTATACAAATATCCATAAACCTATAAACGAATACACATTTGCAATTAATTGGCTTACACCATAAATAATGTGACAATAAATCACATTTTAGTATACAGGCTAATGTAATAACCTATATGATTTTATGAATTGTTTTAATTACAACAATCTCCTTTTAGAGTGCGATGTTAACTACGTTACATGAAACACCTGAGTTAACAATGAATTAATTTTGGTAAAACTGACAATCTCAATTTAGAGAGAAAAACAAATTATATAAAATTACCAAATAAAGTGCTGATTTACTGTAAACAATCTATCTGGAGTGCAAATCAAGAGAAACACTGACGAGGCAATACTACACTGTGCATAACAACATTAGCAAATGAAAGAGATCAATAAAATAAACACTTCAGAGTCCTTCAAAGTTTACCACACAACATAAAATTAAAACAGTACCTTGTGCCCTTCAGCCAGGAGCTAAGATGTAGAAAGAAACCTTTTTAAACAAACATTTGTACAGTGTGTACCCAAAAGTTCATCCTTTCTCTGGTAACATTAAATCAGAATGACGCTTCATGTAAAAAGTGAGCCAATGTACACACAGGGTGCCGCTGCACTTCCTTTCCCAGACTTCAAAATAAAGGCATGTGTGGTAAAAAAATGTAAGCACTCTTGTAAAACAAATAAGAATGCAATGTCCACATTAAGTATGCAGCGAGAATTATTAGTCAACCAAAACAAACAAAAAGTTTTTTTTTTTTTTTTTCCCTACAAGTTTTTTGGCTCAAGTTCAATAATAAAGTCATTTCATGTGACAGCCTTTCTCAGGTATTCTATGGCAACACTGCTCTATATGGTTGAGGTAAAGATGACGGCCTACTTCAGTGATTGGGAATTTAAAGGAACACTCCACTTTTTTTGAAAATAGGCTCATTTTCCAACTCCCCTACAGTTAAACAGTTGAGTTTTACCGTTTTCGAATCCATTCAGCCGATCTCCGGGTCTGGCGGTACCACTTTTAGCATAGCTTAGCATAGTTCATTGAATCTGATTAGACCGTTAGCATCTCCTTAAAAAATGACCAGAGAGTTTCAATATTTTTCCTATTTAAAACTTGACTCTTCTGTAGTTACATCGTGTACTAAGACCGTCGGAAAATGAAAAGTTGCAATTTTCTAGGCTGATATGGCTAGGAACTATACTCTCATTCTGGCGTAATAATCAAGGAAATCAACCATGGGTGCAGCAGGCGCAATGATATTACGCAGCGCCTGTGAACCCCGTTTGCACAGGGAGCGTGCCTTGCAACCATGGAGACATTTGTGAGAGGCGCTGCGTAATATCATTGCGCCTGCTGCAGCCATGGTACGACAGCAAATTTCCTTGATTATTACGCCGGAATGAGAGTATAGTTCCTAGTCATATAGGCCTAGAAAATCGCAACTTTTCATTTTCCATCGGTCTTAGTACACAATGTAACTACAGAAGAGTCAAGTTTTAAATAGGAAAAATATCGAAACTCTTGATATGCTAACGGTCTAATCAGATTCAATGAACTATGCTAAGCTATGCTAAAAGTGGTGTCGCCAGACCCGGAGATCGGCTGAATGGATTCGAAAACGGTAAAACTCAACTGTTTAACTCTAGGGGAGTTGGAAAATGAGCCTATTTTCAAAAAAAGTGGAGTGTTCCTTTAATGGTCATTTACAGATAGAGAACTCCTCACTGGCAAATTGAGGTCCGTTGTCAGATCTACATCATCTGCAATACCATGCCTTACAAAAATGGACTTGATCTCCTGGATCACTCCTCGACTTGTAGTGTCAGTGAGCTTTCTGATTTCTGGATACTTTGAAAAGTAATCTACACACATAAACACTGACCCTTTATGTTAAAAGATGTCTGTGCCAAACTTCTCCCATGGTCATCCAGGTATTTTGTGTGGCAGGCAGCAGTGGCTCTCTTGTGTTGCTGTTCTTGTTCTCATTGCAGGCCACACATTTGGATACTGTCTCTTCTATCTGTGCCGACATTTTTGGCCAATGCATAATGTCTCTGCCTCTTGCTTTGCACTTCACAATTCCAAGGTGAGACTCATGTATCTTGCTGAGCATTTCTTGTCTGAGCTGCTGAGGAACAATGAGCTTACTGGCCTTGAATAATAGACCATCAACATAGCTGATTTCCTCTCCGACTGTCTAGTAAGGTTGAATTGATCTTGGTAGTGCAGATCTCGCCATCTCTGACAGTTTTCTTTAATGCCTGCATCTCAGCATCGCCTGCTGTGGCTCTCTTGAAAACCTCCAGCTTTTTTTCAGAAATGGGAAGTTGTGACGTCACCCAATTCACCTCCAGCTCTTCTCCCAACAGATTCTCTTTCTGTTCTGTCAGAAAAGCACAGCTCAGAGCATCAGCTATATGCCACTCTTTCCTAGGTTTGTACGTTACATTGAGACTGTACCTCTGCAGACGTAGAAGCATTCTCTGAAGTTTAATCAGAGCTTGATGTAACGGCTTTCTGAAAATGCTTTTCTAGCGGTTTGTGGTCACTTTTAATTGTGATTTCTTTCCCATACACATACTGGTGGAATTTCTCACAGCAATAGCTCACTGAGAAGTACTTTGCGTTGGGCATTCTTGAGACCGCCTCTTCCACACATTGGATAATGCACTCGTTTAATCGCTTTATTTATATCTCTGGGGTCCATGCATATGCAAATTTTGTTTGATGTGACAGTCACCATGCTGTTGACCCACTCAGTAGGCTCAGTTTGCGTTGCAATAACTCCCATCTGTTCCATTCTTTGTAGCTCTTTGATGACTCTATCTCTGAGAGCTACTGGGATCCTCCTTGGAGCATGCACAACTGGTCTGATGTCTGTGTTTATTTGTATGTGATGTTCACCAGGTAAGCAGCCTAGACCTACAAACAGATCATCAAACTCTTTGAGAATGTCATTATTTTTCTCAACTTGATACAGCCTTTTTACCATGCCTAACTTTTGGCAGGCAGCATGTCCAAGAATTGCTGGTGCATCTTGCTGTATGATTTCAAATACAATCTAGTATGGAGGTAGATTTGTAGCTAATCTCCAAATAAATACATTATGATCCACAAATAAATGTAAAGATATTCACAAAAAATAATCGTATGCACAAATGAATAGAATGAGATCCACAAATATATGTTAGCAGTTTCACAAAAATTAATTAAATTCACAAATAAATAAAATGAGATTTGCTAATAAAAAACACATTCACAAATATGTTTTTATGTCACAAGCACAACTCTGCCTGCATTTATTTGTGAATCACCACTTGTACATTTGTGAATTGCTTTCTGTGCATTTGCGGATTCTGAAACAATTCTAGCGTCACGACTGCAGACAAATCCACAAATAGGTCGGGAACAGACTCTGAAAGGAGCTCCGTACTATTCCACCAAGGGCGCATCGTTCGTATTGAGCTGAAGTGCTGTTTGTTTGATAAAAACACCCTGTTTACAAAATGTAACAGACTTTGTGATTAATCTTTTAATTTGTTTTGTACATATTTTTTGTGGGTGTAATTATGTATAAGGTCTGCATCCAACTTACAAAGAGGGACTCTCTTATTTTGACGGGTATTATGGTCTGAGTGTTACTGATCACTGCAGGTATGAACAAGAGAACGTGTCGTGCACATTATTACGGTTCATCGGAGTTTTCTTACGGATAGAAAGTTTACTAGTTTGTTAAGTAACCCTGAAAAGGCATCTCTTACAGTGATTATCTGGAGTTAAAAACGGTCATTTCATGGTAGCTAATGTACAATAAAACTTAATGAAACTCAGTAAAGTTTCAGCCATCATTCAGACGGGGATGATTTTTGGAGTATATATTGCCATCAGGATCAGTGAATCGGGATAAAGGCTATGCATGAATTATGATCATACACAGATCCCGAGCTATAACACGTCTACCTGACGCGAGCGGCGCGGCACCGCGCGATGCAGCAAATAGAGTCATTATAATCATTATAAACAAACGGATAACATTATTAGTGTCCATGTAGCCTACATGCAGCTATAGCTACTGTATACAAGCGGCACGGTGAGAAACAGAAAGTCAGTGGCAGTAAACGGATGTCCCGTTCTACAGTAGCTATAACCACACTTGCACAATACCATTCAATACCAAATGAGCCTGAATGAGCATCATTGATGTACCAGTAGGCTACAAGCCTCGGCATCACTGCAGCTATGGTTTTGGATAATGCAAATAAACGTTTCTTTCTTTAAGTCTCATTGTTACCACGGGGTTCTATTAGGTTAGTATTGGTCTGTATACCTTAACGTTCTCCATTTAATAAAGCATGTACAAAGCATAAGACTCTCATTGATCAATGCATGTATTAACAAACATCATTCAGAACATATACAACCCTCATAACTCAAAGAATAAAATGAATTGAGTCCATGAATCAAAAGGTGCCTTGAATGAGACCTATAAAGTCCCATAGAACCAAATACCAGCAGTCCAGAACAAAAAAAGCAGTCCAAAAAAACAAGATAATCTCAGCAAAAAAGGAAAAATGTAAGAGAGAAAAAGCCAAAAAAAAAACCCAAAAAAAAAAAAAACAACAGTCTCACCCACATTAACTTCTCAGGGATTTCTGGATTCCCAAGGCAATGCCACTGAAGAGGATAAAATAATCCTCAAATGATCCCAGAAGGAGAATAGGTGATAGTCCACTGATAAAAGGCCTCAAAAATCCCAGGCAATCCTTCAGTCAGTGTGCCAGATCAAACTTAGTCCATTGCACTCGCACAGGTGAGAGCCTGCCATTTTTCAGCACCTTTCTTGGCCTGTCTTTCAAGCATGCCACCCCATGAGCTACAACTTCCCTCAAAATGGCCGCCCCCAACTTCCTTACCCAGAGGCCTTTTACAATAAGAGTCCTTCCTTCCCCCAACACATTCCCATTCAATGTAACACATCTCCTGCCCCCACAGAAAATGGTTTACATACACATAGTTTACCAAAAATATAAACAAATAAATAATCATCAGAACATTAATTGAAAAATGTTTTCTCTTTTATGGAAGTGTCACAGTCCGATTCATCTGAAACATTTGCGTGATCAAGTGTTTGACTGCTGGACATTTTACTTTTAAATGAAATGCATCTATAGGCTATGTAATTCCATAACCTGTCACATTTAAAAAGTCTATCTTCTCAAATAATGTTAAAACGTTTAATTAAAGTTTAAAATATTATTTAAGGGCCTGTTAATGTTTAATAGCTGGATCCGTCTGTGTTTGATTGATAAACTGGGAAATGCTGTTATGTGACTGTTATGTGACTATTTTGCAAACTCGCATGTTTATCACAAGGTTATTCGGTTAGATAAGTTAATAGCTAATTATTGAGGCTTTCTGTTCAATCTTGAATAACGTGAGGCTTCCATGACGCATCTGTATCCAATATACCTTGTTGTTCCCATAACAGAGAGCACTGTTTCTCTGGCATTTTTAAATGGCGCATAAAATATAATAGTTTGGCTTGTCTTGACACACAGTCTAATGGTCAAACGAAATATAAATTTTAAACCTCTTTTTACTGTACCATTGTTTAAGAACCCTCTACTTCCTTTCTAAGCCAATGCAGGACGAGACCGCCCTGATTGTAAAGCAAAACGTGATTAGTTGTAGCGAAAGTGTGCTGTGATTGGTCAGCGCCACGTGGACGTTATCTAATTGGCTTGAGTAGTCGTGGGTGGATTCGACCTATTTGTGGATTTGTCTGCAGTCCTGAGGCTAGAATTGTGGTGGTGATTCACAAATAAATGCAGGCAGAGTTGTGCTTGTGACATAAAAACACATTTGTGAATGTGTTTTTTATTAGCAAATCTCATTTTATTTATTTGTGAATTTTTGTGAAACTCCTAACATATATTTGTGGACCTCGTTCTAATCATTTGTGGATACAATTATTTTTTGTGAATGTCTTTACATTTATTTGTGGATCATAATGTATTTATTTGGAATTTTGCTACAATTCTACCCCCATAATCTCTTGTACTTCTGTCCCTTGTACTCGCATGTGAGCGCTTTCTTGTCTAATGGCTCCATCTTGTGGCGTGAGTAAGCAACTAGCTTGTAACTAGACTTTTGCAGCCTTCCTGTGATGTTTAGTGCACTATAATGTGCACTTATACACAATATGTACAATGCCATCTGCATTGGCTTAATATCATCTCAAGAAAGGTAGTATCATCCCAAATGAAATATGTTCAATCCTAGGCTTCACCATTACATTTATATTGATACCTAATAACTACATATTTAGTCAATCCTCTAAATATGCGGGAAGAAAGCTTTATGTTTACATTTATGCAATAGAAAAAGTTTATCAAAAGATGTGCACAGGACTGCGATCTCTTGTAATATACACTTGCAATTGAGCATTACTGTCAAACAAAAAAAACTTAAAAGGTGCAAGAACAGTTAAACACAAGTTCAAAATATAAGGACAGACTACAAAAAAAAATTGAACAAGAACAAATACAAGTGGGGAAAAATTGTAAATGCAATATGCACAGGACTAACTAGACTAACATATTTCAGGTGTTGTTAAGTTGTTAATCTCTAACAGAAATCTATGTGAGATTTTGCATTCCTATCTGAGCCACATGTGCAACAAATTATACTTTATTCTGGTTTTGGATGTACAGATTCATCGCCAGCTGGCTGTTTATTGACCGCAGCATAAATGGTGTGATCAGTTTCAGGTTTTGGTTGCTTCTCAATGGTAGAGTAGATAGTGACTGCTGCATTTGGCTGGCTCTTCTCTGTTAGTGTTGCACTGTGAAATAAAGAAGAACAAAATCAATTGCATTCATTACAACATTTTTCCAACACATCATTTACACATCTACAGGTTCTCATGTGCCTGAATGTCAAGAACTTTAAGCCAAATGTTTTTTTTTTTTTTTTGTTTTTTTTTTTTATTAGAGTAACAGTTTAATCTTCACCTGATTCACTGAGTCATGATTGGGTGAAGTCTGGTTTGTTTCCATCATAACATCAGGAGGTCCATGTTCTCTTACAGTATCATACACTGTGGAAGGATTTTTTGATTCCTCCAATTTATTTAGCGACCTTTGTGGCTTAATATTCTCCTGCAGACAAAATCCAATCAATATCAGACTCAAGCATCTGTTATCAGTGGTTAACAAAGTATAGTAGCTAATATGAAACTTACGTCAACTTTTTCATAGACTGTAAGTTCATCATTCTGCTGGTCAGGGGTGTAGGAATGATCTGAAAACATTTTTAATCTCATCAAACTCTCTTCAAATACAATAGATTAAAGGATGTTTATTACAAATCTTTATTATTAAAAGCATAGCAACTGAACTTTTAAACATCATTCTAGCATTTTAATTCTAGCATTTAGAACTTTAAAGGGGATGTCTAATGCTATTTCTGTCAGGACGGCGGTTTGATCTGCCTTGTGTTTGTGTTTGTATCGCTGTTTGTCCGGAGCTCATGGCTCTTGTTTGTTCGCTCACGCGCTTCGGCGTGTGGTGTGTGTGTTTGTTCGCCATGTGCTTCGGCACGTGTTGTTGTGTTTGCCATGCGTTCAACTGTCAGTTGTTGCCCCGCCCTCTTGGTACCCTGTTAGAGCTCTGTTTGTTTTACAGCTTTTTTTTTTTTTTTTTTGGATTATTTTTTTATTGTTTTCCTACATTTTTTTTCTTGGCATAACAGTTTTTTCTGTTTACTTTTTTTTTTAATCTCTTGTGGTTCGCCTTCAGATTATTATTTTTTCTCCAGTCTCCATGTTTCCCTGGCTACCAGACTTCCAGCCCGCTGATCTCCCTTTCCCTTCTCCCCACCTCACCTGCCATCTCTGCCCATTGCTCCCCGTCTCGTTCACCATCCTCCTTAACCTCCTGTACTGCAGACTGCTCTTGGGTGGGCATTATTCCATGGACTTTGTCTTGCTACCTGAGGCTGTCATTGGCTGTGGACATTATCCAGTCTAGCCCTTGCTGCTATTTTGTTACCCCTTGATCTGCTGTTTCTCAATAGTGTAAAAGTGTATTACCCTGCCAACTGAATCCTCTTCTTTTTGAATCCTAACAATTTCATGCATTCTGACTTATTTACACCGTAAAAGAGTTGGATTCTCTTGCTAAACAAGGCCAAAGGTTCAAAAAACGAGTTGGACATATGACAGAGTATTTCTGTGCCAAATACACTCCTTTGGGGTTCAATTTTTTTTTCCCGAATATGGCCCTGTATGACATCATAAAGAGTGGAATTCCTTGTATGGGCACTTCTCCGGGAAGAGCGTGCGTACACATCAACCAGAGCGAGAGCAAGAGCACGCCCATCAACGTGCTTCGTTCGGGTTACGGAAGTCATTGGCAGCGCTGCACAGGACTTGCTCCAGAAAGATTTCTCTCTCTCTCTCGTCCTATGACGGCTCCGGCTTCTAGCCCAGAGGACCTCTTCATGGCGTTAGCAATTATGTGTGTCAGGGCAACACACCTCGACTCCAGTCTCTGAGTCAGCTCCAGAGCCCGCTCCAGGCTCTGTGAAATCTCAGAGCTTTCTGTCCCTCCATACACAGCCTTCACAACTGGAACTTTGATGCTACAAAAAGTTCATAAAGAGATCATAAAACTAATCCATATGAAATGAGAGGTTTAGTCCAAATTTGAATGACACACAAGAACAAACCTCTTCCGGAAGTTAAAACATGGTGCGTAACACAGAGAATGAACCTCATGAGTTTGAGCTTCTTGTCATTTAGGTTCAGTTGAGCTTCTGTTTATGTTTGCTGATAAATGTTTACAAGCGAGTAAAAGCCTAAATTAAATCTGTTAATCATATAAAGCGATCAAGTCTCTTCAGAAAATTTGGACTAAACCACTCAATTCATATGGATTAGTTTTACAATCTCTTAATGGACTTTTTGAAGCGTCAAAATTCGTAGTTGCGTAGCTGTCAATGAAGGGACAGAAATCTCTGAGATTTCATCAAAAAGATCTTCATTTGTGTTTCGAAGATGAACCAAAGTCTTACGGGTTTGGAACGACATTAGGGTGAGTAATTAATGAGTAGTAATAGGATAATTGTACCACTTCATGAACATGGAACCACTTCCAACATGGCCAAACAACAAAGGCCCGAGTTTGTTCCAAAAAAGGAGAACAATTCAGCTCCAGATGCTGTCCAGTCACAGATGCAAAGTGTGGCTAGAAATAAGAACAAGGAGGACAATATATTAGATATAAAACAAAACATAATGATACAGTCATGAACAGATAGATGGATGATAGATACAGTCAGATACAGATATAGAAAATTAAAAGTATATAATAAAAGGAAAAATAGATCTGTGTGTGTGTGTGTGTTTCTTACATTTCAGAAATTCCACTGAAAATCCATCACTTTGCACAGAAGAGTGGCAACATGTGGGTTGACCGCAACCTGTTTCTTCTGAACTGTCTGGCCCTGTCTTCCCTTCGTCTTTTTTCCTCTCTTTGGATAAATACCTACAAAGTACCCAAAGGGACAGGAAACAGACAATATGTAATGGAGATTGGTTTTAGCTTTTGAGGCATGTTTTTGAAATTGTACCATGTGGTAGAGCAACTCCAGTCCTTTAGACTTACCACCCAGAAAGTTTTTGATGTCCCACTAATTAAAGCACCTTAACTCATTAGTTTGCCAGTGTCAAATAGGGAGACGTCTAAAACATTCACCCTAAAAAAATAAATTTCTTCTCTAGTTGAGAAACATTGTGTTAAAGGCACACACACAGACACTAATTACCCACACTAATTAAGAGTATCACTAATTTACCTCTGCTGCATGTCTTTGAACTGTGGTGGAAACTGCAGTACCTGGAGGAAACCCACACTGACACACAGAGAACCTGTTAACTCCTAGCTCAGCCAGGACTCGAACCGGAGACCTTCTGGCTATGAAGTGATAGTGCTACCCATTGAGCCACTGTTCCCAGCTCCCCTGTTTATGTTTATATGAAGTCAAGTGATAAAAATAGACAAAATGTAAGCAATTCATTTCTTACAGCCACATGTATGGATTTCAAAGTAACAGAATTTTTAAGTACCAAAAACTGTGTTAAGACATGTTTCCAGAGTGTTTACATTTTTCCAGAGTATTAAGTAAGTTCATTAAATATTTGAATACAAACATAACAGATATGACTTTACTTTAAGATTCACATTTTACTGCAGTAGTTCACTAAACTGTGTTAGAGTCTCTGGAAAGCACACAGTCAAAAATCATAAAGAGCAAAGCTTACGTTTTCTAAACCAAAAACACAACCCCACCAAGTTAAACAAGGGAAAAAAGAACACAAACTCAAACATACAACTAGACAGCACACAAGCCAAATCTAACAAGACATGTGGAAAACAACACAATAGAAAAGAAAACACAACAAAATTGTGTTCTGCGTATATGAAGTGTTTCATATGGAGTTTCAAACATTGTCATTTTACAGTGATGCTTCAGGCTGAAGAGAGACCTTGGAGTGTAACGGTTGTCTGTAGACACTGGATGTTTGGTTTAAAAATGGTGTGGAATGGAGCACATGTGCAGAGTTGTGAGTAATAAAAAGACAATGAGAGAATTTAGTTGAGAATCAGATGAAATGCTGTTACAGAAGGACAGGTTCAAAATCCTGATTGATTAGTGTAATGCATTAGGTTCAATCCCAGCTAACAAGGAATGTTCCCATAACTTTCAATAACGTTCTTTGAAAGTTATGTAAATGTTAGGACAAAACATTCTTAAAACATTTAAAAAACTGGATATTTTGAATGTTTAAAAAATGTTTCAGGAATAACAAAATACATGTAACTTAGTTAAATACAAGAGTAACTGTATTTCATTCCAGTTACATTTTAAATGGGTGGTACATTACATTAAGTATTTTAGATTACCAAAGTGAATATTTTTAATTTTAATGTCATTTATTTAATTTAAACATTAATGTAAACTGTGACAGGCAATTAATGTAAACAGCAATTGGTGATTCTCCGACTCTAACAGTCTGCAAAACCATCCTCAACTGACTGTTTTCATGTTTTGCGATAGTTGTTTGTGAGTCCCTTGTAATTGTAAAAAAAAGGTAATTGCGACTTTTTATCTCACAATTCTGACTTTTTTCCTCGCAATTGTGAGATTTAAACTCACAATTGCATTTTATAAAATCAGAATTGGGAGATATAAACTCACAAGTTAATATCACAGAATTCTGACTTCTGACAGAATTCTGCAATTCGGCAGTTCAAATTTATACTTAAATTCAAATTCAGGTATTGAATTGGAATCTAAACATCATTTCAAACGTCAAAAGACAGTGACCACGTCCTAATTTCTAGATTAAGTTACATCATTTTGAAGTCCTTTGAGATCATGGTTGTCAGAAATTGCAGTTTTTACTTGTCAAATATTATTTGGGATTATCACTGTAAAGTTACTGTTTATATTGAAAGATTTCCACAAGGTGGAATTTTATCAGATTCTGATTTTAGGGGCATGATGCAAGTTCTCACATGAGGACAGGCCCTGAGTTCACAGAGGTAATACTTTTAGAATACCATTGACTCAAAATAGGAAGTTTGAGTGTTTTTACTATATATATATATATATATATATATATATATATATATAAGCTTTAAAAATATGATTGCAGTGTGTTATAAGTTGAAATGTTTTTGCTATATGTGAGGGATTTGCTCCATATTGCCAGTATTTCTTTCAGATTTTTGGCCTAATCTATGTTTGTTCTGACTAATAATCTGTTGTATAAATAATGATCTAATATTTCTAATAATGATCTAAAGAGGCAAATGCTCAGAATTGGACTCTAGTGACACCAAGAGAAGAGGAGAAGTTACTGATTACCAAACATATGATATTATTCCTATAAATGTTAGAACTGAGTTGTGTATGTATTCTTTAAGTTAACATGTAAGCGGACATTATTTAAATATGCTTAACAGCTTTCATTTTAATGTTTATGGTTTTTTCATTTTATAGTTTATGGTTTTACATAATATGATGATTTATGAGTGTCCATGTTCAACACGTTTACATAATCAAAACATACCATAGACTTTTTTTTTTGTACAGTGATTTGTTCTGCTCACTTATTTTATTTTTTAGCAATATATCAGCATTTCTGAAAAAAAAAAAAAAAAAATCTTTTTAATTTCATGTAAAGTTTTCTTTAAACAAAATAAAACAGTTTAAAACAAATTACTATATGTTTCTAATTTGGAATGGTAGCTGTAAAATATACAGCTATTCATAAACATTATAATCAGCCCATAACTGATCCTGCCAATATGAACAAATCATTATTCTAGTTTGGACAAAATCAGTGTTATCATGGTGACATTTTAAGTGGAGCCAACCATCTTTAAACAGGTTTCCAAAACACGGCTGCCCACTGTACCAGACTAATTGTGTTCCAAATGATGTTCTTTGCATTTACACTATAAGAACACCGCCATCTAGTGTGTGAATTTAAAAAAAGTAGAATCATCTCAAATTGAACAATTTTTATACTGCATACACAGATGTATTCCAGTTGAAGCAAATGGCATTCAAATTTACCTGATATACTGTACCATCTTACTGTCTATATCTTGATAGATAGATAGATATATAGATAAATGAGTTAATGCTTGAGTGTGAATGATTAATGATAGGGTGTGTACTGTGTGTTTAGTTTTGAGTTTTTAAAAACAAAGAGGAAAGAAAAGCTCTCACTGAAAACTTTTATTAAAAGGCAAGGGGGAGGATGATTTAGCCCCTTTGTGCTTTTGAGTTTTGTTTTTATCTTTTCTTTATTTGAAATTAAGAGTGGCGAGAGTTTGTCACATGCTAGATTCCATCACTATTTTAAACACCATTGTGCTCATTCTTTTTTATTATTATGATGCATGCAGTTTTTATTACTCTGACAAAAGTCATGATCCATATTGCAAAAGACCTTCTTGTGTGGATTATACTTTCTAAAATTGGTCACTTGCTACAACCTATAATGTAATCTGCAGTGGTTAAATCTGCAAATAGACTCAGTGGAGCAGGGGGAAAAACTAAGGTAGTTCTAAATTGTTTGAATGTGACGGTTTTACATCTAAAGCATTTTGAAACTTGATCTGGTCTTAGACTGAAGTTAAACCAACAGACATTTCAGTCCAGTCTTTAGGGGCAGTTGTGGCCTAATGGTTAGAAAGCCAGACTTGTAACCCTAAGGTCGTGGGTTAGAGTCTCAGTACTGGCAGGAAATGTAGGTGGGGGGAGTGAATGAACAGCGCACTCTTCCACTCTCACCCACAATTGAGGTGTCGTTGAGCAAGGAACCGAGCCCCCAATCGCTACCCAGAGAATCTTAAATCTACCCTTCCCCTCAATGTTTTTTTTTTTTTTTTGACAAAAGATCATTAATAAAAGATTTATGATTGGATTTTGTAACTGTTTACATAAGAAGAAGAACAAATAACAGGAGCAGCCTAAATACCATTGTAGGAAAGAAAAAAAAAAAAAACTGTTTCCTTGCACGTCTTAAAATGAAGGAAGTTAAATATGTGTGAGAAGTACTATGACTTTCAGCCTCGCAACCACAGGTGGGGAGAAACTATGTGTCATATCCACTACACTCTAGCACAGTGTTTCTCCAGCGGTGGGGTCCCTCTTTCAAATGGCACCCTAAACATTTGCATTTTGTGACGTAATGCCAATTTGACTGTTTATTTATCAGTGAGATTCTTACAGTTGTGTATAAGTACAGTGGGACGGTACTTTTGTGTGTGACAACCATTTTTTAGAATTGAATTTGCTTGGTTTATTTGGGACGCAGCTTAAAGTGTTAGTTTGGCTTCAAAATCTGGCCCGCATTCACTGCCATTATATAGGCTTGGAGGAGCCAGGATATTTTTAAATATATCTCTGATTGTATTCGTCTGAAAGAAGAAAGTCCTATACACCTTGGATGGTTTAAATCATAGGGTAATTTTCGTTTTGACCATGGAAAAATGTGGGTCCCACGGCCAAACCAGTTGAGAACCACTGCCGTAGTGCTGGTCAAAAATCAGAACCGAGGACTGTAACAGTTACAGTAGGCAAAGCATATATTTGAAATCTGACTTTCTGGCTAAAACAGCAAAATCAAACAAAGCAAAAATTATTGTAATATTTTACAAAATAAATGAACATTAGTTTTTCTTAATTTATTAAGTAAAATAAATATATTTAGTAAAATATATAGGGTTTATAGCTTTTTCTTAAAGCAGGGGTTCTCAAAGTGTGGTCCCTGTCCCATAGCCAGAGGGTCCTCAAAATAAATTTAGGGCCCTATTAACAAACTAACAATGTGGAACATGCAGACGGAATTGTGGAATCCATTCATAAAAACTGAATTTACGGTATAATGCATATAGTCACAGAATAATCTTCCCTTGAGGCTCTCCTGCTTCAGAGCGGTCATAGTTAATTATATGCTAAAGTCTGCTGGCACATTGACGTGATTGGTTACAAGGTAGTTTGTGATGTAAGAAACACCAACGATTTCAAACCATGTTTTTGAAACTGTCTGTAGATCACTGCCGGTTTAAATAGAAAATACTCAGCAATGGTGCTGACTCATGAATTTGCACATGGTTTGTCTATTTTAAAACCCCATATAGACATATAAACAACATTAAAAACTTGATTTTCCCCACAGGGGGACTTTAAAATTTTATGAATTCAATTTATTAGACATGCTTCTTGATTATTAAAATTGAATTTAACCATTAAATTGGAGAAAAATTTGAAAAAACTATTTCATATAGCCCTAAAAATGTAATTTTTGTTAAACTTTTAATGAATCATTCATAAATTGTATATGTTATAAAATTTCAAGTAATTAGACATGCTTTTTGATTACAAAAAATACAAACCGTTGCAAACATATGCATAATCACTGGCCCCAAAAAAACTTTGAGAACCCTTGTCCTAAAGCATGTAAGTTTGGTTTGATTAAAGGGTTGTACAGGTCAATCTTATATTTCTTTCGTTTAAATTCATCAAGGGACTTTCTTTGCGGTGTTCCACTTCACTGTTCACCACATCTCACTTCTTTACACCTATACACACATCTTGTTTTCACAAATACTTTTGTAAACATCCCCCACTGGTTAAGGACCCTTTATACGCACAATGTGCACATAACCTAAAAATCATAACCTGTCCAGCATGAGCAGAGTTTATGAATATGCTATTTAAACGAGACACTAACAGTGAGCAGCTTTAATGTTCAATCACAACTTATATTATGTTCACATTACTTGGGCTACAGTATAAGCAACTAAATTTGTAAAGCTATAAACATAAATAACAGAACTATCATTAGCCTATTTTAAATGTGAATCTATAGTGTTTGCACCTTTATGCTGCAGTTCGACTCTTGGACTGAAAACTGATAAAGAGGTCTCTATCAGGTGGCCAAATAACAGCCGTTCTGAAATGGCAGAAACATCCTGTACAATGCAGTTGTATGGTGCTATTTTTAACATTGGATTGCTTTATTATCTAAAACATGGCTGATTACAGAAGGGTAAACCCGACTTCCTGACTTCGGTAAAAAAGAAAAAAATCCTCTGACTCACAACACACAAAAAAGTCCACATTCCAAATTAATTTGAGAAGATATTACTGTAATTTGTTCTATTTTGGTTTCGTTTTGGTTTCTGTGTCTCCTGTGCTCAATTCCTTGTGTTCTCTGGGTGCTTCTCAATATTCAAATTGATGCTTCCTCATTTCCTTGCTCCTACGTCCTCCAGCCTATGACCTGGAAACCAGTCGAATTCAGACATTTATAAGGACATCTCAATTCTCTATTTGCACCGCGAGGAGGTGAGGAATGAGGAACTGCGAGGAGGCGAGGAACGAG
Organism: Ctenopharyngodon idella; assembly: GCF_019924925.1. Classification (NCBI taxonomy): domain Eukaryota; kingdom Metazoa; phylum Chordata; class Actinopteri; order Cypriniformes; family Xenocyprididae; genus Ctenopharyngodon; species Ctenopharyngodon idella. The sequence continues at coordinate 37,559,848 of NC_067221.1, read as the reverse complement.
GTGGTAAGGAAGTGAGGAAGCTTCCTGAGGAGTTATGAGCGAGGATACACAAGTGTATCCTTCCCTCGCATACTAAGGGGGTGGAGCTAGCTAAGACGCGAGGAAAGAAAGCAAGGAAAAGAAACGGACAGAATTTGAAGGAGAGCTGCATCTTTGCTGAGGTCATTTCTGAGATACGTGTGTGTTTTCCTGCTCTTAAAATGTTCTTTATTTAGCAGATTTGTTCACATGTTCAATCCTATAGGCTCTAACACTACATCTATTTATCTTAAAACTTGATACCTCCTCTCTCCCATATTAGCCAACACATCTGAGAGGGTTGTAATAAGTGTAAAAGTCAATACTCTAAATATGTGGGAATAATGCACGAGGTTTACTTTAATGGAACATGTTTATCAAAAGAGCACAAAAATGATAAAGCAATGTTTTACAGAACTCCACTGGAATTTCTTCCATTGATATGATTTATTGTAATATACACTTGCTAAGCCATGCTAAATTGCATCTAGCTGCACAAATTAGTAAAAAATGTAAATATTTTCTGGTAAAAGCTGTAAGAACAGTTACACACACACTTGATTTAAGTTCAAAACATGAAGACAGACTTCATGAAGAAACAGAACAGAACATTTATTTTATTAGTTTAACGTATTAATGTACATCTGTCCTATGTATATACTTCCTTTAGTGCAAAGTGGCTCTGTACAGTACATCTTTGTTTTTATTCTCAAAATTACTTTCAATATACTAAACAGGCGAATGAGAGCGAATGAGCAAATGAAACCCCCCAGCGTCCCTTCAAAATAACTTAATAGCTTTCCAGGAAGTGGTTTGTCAGGTGTTGCCTGCAAATGCAGTGACAAATCTCTAACAGAAATCTACCGAAACTATGTGAGACTTTGCATTCCTGTCTGAGTCACATGCAACAATTCTGAAAATTTACACTAAAAATACATTCACTGCTGCTTTCATTTATTAAAAAAAGGCAGAATTTACATATGAAAATATTTCTGCTTCTTTACAACTGAGAATAACTCTGACTTCCTGAACACATGATGTCCTATATCACTGTGAATAACTGAAAGGGTTCGGCTTTATTAAAATGTCACTTTTATTATTTTTTTATTCTGATTTTGGATGTGCAAATTCATACCTGGCTGACGGTTTGTTGACCACAGCATAAATGGTTTTCTCAGTTTCAGATATGAAAGATTTTGGTTGCTTCTCAATGGCACAGTAGATGGTGCATTTGGCTTGCTCTTCTCTGTTAGTGATGCATTCTGAAAAATGAAGAACAAAATATTTTTTTTTCAACATCATTTAAACATCTAGGTTGTCAGTTAAAATGTAATTAAAATTTCAAATTGTTGGTTTGGCTGAAATGAGCAGTCAGTGCTCATATACACTAACTTTTTTTTACAAAAAACTTTCTGTAGTCCTAGAGATACAAAACATGCTGCATACTTGCATAGAACTCTTTTCTAAACTACACAACTAAACATTGATGTTAACACGAGAAACATGAACTGAGAAAAACTGAGGATTTAAATACAAAGTGACAAATAAAACCATGACTAGAAACTTACCTCAACTTCTGCATATTCTTATTTCCATCTGGAACACTCCAAAGGAATATTCAGTGGTATATTCAACCTTACAGTATGTCTATGATCAGCATCTGTGGCAAGACTGAGAAATGATCTCCTGGAATCCTGTGGTGTTACCTGCTAGATTCCATCTCAAAATATTTTAAAAAGCATTGTGCTCATTCTTTTATAATTATTGTGAATGTAGTTTTGATTACCTCATGTTAACTGGGAGATTACATGGAATATTATTATTATTTTTTTTAAAAAATTAATTACGCAATGTCACTTCACAGGACCAACTGAGAATGATCATTTACGAAATATGGTGATGTGTGAAATGTGTGAACTAATCGGAAACCATGACAGTCTAACAGCTCAGAGCGTCACGTTATCATCTCGAAATTACGGTAATTATGACATGGTGTGAACCAACACAGCACATCTGATGATTAACTAGAACACAAGCAAAAATGTAATTACATTGGTAAAAACTGTAATGCCTAAACAATCTTTGTGTTGAAGGCACAATATGTAAAATTTTGCTGTAAAATATCCAAAAACCACTAGGCCAGTGTTATATATTTTGTTTAGTTGAGTACTTACAATATCCCAAATGTTTCCAACTATTTGTAAATTGTGAGAAAAATCACGATTTTAAATCAAGGATACAGGACGTGTCCAGGAGTCGCCTGTCAATAGAGTACCTCGGGGATGACGTGTTTTTGTAGGCCAACCCGGAAGTTAGCGGCACACGGGTTCCCTCGATCGAAAGCCTATGCATTTTTCCCATAGACTTTTGGAAAATCGCAAAAAATAAGCTCTGTGTTTAACAAAGGGTTATGACAATTACACGTTTTGTCTATCAAGGTAATCTTTACAAGTTAACACAACATTTATACATTTTGAAGCCTAAATAAAGTCGTCAGATATAAAAAGTAGGCTATAAACGGACTACAGCACACCATGGTCATGGATCAACGTCACCACCACAAACTTTATTTAAAAAACAACTTTATTTAAAAACATGCTCGCTGATTATGATCTGCGCTGTGTATGAATACTTACCCACTTTTTCATGAGAAATGCTGTCCAAATGTCCTGTTTGTCATGATGATGTCTAAAGTCCCCGCCAAAGGAAGTAGCAATTTGTTAGCAATCGCCGTTTTTAAGACACAATAAAGGTTTAAAAAAAAATCACAAGCGGGTTATAACTGGTGTGTTTTATGTCATAGATCAAAACGTGAAAATATTTAGAGGCTTTGTTAACCACAGACCTTATTTCAGGTAATTTAGCAAAAAAACATGCAAAAAACCCATTGACTTCGGGGCGATGGAACCGGAAATCCTAAAATGCTAACTCGCTTCCGGGTTTTGCCTACAAAAACACGTCATCCCTGAGGTACTCTATGCGATGTCAATGCATATCTGCGTTACCCTCGGTTTCTGGTTTTATTTTGTAGAAACCATGGAAACACCATAGACGCTTTAATATATATGTTTTATTAGACAAGGGAACAACTGTTTGGTTACATTTATTGACAGAAAATGAATTATTGTTATATAGCTCAAAACGTTTAGTCTTATTGTTTAAATCTAGTTTTCTGAGAGTACCATGCTTTTACCATGCCTCAGAGAAAAACAATTTTGTCAAATGGCTAATACAGCATTTTCTCCATCATACAATACTTTTTAAAATTAATTGCATGCCATTTATATTTCAACACAAGCAACCCAGCATTTATTAATGATATTCTAAAATCGTGCGCAACAAGTATCTCATAGCAGCTGCCGAGCGAACACACAGAGTAACATTATAACATCATTTTCAACACAGTGAAATGTCTCTAATAATAAACAGAACGGTGCTACCTCATTGACCGGAAGAAGTAGAAGTGTCGATTGCGGCATAATAAGAGCTCCACTGCTCTCGCGGCGTGTGTTGCGTTCATCTCTCATTACCAATCGCTCCAGCGGCCTCATTCCGCTCCAGCAGCATTTGCCCTGCTCTGCTTCATACTACAGTAACGTTAATAATCTCATCCATGAATATGATTTCTGCACGAGTCCTGTCCCGATTCTTTTCCACCGGCTGTGAGGTGAAGACGACATCTCTCAAGATTCTGCGCTCAAACTCAGCGTCATCAAGCTACGTCTTTGTTTTGAATAGGCGACCTCTGTGGCGAAAATTTACATATTGTAGTTATAAAGCATGTGTGAAATATTTTACAGTTTAGTATAACAAGTATGTAAATAAGTAAGAAAACAAGGGAGTGTACAAAAGAACCTCTTTTATGTGAAACTACCTTCCCTCCAGATTCAGGATCTGCCGTTGTCATGCGTTTATAAGGGCCCTGGTCAAATGGGGCCCAGATTATATCAGCCAACATTATATCAGCCAACATTGGTAATGCTTATGTGTAGCCAAAAAATAAAATATATAATATTAATATTAATAATGAAAACATTAAATACTGAATAATAAAATATTATTTTATTATTCAGCGGTTAAATCTGCAAATGGCTTCCATCGAGATGGAAATATACAGCAGTTAATTCATAAACAATCAACCCATAACTGATGCCCCCAATACAATCACAAATTGTGAATTGTGTAATTTCTCTAGTTGAGCCAAACAGGTTTCCCAAGCAAGGAACAAAAAGACTAGTTGTACCCCAAATTACGTAGGCTACTATACTGTGCAACTACACTATACAGTATGTACCGGTGCTGGTCATATAATTAGAATATCATCAAAAAGTTGATTTATTTCACTAATTCCATTCAAAAAGTGAAACTTGTATATTATATTCATTCATTACACACAGACTGATATATTTCAAATGTTTATTTCTTTTAATTTTGATGATTATAACTGACAACTAAGGAAAATCCCAAATTCAGTATCTCAGAAAATTAGAATATTACTTATGACCAATACAAAGAAAGGATTTTTAGAAATCTTGGCCAACTGAAAAGTATGAACAAGAAAAGTATGAGCATGTACAGCACTCATTACTTAGTTGGGGCTCCTTTTGCCTGAATTACTGCAGCAATGCGGTGTGGCATGGAGTCGATCAGTCTGTGGCACTGCTCAGGTGTTATTAGAGCCCAGGTTGCTCTGATAGTGGCCTTCAGCTCTTCTGCATTGTTGGGTCTGGCATATCGCATCTTCCTCTTCACAATACCCCATAGATTTTCTATGGGGTTAAGGTCAGGTGAGTTTGCTGGCCAATTAAGAACAGGGATACCATGGTCCTTAAACCAGGTACTGGTAGCTTTGGCACTGTGTGCAGGTGCCAAGTCCTGTTGGAAAATGAAATCTGCATCTCCATAAAGTTGGTCAGCAGCAGGAAGCATGAAGTGCTCTAAAACTTCCTGGTATACGGCTGCGTTGACCTTGGACCTCAGAAAACACAGTGGACCAACACCAGCAGATGACATGGCATCCCAAACCATCACTGACTGTGGAAACTTTACACTGGACCTCAAGCAATGTGGATTGTGTGCCTCTCCTCTCTTCCTCCAGACTCTGGGACCTTGATTTCCAAAGGAAATGCAAAATTTACTTTCATCAGAGAACATAACTTTGGACCACTCAGCAGCAGTCCAGTCCTTTTTGTCTTTAGCCCAGGCGAGACGCTTCTGACGCTGTCTGTTGTTCAAGAGTGGCTTGACACGACAGCTGAAACCCACGTCTTGCATACGTCTGTGCGTAGTGGTTCTTGAAGCACTGACTCCAGCTGCAGTCCACTCTTTGTGAATCTCCCCCACACTTTTGAATGGGTTTTGTTTCACAATCCTCTCCAGGGTGCGGTTATCCCTATTGCTTGTACACTTTTTTCTACCACATCTTTTCCTTCCCTTCGCCTCTCTATTAATGTGCTTGGACACAGAGCTCTGTGAACAGCCAGCCTCTTTTGCAATGACCTTTTGTGTCTTGCCCTCCTTGTGCAAGGTGTCAATGGTCGTCTTTTGGACAACTGTCAAGTCAGCAGTCTTCCCCATGATTGTGTAGCCTACAGAACTAGACTGAGAGACCATTTAAAGGCCTTTGCAGGTGTTTTGAGTTAATTAGCTGATTAGAGTGTGGCACCAGGTGTCTTCAAAGTTGAACCTTTTCACAATATTCTAATTTTCTGAGATACTGAATTTGGGATTTTCCTTAGTTGTCAGTTATAATCATCAAATGTAAAAGAAATAAACATTTGAAATATATCAGTCTTTGTGTAATGAATGAATATAATATACAAGTTTCACTTTTTGAATGGAATTAGTGAAATAAATCAACTTTTTGATGATATTCTAATTATATGACTAGAACCTGCACAATGCCATCTAGTGCATTGGCTTTGTATCATCTTTGTTTCATCCCAAATTAAATATGTTCAATCCTAGAAAACTTAAACATTTACTAGTAAAAGGTGCAAGAACAGTTAAACATAAGGACCAACTTAAAAAAAAAAAAAAAGAAGAAAAAAAAAAATCGCAATTTTTCTCACGATTTACAAATAGTGTCACCTGTCAATGGCGTCATACCGGCATTACCCTCGATTTCCTGTTTTATTTTGTAGAAACCATGACACACCAAAGATGTTTTAATATATTGCATGTTTTATTAGACAAGAGAACAACTGTTTTGATTCATTTATAGACAGAAAACTACTTATTGTTATATATCGCAACACGTTTAGTCTTATTGTTTAAATCTAGTTTTCTTGATTTTTTGCGAGTACCATGCTTTACCATGCCTCAGAGAAAAACACTATTTTGTCAAGTAGCTTACATAGCACAATCAGATGCAGCTTTATTTTTAGTAACAGTAATGCCATTTATCAACACAGCCCATCCAGCATTTAATATGATATACTAAAATCGATCTATCTTACTGCAGTGTGCAACAGTGTCTCACAGCAGCCGCAGAGTGAACGCACAGAGTAATGTTATAACATCATTTTCAACACAGTCAAATGTATCTAATATGATAAACAGAGCTGTGTTACCTCATACTCATGACTGGAAAGAGCGGAAGCGGCGCCGGCGACTGTGGCATAATAAAAGTTCCGCTGCTCGCGATGCGTTTGTTGCGTTCGTCTCTCATTAGCAATCGCTCCAGCGGCCTCGTTCAGCTCCCACAACAATCTATGTGAGATTTTGTATTCCTGTCTGAGGTACATGTGCAACACATTTACATAAAAAATACATCTACTGCTGCTTTTATTTAAAAAAGAAAGGCGAACTAGTTTAGATTAATTTACATTCACCATGAATAATTTCAATTTATGTATTTGCTGCTTATTTACACTCAGAACAACAGTGCTTCACTGTTATTTGAATCACTGAAAGGGTTCAGCTTCATTAAAAGACCAGTATTATACTTTATTTCGGTTTTGGATGTACAGATTCATCCCCATCTGGCGGTGTATTGACCACAGCGTAAATGGTGTGATCAGCTTCAGATTTTGGTTGCTTCTCAATGGTATAGTAGATAGTGGCTGCTGCATTTGGCTGGCTCTTCTCTGTTAGTGTTGCACTCTGAAATAAAGAAGAACAAAATCATTCATTACAACATTTTTCCAACACATCATTTAAACATCTATAGGTTCTCATGTGCCTGAATGTCAAGACCTTTAAGCCAAATTATTTTTTTTTGTAGTAAAATTAGAGTACAATTTAACCTTCACCTGATCCACTGAGTCATGATTGGGTGAAGTCTGGACATCAGGAGGTCCATGTTCTCTTAAAGTATCATACACTGTGGATGTATTTTTTGATTTCTCCAATTTATTTAGCGACCTTTGTGGCTTAATATTCTCCTGCAGACAAAATCCAATCAATATCAGACTCAAGCATGTATTATCAGTGGTTAATAAAGTAACGTTATAGTAATATGAAACTTACGCCAACTTTTTCATAGACTGTAAGTTCATCACTCTGCTGGGCAGAAGTGTAGGAATGATCTGAAAACATTTTAAATCTCATCAGACTTTCTTCAAATACAATAGATTAAAGGATGTTTATTACAAATCTTTATTATTAAAAGCATAGCAACTGAACTTTTAAACATCATTCTAGCATTTTAATTCTAGCATTTAGAAGTTTAAAGGGGATGTCTAATGCTATTTCTGTCAGGACGGCGGTTTGATCTGCCTTGTGTTTGTGTTTGTACCACTGTTTGTCCGGAGCTCATGGCTCTTGTTTGTTTGCTCACTGCTCATAAATATTACATTTTTATGAAAAAAAAAAAAAAACACTTTAATGATGATCAAAATTAATTATGAGTTGTTTCTGGATATTGATCTAGGTGTTAGAGGCAGAATTCTGTAATCTGCTGGTTAGACAAATCTGTAGGAAATACATTTTTAGTGTAATTACATATACATCCAGCAGAGGACCCATAGAGATCCATTTTTTTTTATTTTTATAGAATGTATTTTAACTATGAAAACATTATAAGACTGTTCCTGAAACATTATTTTAGGAATGTTTTTTCTAACATTTGCATAACTTTTACATAACGTTAGTGAAAGTTATGGAAACATTCCCTGTTAGCTGGGTATCTTGTGGGAACACAATGTTTTTTTTTTTTTTTTTACATTTTGAAACCTGAACTGATCTGAACAAAATTAGTACAAGGGAAGTGGAGTTATTTCAATTCCTAGGACTAGCAAAACTACTTTTGGGTTATAACAAAATGAATCCAGTCATATACTCAAGTAGGAAGTCAATTTTGACATCGAACTTTAAGTAAGGACTGTTCAAGAGTTTTTCTTACTGCTGAAATGCTTAATGGATGCGGCATGAGTTCATAAGCTTTGCACAAATAAATATGATCATTATATTTGTTACAGTCTGTACCTTTTTTTCTCTTGTAGAGACAACAGCCGATCACTGATGCCAACAAACTCATTGTCAGTAGGCAAAAAAGGAGGATAAACCATGAGGGAAGCGCTAATTGGAGAAAAAAAAAAAAAAAAATCACACAGAGAATTTTAACCAACAGGCATTTCAGAACAGTGTTTAGTTACACTCTCTCATTCATTTTCTGTCTCTTCATATGTGAGTGTTTTTAAGTGGATAGAGTATACCTGGATCAACAGTGCAGAGTTCATTAACCTTCTTTATTACAGTCTTCAAGCTCACTAAGTTGCTATGGCTACACATGATGTAGTCATCACTGCAGTTCAGTCTTAGATTGTAGTTTTCAGATGAAGACTCTTCTGGAGAACAGCTGCTGCTATTATAGATGGAGCTGATAATAATGTTACTTCCTTTACATGTAAAGCTACAGGGGTCAGAGCTGGACCAGCTTGAGTTTACAGTAAGAACTGGAGCTTCCACTGCATCTGAAACACACATATTAAAATGTTTTTAAGACCTTTGCCACATACAAAGGTGCTAGAACTTGCCAACCCACCAACACCTAAACAACTAACAACTAAAATATGTGTAACCAGGTGGAAAGTTTATGTTAATCACAAAACTGGTTATTCAAGTCCTGCTTTTAGTAAACAGCACCTATAAAATGTTTTACTGTCTTTCTCTTATGTTGATGTAATCTTATGTTGGCCCTTTAAGAAACGTGACCGTGTGGCTGTCTGGAAGTGCCGCGAGAGTTGTATGTGAGCAGCTATTCATGATGCGGTTTGGATGGTGTGCATGCATGCATGCAAGATTTAGTGCTAACAATGTTCACTAAATAGAAAAATATTGAGAAATATACACTTTATGAGTTAGGCACCGTTTCTCAGTGTTTTGTTGTTTTGAATATCTGTGTACTTTGCCGATTGACACTGATTTCTGTTGGGACACATCTCGTTGTGGAATCAAATCAACACAATTGTCTTTCAAAGAAGCGTAAGTGTTGGGATATACTCAGTTTAATTATAATATTGAATCTGTCTTTGTGTATATTTCCATGTGAAACAGTGTTATTCAGAGTTACTTTGTTTATTCAAGAGGGGAGAAAAATGCTCCGTAGTGTCTGGGTGTGTTTTTTTCGGTGCGAGCGTGAAGCATCAGAGTGAGTGTTATTTAATTTTATGGTTTCTAAAATGTTTATTACTCGAAATGCACGTGTTTCATTGAAAAGAGCAGAATGATAGTGGTGTTTTAATGTCATGTGTTCCAAATGTTAATGCAATGTTAAAATGTTTCCTTTTACTGTATGCAGAGGAAAATCAAGCTCATCAGATGCCTTGTTAATGTGTACATGAGCTGGAGTGGTGATGAACAGTAAGTTTGAATTATTTAATCTGTTTGTGGAGTTGTAAGAGAGTGTCTATTCATTGATGTTTGATTGAATGTTAAATCGTGTAATGACTTTTGAAAGGTATTAGTGATATTCAAAAGTAACTTCTAATTTCATTTTCATGTATTTTTCATGTACCTTAAGCAGCCTTGTTTGGTTTTCATACAGGAAAACGCTGTACTAATGTTTGTATTTGTTTTCCAAAATGAGGCTGCTACTGTTGTCTTATGTTGGCTAGTGTTGTGATTCATTTCTTACTGACTAAGAACAAAAGAGACACTTTTGGGTTGAGAAACAAACTTTATTGATTTCAACAACTGTTTACCTGCTTGAACTTTTCTACTTTAATTTCCCCAAAATTTGCATAATTAACGCTGTACTATTTCAAGTGCAGTCTGGAATAAAAGATCCCTGTTTATATTCTTCATCCTGTGTCCGGTGTTATTACTAAATCACATCCCGGTCTACATATGTGCAGCAGTTTTTAAGTTAAAGGAAAAAAAAAATCTTTATATGAATAGAGAAATGGAAAAAAAGGATGGGGAAAAATCTTTGAAAGAATATTGTAGCATTTTATTGTGCTCTACGTATATTATATTATTTTTCAAATTAAACAAACGGAACATGACATGATCTTACATCATATATGCAATGCAAATCACACTCACCTATAACAGAGACTCTGTATGTAACAATATTCTTCTCTGAAATTCCACTTGTTCTTGCTGTATAGAGTCCACTGTCTGTCTTCTGCATGTTCTTCAGTGTGAGAGAGAAGGTTTTATCATTGAAATCCACTCTGTTCTTGTAGGAAGGGTGAGGTCTTGCTGTTTTAGATGCATGTATATATTTAACTATATTCTCTGATTTATCATTTCTCCAGGATAAATCATCAAACTCTGGTAGTTCCTGTGTCTGTATATCCAGTTGAACAGAATCTCCCGTCTGCACAAACACAGAGATCTCAGCACTGAACCCTGAGGAGAGAGAAAATAAGACTTTGATTAAAGGACAAAGTTTAGTAAGTTTGCTTACTGCTGTTTTCATACAGTAATCATACAGTTGCTACAGGCTAAAGATTTTAGTTGAAACTTAATTTAGCTAATGGGCTATGCATAGTACTTATCATGGAAAGAACAAGCTCTTTCTCTGTAAAGAATAGTTGAAAGCCAAGTTCAAGAACAAAAAAAGTCCAAATTCCCAACCAACAATAACACTAACTACCAAAACAATGCAAAGGTTATGATGGGTATTCCGCCATCATACAATCCCACAATGCAGCGTGATTTGGTTATTTCGTTTATTTCTGAACACTGATTTTTCCTGTAAAAAATCATTTAAATTTCATAAAATCCTGGGAACATTTTAGTAAAACATTTTTAGTGAAACCTGGATCATTTCAAGAAATTTGTAATAAATAAACAAACAAACATTAAGAGAAAAAAGTCATTTTTAGAGAGAATCTTGAATCTTTGTCACTTAAGTCGTTGTCAATAAAAAAAAAAAAAAAACATTAATCAAAGATTAATTCATCTTCGTAAAATAATTATTAAATTTTGTACCTGTGTTGTCAGTAAGAAGAGAAATGAACAGGAGCATCCTAAATGCCATCGTAGCAAACAGGTCGTTCAATAGAGGAAATTAAATGTGTGAAGTGTAACTTCAGTCTCAGGACCACAGATAAAAAAAAAAAAAAAAACTTTGGGTCATTTCCACTTTGCGCTAGTGCTCGTATAAATCATGATTAAGGGGATTACTAACAGGCAAAGTGCAAACATGTTTTTTTTTTAAATATGCAAAAAATGTTTTGGCTAAAACACCTTGTGTCATGTGAGAAGAAATTCACCCTTAACGTCACAGCATAGTCAAAAAACACAAATATTTGAGATAAATGAACATTGTTTTTGTTCCACAGGGTTTAGAGCTTTTTACAATAGCCTGTAAATTTAGTTTGATCTGAACTTCGATCTGACTTCTTTGTTTAAATTCATCAAGGGTTTTTCTTCAGTTTTTCAGGTCACTGTTCACCTACATCTGGCTTCTGTACACCTGCACATCCTGTTTGCACATTTGGTTAAGGACCATAACACACTGTGTGCATAACTTTAAAGTTATAACCGCCACAGTTTGACTATAGAGGGCACAGAGAGCGCTCGAGCAGCTACACCAAAGTGTTGGTATCTGCAGATCGGAGTAATGGGCGTGACGAATGGTCTTTAGGGTGTGGGGTAGGGTTAGGGGTTAGTTTCTGTTGTAGCATTAGGTGTTTTCAACTTGAAGTGGCGCGGCGCTGCGCATCTATCCAACTTCTCCCTAAGCCGACTGTGTTTAGTTACACTAAAAAAGGCTTAAACAAATCATTTCAAATCATGAGGTTGATTTTTGAAGTGCACTACAAATAAACATTATCTGTCAGTTTTTCTAAATGTGCTGTAAAATTCCTTCATATTTTATTTTTAGACATTCAGGAGAATAAAGTAACACTTGATATTTTTAATAGGGTTGCCACCCGTCCCTAAAATACAGGATCGTCCCGTATTTACGTGCAGATTCATACCGGCTGACGGTTTATTGACCACAGTATAAATGGTGTTCTCGGTTTCAGATTTGGGAGGTTTTGGTTCTCGTCTCTGTTAGTGCAACTTTATCATATTCAGTTAAAGTTGTTCAGTTAAGCTCGTCTTCACTTTATTCCAAATTAAGACATTTAATCCAAATTAACCATAATGTCATTTTTAAAGGAACTGCAATTCAGTGAGAGTACAGTAATTGTTTAATCTTCACCACAGAGTCATGATTGGGTGAGGTGTGGTTGGTTTCCATGGTAACATCAGGTTGTTCTGACTCTCCTGTAGTATCATAAACTGTGAGGATTCTCTGATTTCTCCAACATCTCCAGTATAAATCAGACAATACAACAGCAATTTAGCGATATACAGTACCCACAGTTGTGGTCTTGACCGGTCTTGAAAAGAAATCCGAGTCCTTTTAGTCTGAGACCAAGACCTTCAAAAAATGGTCTTAAGACCAGTCTCGAGTACTACAACACTACTAGAGATACAAAACATGCTGCATACTTGCACTTTAAAAAAGAGTCCAAGGCCCTTCTTCTGGTACAAAAAATTAAAAAGCCTCGATGTGAATAAAGGCTTTTTAACTTTATTTGTACCAGAAGAAGTTCTTTGGACTCTTTTCTAAACTACAACTATACGTGAGAAGGTGTACATTGACGGTAACACAAGAAACATGAACTGAGAAATACTGAGGGCTTAAATACACTGAAACTGATCATTCACAAAATAGAGAACATTTGTGAACTAATCAGAAACCATGACAGTCCCAACAGCTCAGTACGTCACATGGTGTCATCTCGAAATGACGGTCATTATGACATGGCGTGAACACAACACATCTGATAATTAACTGATGACAAACAGTTACAAAGAAAAGCATGAGTAGAAACTAACCAAGACAATGAAACTAAACATGACCGTAACAGAAACTTACATCAACTTCTGCATATACTGTTTGTTCATTCTGCTGGGTGCCTATGATATTTAAAATAATATCAATTTTCAAGACCACAATTTTCAGTTTACAAGCATAGAACATGTTATACAAATGAACTTTTTGCTCTAAAACACTTTTTAAAATTCTGATGAAAATGTTTCTTATTTCCATTTGGAACATTCCAAAGGAATACTCAGTGTTACATTCAAACTTACAGTATGTCTGTGATGAGCATCTGTGGCAAGACTGAGAAATGATTACAGTAAATTTACTTATAATCATGTAATCTAATCACGAGTCAGAAGATTTGAAAGCAGAACTGATCAGCTTGTTTAGTTAACAAAAACAGGAAATTGGCAAGTCCTGTGGCATTAAATGCAAGACTCTATCTTAAAAATATTTTAAACAGCATTGTGCTGTTTAAATAGTTTTTATGACCTCGTGTTAATTGGGAGATTACATGGAATATTTTTATTTCCAAAAATGAATTACGCAGTGCCACATCACAGTTTTCCAGTGTAGGTTAATTGCAAATTGATGCTTGTGTGGCCAAAGGAAAAAAAAAAAAAAAAAAGTACTTGACTGAGATCAGAAAATTTTATTTTATTATTCAGCAGGTAAATCTGCAGATGGTTTCTACCAAGATGGAAATATACGGCTATTAATTAATTAACAATCAATCCATAACTGATGCCCCCAATACAATCACAAACACTGCCCCCACTGTACAAACAGACTATACAATATGTACAATGCCATGTAGTGCAGAAAGGTACCTACTATATATTTAGAGACAATACTTGAATGCTTGAGGTTTACATTTATGCAATAGAAAATGTTTATCAAAAGAAGTGCATTGGACTGTGATTTCTTGTAATACACTTGCAATTGAGCATTATTGTCTTAGAATCTAGCTGCACAAATTAACAAAAGGTGCAAGAACAGTTAAACACAAATTCAAAACATAAGGACAGACTACAAAAAAGACAAAAACAAAGAATCTGAACAAGAACAGATACAAGTGAAGAAAAAATGTTAAAGCAATATGTACATGACTTACTGTTATAGACTAACATACTTTCTAGGAAGTGGTTTTCAGGTGTTGACTGCAAAGGTGTTAAGGAATTTCTAACAGAAATCTATGTGAGATTTTGCATTCTTGTCTGAGCCACGTGTAACAAATCAAAAATACATTGCTGCTTTATTTACAAAAAGACAGACAGACTAGTTTAGATTTATTTACAAATTCACCTTAAATAATTTCAAACTACAATGTACTTGCTGCTTATTTACACTGAGAACAACAGTGCCTCACTGTTATTTACAAATCGTTCCTAGTTCCTGTGGTGCGAACACAGCAAAATCCGGGTACTTCAGCCAATAGTTCTAGGAACTATGAAAAGGTTCCTCCGGTGCAAAAGCCCCTAACGGTTCAGCTTTATTAAAAGGCCACTTTTATTGTATTTTATTCTGGTTTTGGATGTACAGATTCATCGCCAGCTGGCTGTTTATTGACCACAGCGTAAATGGTGTGATCAGTTTCAGGTTTTGGTTGCTTCTCAACGGTAGAGTAGATAGTGACTGCTGCATTTGGCTGGCTCTTCTCTGTTAGTGTTGCACTCTGAAATAAAGAAGAACAAAATCATTCATTACAACATTTTTCCAACACATCATTTACACATCTACAGGTTCTCATGTGCCTGAATGTGAAGACCTTTGAGCCAAATGATTTTTTTTTTTTTTGTAGTAAAATTAGAGTAACAGTTTAATCTTCACCTGATTTAAAGAGTCATGATTGGGTGAAGTCTGGTTGGTTTCCATCGTAACATCAGGAGATCCATGTTCTCTTACAGTATCATAAACTGTGGAAGGATTTTTTGATTTTCTCCAACATCTCCAGCGGCCTTTGTGGCTTAATATTCTCCTGCAGACAAAATCCAATCAATATCAGACTCAAGCATCTGTTATCAGTGGCTAATGAAGGACAGTAATATGAAACTTACATCAACTTTTTCATAGACCGTAAGGTCATTCTGCTGGTCAGGGGTGTAGGAGTGATCTGAAAAGTGGGGGTAAACATTCTAAATCTCATCAGACTCTCTTCAAATACAATAGATTAAAGGATGTTTATTAAATATCTTTATTACTGAAAGCACAACAACTAAACTTTTAAGAAATATAATTCTAACATTTTAATTCTAGCATTTAGAACTTCAATAATTAGGGCATCCATATATGAATAAAAATGTTCATACAAAAAATGTTTGTAATTTCTACAGAAAAATACTTTAAAAATGCTACAGTAAAACATGTTAGTTAACAAACATAATGTTACCAAACATATACAGGTGAAAACCTGTAAATAGCTTAACATCAGATTTTATGTAATTTTACTGTAAAATACTATGAAAATTGATGGCTTTTGCAAGTAAAAATGATGAATTACCATATAATTTAATGTAAAAAAAAAAAATGGGTAAAAGGGCATTCCCAGAATTCCCTGCATTACACATCACATATGATTACATTTTTATAAATATTTTTTTTCTTATTCTTAAATTTGTGTTATCAGAAATGTACATTAGTGAAAAATACATTGTGTTGCATTTTATGTTATTTAGTTAATGTTTATTTAATTATTTTAGTGTCATGTATATTACTCTGATGGTGTTTTGTGTTTGTGTGACACTGTGCACTGTCTATATCTGTGTATTGACTCTGATTCATCATGTGACTTTCTATTGTACCACCTGTATTATTATGGTAGTTACTGGTACATTTTAAGATAAAAGCAGATTTTGGTAGTTAAAGTAGGTATATTAACATTATATCTCTTAATGAAATATACAGTTTTAAGCTATAAAATATACAGGGATCCTGTAAAGCTGGAAACATTGTTACAGTATTTTTATGGTAAATTTCTGGCAACCACAGCTGCCAGTTTTTTACTTTAGATTTAACGGTTTTTTTTTTACAGTGTATTAAACAGAAGACTTATATAATTTAATGGTTGCACATGAGACATTATTGATCTTTCTGTTTTTCTGTAAGAAAGACTAAAGAATTCCAAAAAATAAAAAAAGAAAGAAAGGGAAAACAAATAAACAAATGTTTTTTTTTTTTTTTTTTTTTTTTTTTTTTTTTACATTTTGAAACCTGAACTGATCTGTGAAAAATAGTGAAAAGACTTAGAACAAAATGTCATATACTCATAACTCAAGACCGGTCTAAAAAGTAGAATTGCATTACATTTTGATGTCAAAATTTATGTAAGGACTTTTTAAGTGTTTTTCTTACTGCTGAAATTCTTAATGGATGGCATAAGCTTTGTGCAAATAAATGATCATTGTATGTTTTATAAAATATTAAAAGGCATTTGACATACAGTACATATGTAAAGTCTTATATTTTCAG
The DNA here is from genome assembly GCF_019924925.1 of Ctenopharyngodon idella. NCBI lineage: Eukaryota > Metazoa > Chordata > Actinopteri > Cypriniformes > Xenocyprididae > Ctenopharyngodon > Ctenopharyngodon idella. The sequence goes on along the minus strand of NC_067221.1, from coordinate 37,543,086 downwards.
ACAAATGTACTCTTGTGTATAGACATTCTGTACCTTTTTTTCTCTTGTAGAAACACCAGCCGATCACTGATGCCAACAAACTCGTTGTCAATAGGCAAATAAGGAAGATAAACCATGAGGGAAGCACTGACTGAAAATCAGCTTGTGGTATTTCTAGACATGAAAGATAAGAGCAAAAATAATCACTGAATTTAAACCAACAGGCATTTCAGTTCAGTGTTTAGTAACATTCTCTCATTTATTTTCTGGGGTATTTTTCCATATGTGAGTATATGGATACAATATGTACCTTGATCAACAGTGCAGAGTTCATTAACCTTCTTTCTGTCAGTCTTCCAGCTCACTGGGTTGCTATAGTTACACATGATGTAGTCACCACTGCAGTTCAGTCTTAGATTGTAGTTTTCAGATGAAGACTCTTCTGGAGAACAGCTGCTACTATTATAGATGGAGCTGATAATAATGTTACTTCCTTTACATGTGAAGCTACAGGGGTCAGAGCTGGACCAGCTTGAGTTTACAGTCAGAACTGGAGCTTCCACTGCATCTGAAACACACACATACTAAAATGGTTAAGGCCACATACACAGAGAACTTGCCAGTTTTAAAACTTGAGTAAACCAGGACCAAACATCATCATCATCATCATCATCATATTAAATTTTGTTACAGCATTTTGTCGCGCTCTACATAATTTATATTGTTTTCAAATAAAAATGAATATAATTAACGTGATCTTATATGCAGTTACATCATAGATTAAGCAGTACACATCACTCACCTATAACAGATACTCTGTATGTAACAATATTTTTCTCTGATTCTCCACTTGCTCTTGCTGTATAGAGTCCACTGTCTGTCTTCTGCATGTTCTTCAGTGTGAGAGAGAAGGTTTCATCATTGAAATAAACTCTGTTCTTGTAGGAAGAGTGAGGATTTACTTTAACTCCATGTATATACACAACTATATTCTCTGATTTATCTTTTGTCCAGAATAAAATATTAAACTCTGGTAGTTCCTGTGTCTGTATATCCAGTTGAACAGAATCTCCCGTCTGAACAAACACAGGGATCTCAGCACTGAACCCTGAGGAGAGAGAACATAATACTTTGATTACAGTAGGGATTTTTTCATAGGGGTGGCCAGGCAGGGGCCCGCAACCAGTCTGGGGTGGCACAGAAATCTTTATTATTTCAACATAAAAATGAGTCTGACTATAATTTATTGGACTGTACCTACAACACAACTGAATACAGTTAATTTGTACTTAATTGTAATTGAGATAGTAAATTAGGTCATGGAATGCTGAGTGAATATGACCATTTAAAAAAAAAATATTCCTCACCTGCAGGCATATATAAAGGGGCTCACACATAGCTAAATTTCAACTTGTTCATTCAGCTTGTTCTGGTTCTCAAAACCCCCAATAGCTTGTTCTCCATTGTTGAATCTTCATGGATGAGACATCCAGATAACTACATACTGTAGTGTAGTTCAAAGATTACTCAACCTTCATTGAATTTTATGTAATCAATGAACTCTTCAACAATTCTGAGTTTGTCTGTTTCAAAAACTAACCGAAAAAGTAAATGTTTAACTTTCTATATTGTCAAAATAAATAATTGCAACAGTTCTATCATACCTAAATTAAACTCAGTACAAAGAAAAAAAAAAAGTGTTCTCATTTGAATTCCCATTTGCAAGAATGTGAATAAGGGCGGAAGTCAACAGCACATACAATGCCAGAATGTAAAATTAATTATTTTATGCATTTAAATGTGATACATTTGTTTGTAAATTAAAACATTATAAATTAATGCAAAATTAGCATCTTCTAGTACAAATGCACAATTCTCACATTTATTTATGCATTAAAAATTACATTTCAGCATTGTGTCTTATATTGTGTTCTCACATAGCAGAATATTTTAGTCCAGAGACATGTGACGTATAGCTATATATAACAAATACATACATGCATGCATAGCTTTAACGCAGATTTAATCTCATTTTTGGTTATTCCATGACTTAATTGACGACAGAACTACGACGTTGCATGCTCGTAGTTTCTTTTGCGCTTTTATTTATAGTGAAGTAAGCCTAATACACAGTGCGCTGTATTTGCGCGTGATTGAAAAGTGCGCGCCGCGAGCACAGTATACCGGCTGATCCGACAGGAATGTAGGCTACGTTTTTTTTTTTTTTCTTCTGAGTTTTACTGACATAGATCTGACCGCAGATAAGGACTACGCGTTTCTCACAGCATCTGACAAGAGTGTCGCCCGCTTTCACACACGTCTTTCAAAACAAAAGTGATATCATAAAAAAAGGATTTTACGTTTGGTGTTGTTTCTTTGACTGCACACATTGCGACCCACTCAAAACGGTCTTGCAACCCACCAGTTTAGAAACACTGACGTAAGCAGTGGTGTAGTCTACGTGATACGCAGGTATACGCCGTATACCCACTAGGAATGTTCAAGGATTTCCGTATACCCACTTAAAAAAGCGCGAGGATACGTAACCATCCAATAAGTCTCATATTTCTCAAAGTCTCAAGTTTCATATTTTGCCCATTTTACTAAAAAAAAAAACCATAAATACCGTTTTGGCGCTCTTTAATGTGATCGTGACAGATCGCAGCAGCAGTTCAAGAGAAGCGGCAGCCTGACGCGCACGTGAACTGATCCTCTCCTCCGCTTTAAGTTACCAGTTACAGCGCGAAATAAACATGAATGAACATCTCAAGGTATGATAAAAGATACACTACAACTTAACGAAATCCATATCATGTCTCATATAATCGCTCAATCAGTGTTTCAACCGCGGAAAGAGGCTAATAACAGCTTGTAAACAATGTCACGTAGCGTCACATTTACCTCAGAACAAACATATTCAGTGACCATAAACTCGTTAGTCAGCTAGAAAAATGAACTCTAGAGAGGAGCATTTATCTAAATATATACACCATATTACATATTAACTATAATTTTTAATGTTCTTCAATAGCCTATATTATGCATGTTTGAATAAATCCGTCAAGTTGACAGCCACCATTTAAATGTTTATATTTCAAAAAACGAATTGGAGTAGAAATAAATTTAAAGTTAGTAGGCCTATTATAACTTTATTATTATAAAAAATTCCTTAAGTGTAATTTAAGTTTGTATACAAATCAGTTCATTTTAACCTTCAATAACCAACTGATTCCCATGTATATTTTACAGCATTAGTTTTCTTGAGAAAATTCGCCATGTTCTGTATCTGATATATACAGTATATCCAAAATAACTGATATTAACTCGAATTGCAAGTTAGTGAATTGAAATGCATAACTATGATGACAGACTGGCAGGAAATGGTGCAAAACAAAAAACAAAGGCCAAACAGAGTGATATTGTGACATACTGATAAGCTTCATCTTTCCATTATTGTCACACTCTAAAAAAAATGCTGGGTTAAAGTTGGGTTGAAAATGGACAAACCCAGCGATTGGGTTGTTTTAACCCAGCAGTTGGGTTAAATGTTTGCCCATCCTGCTGGGTAGTTTTATTTAACCCAACTATTGTTTAAAAATGACTATATGGCTGGCTTAAAATGAACCCATAGGTTGGAAAATCAGACACATAATTATAGGACAACAATAATAATCAAAAGGTGAACATTTATTAATAAACTATTATTATATTTAATATTAATAAATGTTAATTTCCAACATATTTTGGGTTCATTTTAAGCAAGCAATACAGCAATTTTTACACAATAGTTGGGTTAAATAAAACTACCCAGCAGGTTGGGCAAACATTTAACCCAACCGTTGGGTTTGTCCATTTTCAACCCAACTTGGGTTGTTTTTAACCAAACTTTTATAAAGAGTAATAATTGCAGCTTGCACTCTTAAATGTGCATTGAAACTTGCCAGCTGATAAAATATGCTCCAGGGACCAGATTCATATAACATCTCAGGCTATGTTAAGTGGCTGAGTTAGATGGTGATTGACACTAAACAGTAGAAAATCAGTCCAGAGTCTCTTCAGCTGTAAATGCCATTGGCTGGTAAAGTCTTTTGTTGATTATAATAAATTGACATTTTGATAAAGCATACATAAGCAGTCTTTCAGAATGCTCTCAATTACATATAGCCTAGATCAGATGCATACTACATGCATTAGTGAGTGTGGCGGTGCTTATGGGGTGTCGCTAATATCACAACATCATCATCATCATCATCAGTCGGCTGCAAATATTTGTGGTTTGCAGGCGTCAACAATCTTTTTCCATTCTGTTCTGTTTCTTGCTGCTGTTCTCATTTCGTCAACTGATCAAGCAGCGACCAAACGAAAACGAGTTTTTGTTGCCCGGAATGGGTGCTTCTTTTGTTGATTTCGGAATCATTGAGGGTTTTTACTCAAATTCGGGTGATTAGCCCTGGATTTGAAACCTGGTGCGAGGTAGGAACTGGCTGTACCGGTTGCACCAATGGTAGCGGATTTGGTTCTTCGAAAAATCCGGCCAGACAGGCAACAACAGATACAATATCACAACAGATCATCAAATGTGCACTTATTTCAAACATTTCAGCATATTTTCAATTGTTTTGGTACAATACACAAAATCACAAAGTATCCTTTTCACTACACAAAATAAGTGTTTCATCTATATAAATGTTTCATTCACAGTAACTGCCTTTCATAATGCTATTACTATCAAACATTTGATTTGCATCTCTTTTCGTTAAGTTTAATACATTTGTCTATTATTAAATCCAACTGAACTTAATGGTTAATCAATGAATCATATAGATTTCTATAGATACAGATTCGCATAGTTTCTATAGAACTTATTTGCAATTTCTGATATGGATAATCAAATGTAATGAATTATAAGCAATTTATCTTAGATGATGGCCACAATTTTTAAAGTGTGTGTCTGTGTGGTCCTGGTAAACACTGCATTGTGATTTAAATGTCCCAACAAGGATGTCAATTTTAGACCTTGTTTGGGCATTTATTTATTTATTTATTTTTTGGTCCCCATGAGGAAAACAGCTTATAAATCATACAGAATAACTTTTTTTGAAAATCTAAAACAATCAACGTGTGTGTGTGTGTGTGTGTGTGTGTGTGTGTGAGAGAAAGAGAGAGAGAGAGAGAGAGAGAGAGAGAGAGAGAGAGAGAGAGAGATACAGATACAGAGGGATTTGAAATTTGTGAACACAGAGCAGGACAGAGTAAGGAAAAAAGAAACAATCATTGACTATAACTTCAGATTGATCAGAGATGCATCAGAAGAAGGGAGACAGATGGCATTGTTTTACATTATAGTATGCCATGTGATACTGTACACAGATTACTATGGTAGAGACTGCCACATTACTGTAACTCACTCTTCATCTGTAAAGATCAACTACAGTATAGATTCAGTCATACAGTGAGATAATTTACTGTATTGGCAGCAAACACTGTTGTACACAAAACCTCATGACTGTGTCATACTTTACACCATTTGATAACACACTGAATATATAACATTATATATATTATATAACATCATGGATTTTATGTGAATTATGTAATTTAGGTAATGTAAGTGTATTTTCTAATTGTGGCATCTGTAGCCTGTGATAACTATAATAATAATTATTTCAGCAACAACAGTGATTTGAAACATGTATCTTGCATTGTTTGCTATTGAATTAACTGAATGTTAAAAGTACTAAACTGAAAGAAGATCATACTGTTGTGTTTCAGTGATTAAACTAAATGTTCTTATTAAATATCACAATGATCTTGTGTTTTGAAACAGTGATTATAACTAGAAGGAAAGCATGAGATCAAGTTTTGAAAGAATGACTAGCTGTGTTACAAGTGTGATCAGTTTGGTTTTTTGTACTAAGAGTTTTGAAAATGTACACCTTAGATGTGAAAATAGTACCAAAGTGAATAAAAAACTATTACCTAAATTACACAATTGCCATAAAATCCATAAGGTTTGTAATAGTATCTATTCAGTGTGTTATCAAAGGATGTGATGAAGTTATGAAATGGCCATGAGGTTTTGTGCGAGGAGAGAGTTTGCTGCCAATACAGTAAATGTTATCATTCCATAGACGTAATGGTTTTTATACTATACAAACAGTATATTCTATCCCCCTACACTAACCCCTAAACCTACCCATCACAGAAAACTTTGATATTTTAGATTTTTCAGATCATTCTGTATGATTTATAAGCTTGTTTTCTCTTGGGAACCAAAAAAAAAAAAAAAAAATGTCCCCACAAGGTCAGAATTTACTGGTTTTACTATACTGGTGGGGACATTTGGTCCCCATAACATAGGAAATACCATGACCACACACACACACACACACACACACACAAACACTTTGAACATAGTGGTTATAATCTAAGATAAATTGCTTATAATGTAAAATTAAAATTCATTAGCCTACTTATTATCCGTATTGGAAATGTCAAACAAAGAAACTATATCTATAGAACCTGAATCTATAGAAATCTATAGATGTACCAAATTATTAATTAACCATTTAGATCATTTACCAATTGTTTGTGAAAATTGCACCAAAACAATTTAAAAAGAAACTGTAAATAGACTAAACTGTAAGAAGATCATACTGTTGTGTTTCGGTGATTAAACCAAATGTTCTTATTACATATCACAACGATCTTGTGTTTTGAAACAGTGATTATGTAGAATAAAAATTAGTACAACTAGAATGAAAGCATGAGATCAGGTTTTGAATGAATAGCTGTGTTACAAGTGTGATCAGTTAGGAGATTTGTACTAAGAGTTTTGAAAATGTACACCTTAGATGTGAAAACAGTACCAAAGCGAATAAAAAAAAACATGTAAATCACCCTAATTTATGAAGACTGATTTTTGCTGCAACAAATCAGTTAAATTAAATCCTGGCAACATTAAGTGAAACATTTTTGAAGTAAAACCAAAATAATTTCAATAAGACTCAATTAATCTGTCAAATAAGACTGCCATCTAAACAAAAACAAAGTGAAACTAAACTAAGAATTAAAAGTTAATTCCAGAAAAAAACTTAAAACCTCCTTTCACTTCAGTGATTGTCACCAGAAGAAAAATCATTAATCAAAGGTTTTTTTTTATCATTGTAAAAAGATTATATTTTGTACCTGTTTTAAGGAGAGAAATGAACAGGAGCAGCCTAAGCGCCATTGTAGAAAACAGAAATGCCCATGCGGGTCTTTCGATAAAGGAAGTTAGGCTATATGAGAAGCTATGTGACTTCAGCCTCAACCACATGTGAAGAGAAACTGTCATCATTTTTCTGAGAGATCATCAAACTCCGATTAGCTCTTGTGCTTATTAAAATCATGATCGCATGGGGTCTATTGACAGGAAAAGTGCAAATATGAAAATGTCTTTTGAGCTCATGTGAGAAGAAATTCACCCCTAAAGAGTCAAAGTCAAAGATGACCCAGAACAACACAGCAAAGTCAAACAACACAAAACTATTGTAATATTTTAGATAAATGAACATTGCTTTTGTTCAGCAGGGTTTATAGCCTTTCCTAAAGCCTGCAAATTTAGTTTGTTTGAAGGGTTGTATATTTCAATCTAACTTCTTTCTTTTAAATTCACCAAGGGTCTTTCTTCAGTGTTCCACTTCACTGTTCACCCACGTCTCACTTCTTTACACCTGCACACATCCTGTTTGCACATTTGGTTAAGGACCCTAAATACACACGATACACAACAAGTCATAACAGGCACAGTTTGAGAAGCTTGAATATACAGATATAAAAACTGCTATAAAAGTGAGAAGCTTGGATGTTCATTCACAACCTATCAGACCTAAATATTTTCACAATATTTCTGAGCATCTGAATTTTATAGCTATAAATATGCATTGTTGTCATGTCAAACCTGTCTTTGATTGTTACATCTTAGGACTCTTAGTTTGCCTTTGTCTCCCTGGTTTCCAGTATCACGTGTTTACTTCATGTGTCTCGTTAGTTAACCCATTTATATCAACTGTGTCTTTTTTAGCCCCTCATTTACCTTTGTTCCCTTGTTCTTGGTTGTTTCTTGCTTTAACCTTTTTTTAGACTGTTAAGTTGGAGCTGATTTGGATTTTGTCTTCATGTTGTGGATTATCTTTTGGACTGTGTTCTGATTTTGGTTTCCTTTGTTTTACAGTGTTGTTTTCTTTAATAAATCTACATACAGCTTGCATTTGGATCCATGCCTTATAATTACGTGAAATTAATAAATCTGTCATTATTTTAAATGTGAAGCCTATATATGTTTGCACCATTATACTTCCATCGTGCAAAATGCTATTTTTAGCAATGGATTGCAATACTATCTAAACACGGCTGCTTTCAGAAGGGAAAACCTGACTTCCTGACTTTACAGGGTTTTTTTATTTGCTTTGGTACTATTTTCACAAGTAAGGTGTATATTTTCAAAACTCTTATTACAAAACTCCAAACTGATCACACTTGTAACACAGCTAGTCATCCTTTCACAACCAATTGCTTGTGACTGTGTCATACTTCACACCTTTTGATAACACACTGAATAGATACTTTTACAAACATTATGGATTTTATGCCAGTTATGTAATTTAGGTAATGTAAGTGCATTTTCTAATGTGGCATCTGTAGCCTGTGTAACTGTAATTATTTCAGCATCAAGGGTGATTTGAAACATGTATCTTGCATTGTTTGCTTTTGAATGAACTGAATGTTAAAAGTACTAAACTGAAAGAAAATACTGTTGTGTTTCTGTGATTAAACCAAATGTTATCTTTACATATCACAACGATCTTGTGTTTTGAAACAGTGATTATGTAGAATGAAAATTTGTTCAACTAGAGTGAAAGCATGAGATCAGGTTTTGAAAGAATGACTAGCTGTGTTACAAGTGTGATCAGTATGGAGTTTTGTACTAAGAGTTTTGAAAATATACACCTTAGATGTGAAAATAGTACCAAAGCAAATAAATAAATAAATAAATAAATAAAAAACTGTAAAACACATGATCATTGTGATATATAACAAGAACATTTGGTTTAATTACCGAAACAACAGTATGATCTTCTTTCAGTTTAGTACTTTTAACATTCAGTTAATACAATAGCAAACAATGCAAGATACATGTTTCAAATCACTGTTGTTGCTGAAATAATTATTATCATAGTTATCACAGGCTACAGATGCCACATTAGAATATACACTTACATTACCTAAATTACATAATTCACATAAAATCCATAATGTTTGTAATTCAGTGTTATCAAAAGGTGTGATAAAGTATGACACAGTCATGAGGTTTTGTGCTAGAACAGGGCATGCTGCCAATACAATAAATGTTCTCACTGCACCATATGACTGAATCTATACAGTAGTTGATCTTTACAGATGAAGGGTGATTTATAGTAATGTGGCAGTCTCTATACCATAGTAATGCCTCTGTTTCCAGTGTCACATGACATACTATAATGTAAAATTATGTTGGTTTCCCATGTTTTATGGGGACTTTCCATAGACATAATGATTTTTATATTTTATAAATGCTATATTTTATCACAGAAAACTTTCTGCATTTTTACATTTTATAAAAGTTTCATTTCATATGATTTATAAGCCGTTTTCCTCATGGGGACCAAAAAAAAAATGTCCAAACAAGGTCTAAATTACTGGTATTACCATCCTTGTTGGGATATTTTGTTAACAACGCAGTGTTTACCAGGACCACAGACGCACCGGGTTGTTGTATTGCAGGTGATTGAGGAGGTCGTGGATGACCGCAGCTGAAGCACACACACTTTGGCTGGCGAGTGGAGAGAGATCAGAGTCTGATAAGGAAGACACTGGAGACACAGAGGATCAGGGAGATGCTGTATGGGAAATTAATCTCATAACGCTGCAGTCTTTATACTTTACAGTTTTATTCTAGGGCATTAAGCTTTAAATTATGCATCAGATTAGACTAGAATAGACTTGAATTATTAAAGAATAGACTTTGAACTATTTGTATTCACTTGTACTTTGTTGCAAGCATGTATGCTATATAGGCTACTGTGTGTAAATCTATATATGTTCTCTGCGAAGCACTTTATAAACAATGTTTTTTTTTTATAAACATTTTTATTTTATTACTGTAACTGTGATAATTTTGTTACATAAAAAAAAATAGATAAACAGTTCTCTCCTAAGTCAACATTTATTATTTCAATAAACAGTAGACTATAGGCCTACTAATAATCACCCAGTGCACAACTTTTTTACGCAAACATGAACACTTCATTTCGAATAACCAGTTAAAAAAGGATACAGCTTTTCTTTGTCAACACATAATTACATCAAGTGGTCCCTGAGATCCAGCATAGCATCAGAATGCAAGTCCGTTTCGGAAGTAAAAACATTAATTCCCTTTCGAGGGAACTCGCGCTGCGTCGCCGTGGCAACGCTTTGGGGATACCCTCCAGCGTAAGCGCTCCTGAAGACGTGTACAACTAGTCCAATCGTGATTGGTGCAACGTCATCCCATGACGTATGCCGGCGGAACGCGGAAGCTATAAAAGAGCTGTCAAACACAGCTGTTTCAGCTTTCTGATCTTCAGCAAGCGTTCTGTGTCTCTGTCCGTCTTATTTGGTGTTGTTTGTCCCGTAGAGAAAAATAAAAAGCTATATATTACTAGAAATGGCGAGTGAAAGCAGTGAGCAGAACTTTAGACCGTGCATTCCTCCCTGCCAGCGCTTTATAACGCAGGGAGATGCACATGAGTTTTGTGTTTACTGCATGGGAGTGGAGCATGCACGATCAGCCTTTGAGAAGGCTGACTGCCCAGCGTGTGAAGCATTCCCTGTTAAAACGCTCTGCTCCCGACTGGCTTTATTTTCTGAAAGTGGCCAGTTTGGTGTTCCTCGCGGCTCAGGTCCCGCGGCTGCTGAGGCAGCTTGCCGCCTGCAGTCGTGGGGTTCGCAGATGGACCTGGCGGCGGGGGTTGAGACGGCTGCGGCCCTTTCTCAACCCTCAACCGCTGGGCCCAGTGCTCAATACCGGGATCCGGAAGCCCGCTCCGCGGCTTCTTCCGCCCCGTGCAAGCCTTTAATGCTGAGTCCATCTGCTTCTGAGGAGGTGGATGTTCTCAGTATTGATTGTGATATGAGTGATTTGGGTGACTCGCCAGCCCAATCACCACAGTATGAGGAGCTTGTGGAGGTTGTTTCTCGGGCCGTGGCGAAATTAAACATCGATTGGCCAGCCGAGAGACAGGAGGAGCGTAGTAAAAGCAAGCTTGATGAACGTTTCCTCCAGTCAGCACAACGACCTCCACGTCGGGGTTTGCCGTTCTTCCAGGATCTCCACACCGAGGTGGCGAGATCCTGGAATAAACCATATTCATCGAGGCTTTCGAGCCCCACCGTCCATCTTTATTCATCCCTGGTGGGGCTCAAACAGAACGGTTATGGGACGATGCCCAGGGTGGAGGATACCCTGGCGGCGTATTTGTCTCCTGACGCTGCGTCGTCCCTCAAAGCCCCGACACTGCCCACCAAACCATGCCGAACTACATCATCTTTGGTGGGCAAGGCGTATATGGCAGCAGGTCAGGCCGGTGCCTGTTTACATACGATGGCACTTTTACAAGCTTATCAGGCCGACCTGCTGAGGGAAATGGATGAGGCGGAGGAGGTGCGGCCCGACGATATTAAAGAGCTCCGTCGGGCCACTAATTTATCTCTCCGTGCCACAAAGGAGACGGCTCGTGCCATCGGCCGCTCCATGGGAGCTTCAGTGGCAACGGAGAGGCACCTCTGGCTGAACCTCTCGGGCATTAAGGAGAGGGATAGAACTTTCCTCCTTGATGCCCCGCTGTCGCCATCTGGTCTCTTCGGCGACGCCAAAAAAACAGGCGGCAGCATTTCAGAGGTTCATCCCGCTAAAATCCAAATCCCAAGGGGCTGCACCCAAAGTAGCTTACATCCAGATTACATTCATACTACACATTCATACTATATAGAACATAGCCTACTTTTTTGGCACTGTTTTATTATTTATTTAAAATAAGTACCTACTCAAGCGAGTATGCGATTTGGCCATTATGAATCGGAAATGGTTCAAGTGTGTGCTGTTGACTCGAAAACTACTCGAACAGATTCAGGGGCTGTTTACACGACACCGTTTTTAACTAAAAACCTTTTATGCATTTTGGTGGCCTGAAAACGCAAACGCTAAATGCATAGTCTAGGAGATCATTTCACCGGAAATACAGAAATAAGCCGTAATTTTTAGATTATAATTTCTATTACATTAATACTAGTACTGTTTCTACTAATAAAGCCAATCTCCGGGGGCCCCAAAAGTGCGTGGGCCCTTATAATTGTCCTAACTTCCCCCCCCTTAGCGATGCCCCTGCACAAAGGCAAATAGAGCAGCAAAAACCTACAGTAGCACTTACATATACTTTTATCTAGTAACAATGCAGACTACCAACTTACCTCAATCAAATGAACACTCTGGTTAAATACATAATTTTCCCGCCAAACAGATATGGGGGAGAACCATTTTATCAGGGTATATCTTATTCCAACAATGCACATTATATCAATAACATTAAAACAACCTTTTCTTTTCCCCAAGCCAAATAAATACACTAAGCACAGTATTAAGCAAATTAAACTATTACAATAATAAACATACAGTAAACAAACAAACATCAAAATTACAACATGTGTAATCAACCAGGATATAGCTGAATCAACAGGTAAGCAAAGAACTATACAGTAAAACAGACCAATAGTACAGTAACAGTAAAACATTACACCATGGGCTGGTTTCACAGACAAGGCTTGGGCTAAGCCAGGATTAAGCCTTATTTTAATTAGGGTATTTAAGTAGCTTTTAGAAAAAACATTACCCTAAAAAAAAACATTACTGGTGTGCTTCTTGACACAAAACAATGGCAGTGACATATTTTACAATGCAAGTTACTTTCAGATAAAACAGCTCAAACATGCATTTTAGTCTAGGACTAGTTTAAGCCTTGTCTGTGAAACCGGGGGCATATGATATTAAATGACCAATAAATACTTTGTAAAAACCACTAGACTCCTTGTCTGCGTCTTAGAGTGCATACTATCCATCCTAAATAGTATGTGACGTTAGTAATATTCAATACTATTTAGGGCAGATAGGGTGGATAGTATGCACATTGGGATGCAGGGATTGTGATTATTACACTTCCGTGAGTAACAGCTGATAATCAGTAAAAGAAATAAAAATTTACGTAATTTTACAGTTTTTACAATCGCTTTGGCTCATTTCTCAAATGAGACTTTTTTCTCAAAACAACAAGTTCAGATCAGGTCTCTGAGCAATTAGTTTCTTGCTCACATTAAATTTGGATTTTTTATTGATTTAAGCGATTTGCATGTGCAAAAGTGCAATTCTAAACATTCCTTCATCGTGTGAGCTTAGACATGCAAAATGATCCATTCAGTTACCAAAATCTGCCATAGGACTACATGCATGTCTGACATACCTATGGCATGAAATATTTGTAATGTCTGCTGAATTGACGAATGGCCTGCCATTGTAAAGAAATAGGAATAACAATCTTACCAATCAACCAATCAAGTTTGGAAGCATACAGTAGGCTATATGGAGCTTGCCCAACATCACTACTATTTTTGAACATGGAGGAAAGTCTGAATCCCTAAACATCAACAGCAGTTTATTTTTGTAGAAATGTGTTACATATAAACTGAAAATACACAGTTGCTTGTCATGGAAAAGCAATGGGAAGAATGTGTGGTGTTAGGGGAAGACATACTGTAACAGAATATGTAAAAATTAACAAGCAACTGTGAATTCAGTTTACATGTAATGCATTTCTACAAAAATACATGTGCTGGTCTTGGTTAGCTGGTTCAGATGTATTTAATTAAGGTTGAAATTAAACCAAAGAGTATAGAACCCAAGAGGCGACACTCTGATACTTTTGGGCAACAGTCACTAGATGGCGCTCCGGTAGCGCGGCCGCCATTATGGGGTGAAAATACTAAATGGACCATAGAATCCTTCACATCTTACGCACCCAAAATCGGCGAATTTCACTGCCAAATCAGAAGCGCAATAGAACAGTTTTTTAAAATGAATTCACCAGTAAATTGTATGGCTCCTACAGTAAATGTTGTATTGTTTTATATATGTTTTATTTTACCAGTTGTGGAATCCAACCATTCAACCATCCAACCTACTTTATTGAGTATTTCCATTTTATGCAACTTTACACATTTATTAATAGTAAATTAATAATTAATAAATTTAAGATCATCATGTTTGCAGCGAACAATATATTTCAGACCTAGTGGAGTAATAGTAATAATAGTATCACTCCACTAGGTCTGAATTGAAATGGGCTATATTGTTCGTTTTAATGGATCACGCTTCAAACATAATGATCTTATAATACATGATGCATTGCTGTGTCCGTTATCGCATAATTCCCACTTTTGGACACTTTTTCTTCAACGGACATTAGACAACACTGCAAAATCAAGCTGTTATAAAATAAATTATTGTCCAACATTCCTAATTTTTCTGATGCATGTCCTTAATTGGTAATTAGTTGGTATTAATTCAGTGTTTATAATGCTAATACTTGAACTTCAAAGAATTTTAACCCAAACTGACTTGGTTTCTGAGTAAAGGTTTTGTGAAAAAAGTGGAAGACTTAAACACAAAGTCTGTAAAATAAACTGTTAAAAGGATTTGATGATCACTAGTGAAAGTATTTTAATCTGTGTTGTCATCGTTCAGGTTGGATTTCAGATTTAATGTAAGTTTTTTTTTAACAAAGCAGCTGATATTGCCATAGAAACTAGTGGACTGACGAGTCGCTTTCACCACAAAATGGCGGCAGGAAACGCAGGGCCGCTGCTGGGAAGTGTCGCTTCTTGGTAATGTAGGCCTATATTCTTTGATTAAACTCTGCAGGGCTGTGGCCCTCCATGTACTATGAATAAAATCCATTGTCTCCATCTAGTGGTTATCAGTCAAAATGCAATAGGAAGACTACTGATTCGTACTACTGATTTTCATGTGGGGCAGACTGGGGTTAGTTGTTACACGGTTTACTTCATAATATTACTTTTCAAGTTTTTCATGTAGGTTTAAAAAGAAGTTTTTAGAGAAATTGTAATCTAATGTAGGCCTAATGGGAGAAATGGGAACGCGGGGGCACAGTAGGGCACTTTCACTTTCGCGCGCAATAGCCTGCAGTAATAAAGCGGCTTTGTATATTAGAAAGCTTGGCTCCCAATTCTTTGAACGTATATACATTGGCGTTCCGTCAGTTGTGCCCATAAACATTACATATAACATTACATATACATATAAAACCACATTTTCGGTCTTACATACTAAAATGATCTATCTACCCTCATCAGATGAAGAACATTCTAAAATATCTCTAAATTTGTGCATCAAAATTAAAGTACCAGCAGAGCGATTAGATCCGTGACTCATGAAGACTGTGTTTCCCCACTGAGTTTTCCAAAAATTGACGTCTGATTCACATGAATGACTTTCTTGAACAAAAATAAAATCTGTGTTACTACGTTTACAATACAAAAATAAGGCTTTCCTTTTCGTATGATCTCTTAAACCTCTAACATTAACAGAGGCTAAACTAAAAGAACATTATACAACAACATTATAGAACAAATACAACATTGCGAATATAGTACATTCAGATGTTTATAGTACATAGAACATACTTTTTAGCCCTCTCAAAACAAGTATCAAGTATTCAAGCTAAACTCTTCAGGGCTGTGCCTCTTTAGGATCAATGGTATAGAAAGGAGATAAAATGTCTCCATCTAGTGGTTATCTAGGAAGACCATCTAGTCACTAGCCTAATCACAAGTCTTCTATTAGCCTAGGATCACTAGGAAGACTCTTGTGATTAGGCTCCTCTAAGTCGGGGTAAGTAATATTGGATTTGCATTTGTACTGCATTAGCTTGTCTGGGTTTATATCTGTTTAAATTGAAATTAATAATTATTTAATATAACATGGGAAGTGAGGCCCATATTATATCTGCAGTTTTATACTACTGATTTTCCTGTTGGGCAGACCGGGGTTAGTTAGTCACATGGTTTACTTCAGTTAATATTACTCACCGTAGGGTTATTTTTGGAAGTTATATTAACACAAAAATATAAAAAAGACAGTTTGGATCTGGATGTTTGAAACCAACGTACTAAACCAAAGAAAGAAAACACCTGAATTGGACAAACATGCTTGGCTGAATTTCAGAATAGCATACTGTTCTATGTGTATACCCTGTATAACTATGTGGCAGAGATGGTAAGATTAGGATGCCATTTTGAGATCAGCCCTTGTGAAACGTCCCCATGTGACAAACAACCACAGTTTCATTTTATGCGTCATCAGATGAAGTGGTGGTTGGTTTTGGTTGTTTGCACACCATTGCATAAATTGTACGTTCTGTTTCAGGGGGGTCTGCACGTTTTTGGTGTTGTCCTACTGTGCAGTACATTGTGTTGGGCTGATTATCTCCTGTTTCTTCTTGTGTGTGTTCTTGAACCTTAAGAAATACATATAAAAAGTGGTATTTTAAATGTCCCCTGAATAATCATGCTTAGCTGAAACATTACTAAAATAAAGACAATTTAATAAAACATTCACTAACCTACAGTTTATAGAACAAGCATTTCATAAAAGGCTTTTTTTAAAAATAATATTAGCCTGTTAACATTTAGAATATTCTCACCTGTTCTGGAACATCATATGTATTAGCATCACTGTTGGTTTTCTGCATTTCTTGAGCCTGAATTTTTTAAACGGAAAAACTTTATTTAAAACGTTCTATCAAAGAGTAATAGTATGTGTATATGGAGTACACGGACACTGGCTTTGGCTTGCCACGCTGTGATAGGCAACTTAAAAAGGGGGCAACCCCAGCTGAGAAGCGAGTCTCTGGTTGGGCTCCATTGAATAGGGCAGATAGCTGAAACAACATGGAGACACAACAAGAGCAATACAGAGATTATAGCAAGGACTAAATAAGTGCAAAGCACAGAACAAACAGGCACAAAACAATCCAGAAAACACATGAGGAAACGAAACAATACACAGGGTGAAAAGCATTAGAGGAAGGTAACACAATTACAGTAGTCAAACGGACTAGACTAATTCTGAATTCGGAACTGTAGCATACTACTCTTACTATTGTTACCATATATTTCTATGGCAGCAATAGTAAGTTTAGTATGCTAGTATGCTGTTCCGAATTCAGCAAAGGACTAAACGAGTGGACTTGGCAAAAGGAAACAAGGAAGCAGGACAAGGGAAGCAAATTGTCAATCGGCTGTGTCTAAAATCGCAAACTTCTCAACTTTATAGTAGGTGAAAAACAGTATTTGACAAGAGTATGTCTGAATTCACAATACTCATAAAAGAGTAGCAAAAAGTACACGGATGACTTAATACTTCCATCAAGGTTCTGAAGTGTGCATACAATGTAGACTTTATTATCCCATGAGGCCACAGGAGAGGAACTGTTAATGGCTGTGAAGCAATGTAACTGACCATGGTAGGTCACATGATAATGACAACATGGTGAATGTAGTTCATACTACACACATTCATGCATACTTTTTTAGCAGTGAGAAAGTAAGTACTTATTCAAAATAAGTACCTACTCATAAGAATGTGCGATTTCAGGCGCAGCCAAATATGTGCTCATGAACAAAACAAACAAAGATACATGAAACGCAAACAGGGCTGCCAGGGCAGAACCCTGACAGATTACTTAGGGATCATGATCATTAAACATATGCTTTATTTATCAAAAGTGACTTTTTCTGAATTCAGTTTTATTGACTACTTTGTTTTTTATTATTTGAAACACTACATTTTGCCACTTTACTATATTGTTTTTTGGTAACACTTTATTTTACAGTGTCACATGTTACGCATTACATGTAGTTACTGTAGTATTAACTATAAATTATGTATAACTACATGCAACTAACCCTAAACCAAACCCCAATCATGACCCTGCTATAGTAAGTACATGTAGTTAATTATTATTACTCAGTACTTAAATGTATTATTACACTGTAACAAGGAAACCTTAAAAAAAGCGCAACCGTTTTTTTTTTTAAATAAACAACTATTTTCATTGTGAACCTGAATGACGTGTATTATATGACTCTTGTTTTATTAGCAAAAGAAACAAATTGATCATCTTTGCTGGTGCCAGAAAGAAAATGTTAAATAATTCAGATTACTGTTTTTAGTTGCAGAAGGATTAATTCAGGGTTGGGAATATCAATGATTTCTTGAATAGGTTTAGTTTTCTTATTTATAACTGCAATGTGTCTAAACACTTTCTGCTGTGCAAAGTGATACATTGCCTTTAGGTAAGTTAAATAATGTGGTTATGCCTCTTGTTTTGATGAAATACTCCATGGTGATACATTTGCTAGACAATTTTTAACATCAGATATAACAAGTAAACATGAAACAAATTAATCATGTTGATAACATGAATAAAAACTTAACATGAATAGAAAGACCATCATGACAACATTTCCATGATGTGTGGAATCATATTGATGAATATTAATTTGAATCTTACCTCAACTTGATCATAGACTGTATTTTCAGCCTCTTGGACACCTACAAGGTTTAGAATGTTCAGTAATATATCAACAATGACACGTATCAAAAAAAAAAAGAAAAAGTAAATTTATAAAAAGCCAATTTGTCTGTACCAAACTGCTCTATTCGGTGTCTACTAATTTTTTAACCTTCTGCATCTGACTAGATAGAAAAAGGTTTCCTCATGTACTTAGTGTAAACAACAGGTTTAGTGTAAACCATTTCAGTTATTAATAAAGATAATGATTACATTAGTCTAGAGCAGTAACCCTTTGTATTGAATTAGATCTTGTTTTGATTATCTTACTCTGACTATTCTTATAATATTCTTATTTTTATAACATTTAATATAATAATATTAACTACTGAATTATAAATTATTGTTTGCTATTCCTTTTTTTTTTGGCACCAGCAAAAAACAAATGTGTTTCTGTCCTCATCCTATATGTGCAAATCATTGTAACATTCAAACCTGAATAGTTTGCATTGTTTAGGTGAATATGGGATAAAAAAAAAAAAATAAGCTCATAAACTTGGAAAAACTAGAATGTAGTTTTAAGATGAAAAGTCGTTTGAATAGTTGTTAGGATATTTAAATGATGTGAACAGAGGATATTGAGACAAGAGACAAGAAGATCTCTAAAGGTGGGAGAAAACAGTATTCTACTGTACATGATTAAAATTGATCAAAAGAGAAAAAAAATAGTGTAAGCCTGTTTTCAACTTACTTTTCAATTACTTATTTTAGTACAAAAGTACTTCATCAAATTGATGAACAGAGATCAGTTTTTGTATGGGTGAGGCAACATGGACGTACCTTTTTTACACTTGCAGTAGAGAAATACTAGAAATATTGTAATTGCCAAAAAAAGACACACTGCCACCAAAATATATGGCCAAGACTGGAGAGATGGCTTAGTCTCGTCATCACCTGTGATGTTCTCTGAAAAAGAGACACATATTAAGAACTACAGTTGTTCTTGGGTATTTTGAGGTCACTCTACAATTCAGCACTTAGACTAGATTTAGTAAACCAAAACGAGATCTTTGATTTGACAGATGTTCATTTGCACTCTGAATGTGTTGTTTGTGTGTGTGTGTACGCGTACGCGTGTGTGTGTTGGCCAGATACCTTTATTATTGACACAGAGCTGTTTGATCTCTATTCTGTCTTTTTTGCTGCTAACTGGGTTGCTATGGTTACAGATGATGGATTCCTCACTGCAGTACAGGATGAGAGTGTAGTTCTCATGTGATGTCACTTCCTCTGGAGAGCATCTGTTGTTCTGATAGCTGGAGTGAATCATGAGGTCATGAGCTCTGCATGTGAAGTTCACAGTACAGGAGTCACTGCTGGACCAGTTTGAGTTTACAGTCAGAACAGGATCCTCCACAGCATCTGAAACACACATTTGTTTTTAACAATATCATAAATTCTCACTCTATTGTAAACTGTAAGCAAATTCCAATAGCTGTTTACAGAATGTACTGTACATGACTGTGCATGACTGAAATCTTGCACCGAAATTTCACAGATAATGGAGTGGCAGATAAATGATGACATTTTTATATTTCATTTAACATCTTGTACTATAACACTGCACAGAATAAAAGACAGAACATTAATGAATCTATGATCTGAACATGCCAAGCAAAATCACACTCACCAATAACAGATACTCTGTATGTAACAATATTCTTCTCTGAATTCCACTTGTTCTTGCTGTATAGAGTCCACTGTCTGTCTTCTGCATGTTCTTCAGTGTGAGAGAGAAGGTTTTATTATTGAAATCCACTCTGTTCTTGTAGGAAGGGTGAGGTCTTGCTGTTTTAGATGCATGTATATATTTAACTATATTCTCTGATTTATCATTTCTCCAGGATAAATCATCAAACTCTGGTAGTTCTTGTGTCTGTATATCCAGTTGAACAGAATGTCCCGTCTGCACAAACACAGAGATCTCAGCACTGAACCCTGAGGAGAGAGAAAAATATTATTTTCAGAGTGCAGCTGGTGAATTTACTAGACCCATTGTACACATTTTTTCTAAAATGGGCATGATCAAATGAAAAAAAAGTTTGACATTTAAAAATACTGCATATAAATCTCTTCTTAAAGAGAGAAGAATATCAAAAATGTAATAACTTCTATAATGAGCTATTATCTCCACTGATTACCTAAATAAACCTAAACCTAAAGTTTATTAAGTTGTTATGATTATGAAAAATAAATAACAAATGTTACATTTCTTGTTACGACACTACAAACAATTATGCTGATCCTCTGTATTTAAACAATTCATTTTTATTTAACACCATTGTAACAGGTTTCTCATTCACATGAACATGAAATTGACATTACTCTTTGGCTTAACTCAGTGTTTTTATTTTTAAATAACATATCTTGATCAAAAATGGCACTCAAAAACAGTTTTTGCTGCCTGTTCAATTTACTTAAAGAAAACAAACTAATCAATCAAATTAATTGTTCATCCAGTTTACTTAATCCACAAGTTGAGACTACATGAATGATGGTATTTGTAGTGAGTTTATTTGTTGTGTTTGATAATATGTTTACATACTGTGTTATTTTTGTTTTGCTTTTGTTTTTTGCACTCTCTCTCTCTTTTCCACCATAATGCAGGTACTCTGATAGTCATCAGTGTCACATTTGGTTTGGTTGCAATAAAGAGCACAACAATAAAGAATAAAGTAGAACAATCTTTAATTACACACACTCAGGAGAACATAATTATAAACATAAATGAGAACCCACAAGGGACTGAACATAACAGAGAGTAAATATGCAGGAGATAACAGTGAACTAAATAAGACAGCTGAAAATTATAAGTAACCATAGAAACAAACAGGGAGCTATTTAGAAACCAAGGAAACCGAAACTAAACAGATCAGGGAAACTAAGGGAAACAAAACAGAACATCAAAATAAGAGTCCATAATTGTGACAATCAATCAAGGGGCCAGATTTATCCCGAGCATACACTGTGCGATTTCAGCAACGTTTTGTTTTGTTAAACTAACTCTCTCTGTATGAGTAAATTGCATATCAGATTTTCAAAATGAGAGAGACCACAAACATGATGATAAAAAAGTCATGGATTTAAGAGTTTTGTTCCTATAGTGTGTGGTGTGCTGTCTTAGTCACATTGTAGCATATATGAATAAAACTGTTACAGCCCCAACATTCTTCTGAGCAGATTCAATCTAAACATGCACAATCTAAACACTTTCTGCTGTGCAAAGTGATACATTGCCTTTAGGTAAGTCAAATAATGTGGTTATGTCTTTTGTTTAGATAACTGCATGGTGACAGATTTGCTAGACAATTTTAACATCAAATATAAAAAGGAAACATGAAACCAATCATTCATGTTGATAACATAAATATAAAAACTTAACATGAATAGAAAGACCATCATGACAACATTTCTGGGAGCATATTGATGAATATTAATTTGAAGCTTATGTTGTAAATTGACCCATTTGTTTCATTTTTTCCCCTTTATTTTTCTTTGTCCTACATTTCCCACAAATCCCGGCAACTTACATTACCATATATGGTGTACTACATTACCCATAATCCCCTGGTCAAGGTCTATAAATAGACCTCTTTTTTTTTTTTTTTTGTTCTTTTGCATTGGTGAGGTGTGGGTGTTTGAATGGACACCCAATTATATCCTTTGAGTCCTTTCCATAGGATGCGTTAAGTAAGTTTGTTTTTGACAATTGTATGGTTTGAATTTGTTTATTTGAATTATTTGGATTGGGTTTAATAATTATCTTGGATTGAATATATATTGTTAATGTTTATTTATGAATTGTTTTTATGAGTCTGATTATCTTTTGGTATGGTTTGTAGTGACTAAAGATCATCCTGTTCATCCTATCCATCCTGATCATCCCATCCTGTTAATTCTGTCCTTCTCTTAATATCTGTCATGTGAATTTGCTCCCTGTATCTCCATGTGCTTTGGGTCATTCAAAGTATTCAAGATTTAAGCATCCTGAACTCAATAAATTAAAGACTGTAAGGACTAGAACTTTTTCCAGTGTTTTAATCAGACACACCACCAAGTTTCTACAATTCTGACGAACTCTGGATATTTAACATCTGATATCCAACAGCTTACCTCAACTTGAGCATAGACTGTACTAGCAGCCTCTTGGCCACCTACAAGGTTTAGAATGTTCAGTAATATATCAACAATGACACATATAAATAAATAAATAAATAAATAAATAATAATAATAATAATAATAATAATAAAAAAAAAGTTAATTGTGAAAAAAGCCAATTTGTGTGTGCCAAACTGCTCTAATTGGTGTCTCTACTAATTTAACCTTCTGCATCTGACTGGATAGAAAAAGGTTTCCTCATGTACTTAGTATAAACAGGTTTAGTGTAAATCATGCAGTTATAAATAAAGATAATGATTACATTAGTCTAGAGCAGTAACCTTTTGTACTGAATTAGATCTTGTTTTGAATATCTTACTCTGACTATTCTTATAATATTCATATTTTTGTAATATTGAATATAATATTAACTACTGAATTATAAATTATTGTTTGCCATTCCTTTTTTTTTTGGCACCAGCAAAAAACAAATGTGTTTCTGTCCTCATCCTATATGTGCAAATCATTGTGACATTCAAACCTGAATAGTTTGCATTGTGTTTATGTGAATATGGGATTCACCTAAAAAAAATAAGCTCATAAACTTGGAAAGACTAGAATGTAGTTTTAAGATGAAAAGTCGTTTGAATAGTTGTTAGGATATTTAAATGATGTGAACAGAGGATATTGAGACAAGTAGATCTCTAAAGGTGGGACAGTTTTGTTCCTATAGCGTGTGGTGTGCTGTCTCAGTCACATCATAGCATGCTATAGGAATAAAACTGTTAAATCAGATTCCATTCACAAACAACCAGAGTCCCGAATGTGAACATGGGAAGAAGAGAAAGAAGAAATGACGATAATTGTGTTTGGACTGCTTTTTACAGCCCTAACATTCTTCTGAGCAGATTCAATCACTCTTAACACTCCTCACACCACAGGAAAATCTGTAATCAGGACTGTCATGATGGCTGTCATAAGGGGAGAATTGGGCCCAAAATTGGCCCAATCAGGGGTGGGTTTACCATTTGGGGGGTTCTATGCATAGTCAGGATGTTAGGACATAATTTTATCCATTGTCTTGCATATTCAAAATTATACAGGATCATTTTATCTGTAATCAATTAACCCTCTTGAGCAAAAGTCAAAAATTTAGATATCAAACATATTTATCTATTTGTCTTTTTGCAAAACATTTTGTTACAGCTCAATACCATGGAAAAACAATCAGCAGCCCAAAGAACATTTACATGAGGAACTTTGCCTATGGTTTTAACAAAAATAGCAGCAAAAACAACCAGACTTACTAATATACACTGTCATGTTCTCTTTACAACTAAGAGGAGAGCACTGTGACTGTTAATCGCACACAAACACAGAGGTAGGATGTAACAATTTGCCTCCTTAAACTTAATAGAACACTGCCCTAGTGGGACGTTGATGTAATAGCATCAATAGTCACAGACGTAGTTACGTTAATAGCCTATATGCACCCGCATATACTACAGTAAGGCAAGGCAATTTCTATAGCACATTTCATAAACAATGTAATTCAAAGTGCTTTACATAAAAAGGAAACAAATACTTAAGAATGAAAATGGAATGTATAAGAAATAAAAACAACAATAAAAACAGAGAATACCACTATCTGGATGGAAGAGACAGGGAGTTTCAGTCAGAATAACTGAAACAGTACCCTTAGAGACAAATCTTCCTGGACTAACTCCATCCAGAGCTCCATCCAAGGATAGCAAATGCTTACTTCCTAATTCTCCCAGCTCTTTCAACCAGACAGCAATATTTAAAATGCATTAAAACAGTCGGAAATAAAAAAAAAGGTTGCATAAAAGATTGATATAAAATACATTATGAAATACAAAATTATGAATACAAAAATGAAATAAAAACAAGAAAAAGAATTTAAAAGAATGAAAGGATGATGCATATAAAATAAAGTGCAATCTGTTCGGACATGGCACAGTGCTCAATCAGTAAAAGCATAGCTAAAAAGATATGTTTGAGTCTGGATTAGAATGTAACTACTGTTGGCGCACATGTGATTTCTTCTGGAAGCTGGTTCCAGCTGCGGCTGGCATAACAGCTAACAGCAGACTCTCCTTGCTTTGAGTGAACCCTTGGTATTTCTAAGTGACTTGATCCTGAGGTTTATATTCTATGAGCATATCTGCAATGTATTGAGGTCCTAGGCCATTGAGTACTTTAAAATCAATTCTAAATGCAACTGGAAGCCAGTGCAAGGACCTGAGGACTGGTGTGATACAGGTGCATCTCAATAAATTAGAATGTCGTGGAAAAGTTCATTTTTTTCAGTAATTCAGCTCAAATTGTGGAACTTGTGTATTAAATAAATTCAGTGCACACAGACAAGTACTTTAAGTCTTTGGGTCTTTTAATTGTGATGATTTTGGCTCACATTTAACAAAAACCCACCAATTCAATCTCAATAAATTAGAATACTTCATAAGATCAATAAAAAAAAAAAGAGGATATTTTAAACAGAAATGTCAGGCTTCTGAAAAGTATGTTCATTTCTATGCACTCAAT
This sequence comes from Ctenopharyngodon idella, assembly GCF_019924925.1. NCBI lineage: Eukaryota > Metazoa > Chordata > Actinopteri > Cypriniformes > Xenocyprididae > Ctenopharyngodon > Ctenopharyngodon idella. The sequence goes on along the minus strand of NC_067221.1, from coordinate 37,517,682 downwards.
ACTTGGTTGGGCCTCCTTTTGCATGAATTACTGCATCAATATGGCATGGCATGGAGGCAATCAGCCTGTGGCACTGCTCAGGTGTAATGGAAGCCCAGGTTGCTTTGATAGGTTGCTTTGAGGTTGCTTTGGGTCTGGTGTCCCTCATCTTCCTCTTGACAATACCCCATAGATTCTCTATGGGGTTCAGGTCTGGTGAGTTTGATGGCCAGTCAAGCACAGTAACACCATGGTCATTGAAGCAGCTTTTGGTATCTTTGGCAGTGTGGGCAGGTGCCAAATCCTGCTGGAAAATAAAATCAGCATCTCCATAAAGCTTGTCAGCAGAAGGAAGCATGAAGTGCACCTACAATTTTCTGGTAGATGGCTGCATTGACTGTGGACTTCAGAAAACACAGTGGACCAACACCAGCAGATGACATGACAACCCAAATCATCACTGACTGTGGAAACTTCACACTGGAAACTTCACAACATGGTTTCTGTGCCTCTCCACTCTTCCTCCAGACTCTGGGACCTTGATTTCCAAATTAAATGCAAAATTTACTTTCATCTGAAAAGAAGACTTTGGACCACTGAGCAACAGTCCAGTTCTTTTTCTCCTTAGCCCATGTAAGACGCTTCTGACGTTGTCTTTGGTTCAGAAGTGGCTTGGTACGTGGAATGTGACAGTTGTAGCCCATTTCCTGAAGACGTCTGTGTGCGGTGCCTCTTGATGCACTGACTCCAGCTTCAGTCCACTCCTTTTGAAACTCTCTGAAGTTCTTAAATTGGCTTCGCCTGATAATCTTTTCAAGCCTGCGGTCATTCCTTTCACTTGTACACCTTTTCCTAGCACACTTTTTCCTTCCAGTCAACTTTCCATGAATATGCTTTGGCACAGCACTCTGCGAACAGCCAGCTCTTTCAGCAGTGACCCTCTGTGGCTTACCCTCATTGTAGAGGGTCTTGATGATCGTCTTCTGGACAACTGTCAAGTCAGCAGACTTCCCCATGACTGCTGTTGGGATTACTGACCTAAACCCAGTATTTATACCCTGAGAATGGTAATTTAATAGAACTTGAAATTAAATATTCTAATAATTTGAGATACTGATTTTTTGATTTTGATGAGCAGCAAGCTGTAATCATCAAAATGAAAACAAAAAAGTCTGGAAATATTTTACTTTATGTCTAATAAATCTAGAATATATTTAAGTTTTACTTTTTTAATTAAATTACAGAAAAAAAAAAAAAAACTTTTTCATGATATTCTAATTTATTGAGATGCACCTGTATGTTCATATTTTCTGGTTCTGCTCAGAATCCTGGCAGCAGTGTCTGTATGTGCTGCCACTGTCTTATGGTCTTTTTGGGAAGGCCTGTGAGGGGTCCATTACAATAATCCACCCTACTGGTGATGAAACCATGAACATGTTTCTCTAAGTCTTGACTGGAGACAAAGCATCTAATTCTTGCAATATTTTTGAGGTGATAATATGCTGATTTAGTTATTGCTTTGAATACTGAAACTCAGGTCTGAATCCAAAATCACACCAAGATTCCTGGCTTGAGTTTTAGTTGTTTGACCCCTTAGAGAGAGGGTATGTGTTCACTTTGAGAACTTCATCTTTGTTTCCAAACGCAATGACTTCAGTTTTGTCTTTCTTTAACTGAAGGAAGTTTTGGCACATCCAATTGTTAATTTCATCAATGCATTGGCACAGGGAGTCAATGGGGCTGTAGTCATTAGGTGATAGGGCTAGGTAAATCTGGCCGTCATCTAAATAGCTGTGATATGCAATTGGGTTCTTTCTCATTATTTGGCACAGTGGCAGCATATATAGGTTGAACAGGAGCGGTGCAAAAATTGAGCATTGAAGGACTCTGCATGTCATGGATGTACATTATGGTCACCGATACTCACATAATAACCTCTCCCTTCTAAGTATGACCTGAAACATTTAAGGACCATCCCAGAAAGCCCGACCCAGTTTTCCAGCCAGTCAAAAAGTATGCTGTGTTCGACAGTGTCAAATGCAGCACTGAGATCAACTAGTACCAGCACTGATATTTTACCTGTATCGGTGTTTAGGCAAATATCATTTATTATCTTTATGAGTGCTGTCTCTGTGCTGTGATGCGGTCGGAAGCCAGATTGAAAGTTGTTAAAGTATCCATTCAAGCTCAAGAATTTGTTCAGCTGATTGAAAACAACTTTTTCAATGATCTTGCCTATGAAAGGAAGATTTGAGATTGGTCTGTAGCTGCTCAATATGGTGTTATGCAGATTGCACTTTTTCAGCAGGGCGCAGGTTGATGTTTTAAGGTGCTGTACTGTTACTTTCAAAATTTTACCATAAAAAAGGAGGCAAACTCACAGCATTTGCTGTCTGAGAGCATTTCACTGGGAGTCTGACTTGGGGGGTTTGTTAGTCTCTCTACAGTAGCAAAAAGAGTGCGGTTGTTGTTTAAGCTGCTGTTTATAATATTTGAGAAGAAGGTCTGTCTAGCTTTGCCGAGTTCCACATTGAAAGCATGAAGGCTATCTTTATAGATGTTATAGTGGTTTTCAAGTTTTGTCTTTCGCCACATGCGATCAGCTTTTCTGCATTGTCTTTTCATATTTTGCACTGCTGTTGAGTTTCTCCAAGGCGAGCTGGGCCCACAGGCTTTGGTGGTTGTGGGTCTCGCCACTTTTGTTGATATCTGGGGGCTCGCAGCAAAAGAGTGGGAGATTTTGGTTCCAGCATACACCAGTTCCTCCATTTACTCTGAGAAGCACAGAAGTGGGGATGCTGAAGAGAGGGATAACGTGTCCGGTGAGAGGGGCTGTTGTTCTGATGTTACCGGAGGCTGTACGGGTGGCATCTTTTGGCAAGACGTGGGAATACATTCGGCGGGCGCCGCGACTCTCACAGTGCATTATGGGTATTCTAGCCATTGAGCATACATCAGTTGTACACTCGTTATTGCGGTGCATTGTGAGATTTATTGAGCGCACTCAGTAATGTCCGCTATGGTTTCAGAAACCACTACAAATGGCTGTCCCTTCAAATAGTGCCCTATTTAAGGGTATAGGGGGCGATTTTGCACACAGCCACTGTCTGTTTGAGCTGTTCAAAGAAAAGTGCACACTTCACTCAAGCGATCAGCACGTAATCAGCTCGGGTTTATCTTTTGCATGTATAAAAATTAGGACAAAACTAATTATGAAAGTTTCATTTATTTTTCCGTGCATTTGTTTTACAATATATTGCTATTACTGTCATATGAATATAATAATAATAATAATAATAATAATAATAGTAGTAGTAGTAGAGGTTTAAGTCTCCTTTAAATTTCAGGTACAAGTCAATGCACTAACTTTTTCTTTGTTCAATTTTTACAATGTATATATGGGGGAGTACTAGGGAGTATCGATACTCACTCACTGTGTCTCATTTTGAAGGCTGCATCTTCCGGAGGTTTCATTTGTCAGCCACATAAGTCAAAATAACCGTTACCAAAAATTGTGAAAAATAACCATTATCTCTTGTTAAAAGTTAATTGTATAACTTCATTTTGACTTTGGAATACAATGGTTACATCACTAAAATGAAGCAGCCTTAATTACATACAGTATGTGGCTGAGAAATACAACCCTCTGAGGATGACTAAAAATAAAAAAGTTTAGTGTTTAATAACTTAAAAAGTGTAGTGACTCCTCCCATTACCCTATTACCCTAGCAAAATACTAAAATAGATATTAACACTGGCACAGTCTTTCTAAAATTCACTTTTTGCTAGATGGTGGAGTTTATCTGTATTTCAATAGCATGGCAAAAGCTCTTTTACACAGCTCTTTTAGTACTAAACATTCAAAATGATCTAAAAATAAGAACTAGAGTGCTGTAGTAAGTTTCTTTCAGAATATATATATCATGTAGAGAATATGCTAATAAATACTGTGACCAGAGCCATGCCATGTGCAGTCATTACTGTCACAATAATCATTAATAATCAATCAATAGTTGAATAATTAACATGTTTCTTACCTGTTTTGAAGGTCAGAAGAAAAAAATATAATTTGAGTAGGTCATGTACTGCCATCGTCACAAATTTAAAAAGAAAACAGAACTAACTCAACTTTCTGAGAGGAAGTACCGGAAGAAAACCAGTTCCTGTGGGGGATGGGGAGTTAAATTAAATAAAACCACAAAGCAAAAAGACTATAATATATTACATAGGGACCAAATAAATCAATAAATCACATTTAACTAATCTTAATTGTTAAATTATTTTTATACCACGCATTGTAAAATGTAATTTGAAAGACACACTGTAAAGAGATTGCTGTTTTACAGTATTGTTACTGTATTTTTCAATTACAGTATTTTGTACAGTACTGTATTTCAGTTACAGTATAGTACTGTAATACAGTATAATACTGTAATTTAATTTACGGTATTTTGTGCAGTACTGTATTTCATTTACAGTATAGTACTGTAATGCAGTATAGTACTGTAATTTAATTTACAGTATTTTGCAGTACAGTTTTGTTTTTAATTTACAGTATTTACTATTGTGTTGTCATTTAGTTTAAACAAAATAATTTTTGCGGGCAAGTTCACTACTGTAAATTGATTTACAGTACAGAAAAATTACAGTAGTGACCATATATTTTCCCATAATCCTTTGCCGTTTACAGTAATATACTGTATACACATTTTACAGTATCGTACTGTACATATTACAATAAAATACTGTTCAAATTACAGAAATCCGTTACAGTGCAGCATTGTAGTCCAACCTATTTCACCAAGGTTCATTTACTTTTAAAATTTCACACACTTCCACAGGGTCCCCTCAGGGGTGTGTTCTCCAGTCCTGTATATTTTATATACTGACGATTGCTGAAGTAGGCATTAAAATAGATTTATTTTAAAATATGCAGATGATTCCGCTGATATTAGCCTTCTTCGTGCTGATGAAAATGGCCATGGCCCAGTGGTAGATGACTTTGTGCAGTGGTGTGACAGTGTATTTCTGCAAATAAATGTGTCTAAAACGAAGGATATGGTTATTGATTTTTAGATGTAATCAAACTGATTTAACGAGTATTAAAGAGCAGAATGTTGAATTGGTGGAATCTTGTAAGTATTTGGGGTGTGTGATTGACAACATAAATTGAATTTTAATTCCAATGCAGGTTTTCTTTCAGTTGTTCTCGTCAGTTTAACAAAACTTGCATATAACAACTTGCACAACTTCCTTCCTTTCTCACAGCTACAGCGCTGCAATAAACCACTTATGAACTCAGCAAAATACACTTTCCAAAACATTTCACAGATTTAGCAGCACATTCTGATACTTGCATCCAGTGCTGCCAATTTAGCCATTTTGCCGCAAAATTTAGTGACTTTCCTGCCCCTTTTGAGACTTTTTTTTAAAAGCCTAGCGACAAATCTAGCAAATTCTTAGACAAACCTTATCTAGATACTGTGACTTGCCCACTGATCTATATTTATATTAATATAGATCAGTGGACTCACCAGTATGATGTCATCTATCAACATTTAGTGACTAGTTTTAGCTCCTTTAAACTGAAAGCAATTGGCAACACTGCTGGCATCAAGATGCATACGGAAGTTACAACAGGCTAAAAAAAGAACATTCTAAGTAGGCTGGAAATGGTGTGACATACCACGTGAAAAAACTAGTCACAGCTCAGCTCAGTCTGTGGAGAAAACATGAGCAAAAAGAAGAAAACTTTCCGGTGCTCAGTCAGCCGGGTCTCCAGCAAGAAACACTTACTCAGAAAGAAACACCTACTCAGTGTGTGTGAGTGTATATTACACTCATGAAACAAAAGTTAATCAAAATGAATGAAGGATGAGAAATGGTAATATCCTTATTTAAATTAGGCTACAACAAAAACAGGAACAACACACATGATATGTAATGGTCATATTACCTACAGCAGAGGTTTTCAAACTGCACGTTTTGTATGTCTCTCTTATCTAACACACCTGATTCAACTCATCAGCTCAGTAGTAGAGAATTCAAGACCTGGGCTGTGTCCGAAATCGCCCCCTATACCCTTAAATAGGGCACTATTTGAGGGAACAGTCATTTGTAGTGGTGTCCGAAAAAATAGTGGACGATGTTGAGTGCACTCATTCAATCCCACAATGCACCGCAATAACGAGTGTACAACCGATGCACGCTCAACGGCTAGTGAATACCCATAATGCGCTGTGAGAGTCGCGTGCTGAATCAATCATCCATTCATTTTCCAAACCGTGCTGGTCCAGCATTATCATACAGGTATAAATTCCTTTTTAATTAATCATTAAATCGTTTAAAAGCTTTGAACATGCTAGTTCAACATAAATATTCATTACTACTGGAGCTGCCAGTTTGCTACATTTCAAAAGATTATTAAACAGCAGCACAAACTATGTGAAATCGGCAGCCCTTCCGGTGCACTCAGTGTCCGAATTCACTCACTCGTTTCATTCACTCCTTCAAGTGGACTATATTACTGGAGTAATGTAGGGAATAGTGAATGAGGGTATAGGGGGCGATTTCGAACACAGCACCAAAGTGCATGGGTGTGTCAAATAAGGGAGACATACAAAATGTGCAGGGCTGGGGATCCTCCAGGACAGGTTTGAAATCCCCTGACCTACAGTATGTAAAGATTTGTACACTTAAACCACACAAAATAAAATGCCAAACCAAGCAGCATATGCAAACAAATGATGCTTGATCTTTCAGAACTAACCTCTATCTAACTTCTCTTTTCTGGGCCTCTTTTTTGTGTGCAGTCAGCTATTTTGGTGGTTAGTGGATGTGAGTCAGTTGCCCTCACTTCCTACTAACATTTCACAACCACAAAGTCCCACAACATTTTGTCTTGTATTTTAAACAGTATAATTACATGTATGCATTTTGCAGAAACTTTTACTTGTTAAATATGGATATTTATTTTACACAAAAGCATCGTTTAGCTTCAGAAGGCCTTTATTAACACTCCGGAGCCATGTGGAGCACATATTTATGATGGATGGATGTGGATGGAAGCACTTTGTTCAGCTCATACTCATTGAACCCTATCACTGCCATTATAAAGCTCGGATGCGTCAGGATATTTATTAATATTTCTGCAGATGTTCATCAGAAAGAAGAAAGTCATATACACCTAGGATGGCTTGAGGTTGAGTAAAGGTTGGGCTAATTTTCATTTCAAAGTGAACTAATCCTTTAACAGCAGAATTACTGGAGAACAATTATATTACCCATAATGATATAAAGAAAATCCACCAATCAGGAAGTCGAAAACCTTTCAGTTAGAGTTGCCTTCACCTCGCACACATATTTTTACAGATCTACAATCATGTTCATCAGACAGGACTCAGATTGAGGACTCAGACAGGAACATCATCATCTCTTCTGATGGAAACATTCAGGCCATGTTACACCTCCAACATCTTAGTTCATATCCAGTGTTGAGAGCAGGTAACAATACCTCCAAGACTAAGACAAGAATCAACAAAAGGTTAATTTAAATAAGATATAAAGTAATAAATGTTTGTTTAAATCAGGGGTCTCCAAACTCGATCCTGGAGGGCCACTGTCCTGCAGATTTTAGCTCCAACCCCAGATAAACACACCTGAAGCAGCTAATCAAGTTCTAATTAGGCATACTAGAAACTTACAGGCAGGTGTGTTGAGGCAAGTTGGAGCTAAAGTCTGCAGGACAGTGGCCCTCTAGGACCGAGTTTGGAGACCCCTGGTTTAAATGGACGAGAAACATATGGCATAAACATAAGATACAATGTCGCCATCTAGTGGTTATCAGTCAAAATGGACTAAATGTCGTGATTTGGCCACTGTAGGTATAAGTAGGGGGTTGTGCGTGTATTGATTTTCTTATTCTTCATTAATTTTATGTTCTAGAATTGTATGAGCAATAAAGTTAGCAAAAGAATTTTAATTCGTTGAAGCGTTGCAAAGTTATTAGTAAATACAACAGCATGGTGTCAACATTGTGGTGTCACAATGTTGAACCTTAACAAAACTTATGCTGCCTTCACGTGCTATCGGAAATTTAATAAATCCCACTTCTAAAGTTGTGATTAACAGCATTAACACATTAACAGCATTAACAGTTGTGAAGGCAGCATTAACACACATAGACCACAGGACATTTTGAGGACATGCACTGATGGATACTTAAAAAAACATGACCTCCAGATCTCCACCAAACTTTGCACCTATCAGCTCTAGACCATGCTGGCAAAAGTTATCAAAAGAATTTTGATCCATTAAATTGTTGGTAGCCCTTGCAGCCCAAAATGTATTTGAGTTATTTATATTTTATAACATGCTGTCTTAGGCTGGGTGCAATTTATAATATAGTCCTGTAGTGATTTTGGACTAGCCTCACTCGAGGGTACCACAAATTTAGTGTTTATGGTCTTAAATATTAATATTAATATTTTGTATTAATATTAATATTGAGTCAGATGATTCCTTCCAGTATTTTCGGGGCACCAGCCAAGTCTAACAATAAAGAACAATCATGGAAGATTGTTGACTGAATTACAATTATATAAATTGGAGGAAGTATATCATCTGACCAATCTGAAAGGATTTGTGAGATATCGTTAACTTGTAGAGCCTCTTACTGTATTATCAATACAAGGAAGACACAAGTGTAATAAATGGATTTTATTAACAAAAGGATTGACGAGTAACAACTACTACTGAATGGATAAAGTGCAGTAAGACTGATAAATACAAGTGAATAAGTTGGATGTTACTATGGCAGTTACAAGTTGATCTTATGGAAAGATATATTTATAGTAAGTTATAGTATATATTATAGTATAGAAAGTTATAGTATAACCGGGACTGGAACAGGAACTGGAGCCTGGAACCAGAACGGGAAACTGCAGCAACCCGACAAACTGGAACAATTCTCTGTCTCAGAAACAAGTCTTTTAACTTGTTTAATTTAAGGAGGGAAATGCAAATTGGCACCTTTCAGATCCAGTGTTTTGATTGGCTGATGCTGTCAGAGGTGGCCACTGAATGGCCCTCCTCTAGCATGAGGTTCATTTGCATAGCTTAAAGTTCATGTTTAGAACAATGTCCTTAAGGTTTTTCCTATGCATAATTCACTTTCCAAACAAATTTCAGATTCGTGCTGAAAACATAAAGACCCAACATCATTGAGTTATATTGAACTTTTACCTATGCATTAATTTTTATTTCCTTTTTAGCCCGTTGCAACCAGAGCTACACAAGCCACAAGGAAAGCTGAGGAGAGCCTGTCAGTGCACTGTTCTCACCATCTCCAAGAGATCGATGGAAAATATATTAATATAGCCTATAAATATATTTTGTTGTTTTTGTTATTATTATACCAATACTGTTATTATTGTACTAGTCACTATTTCATTTACTATTTTTATTATTGTCTATATTATTCTGCAATTGATATTACATTGTATTTGCTATTATTATTATACCAATACTATTATATTATACCACTTGAGATTATCAATCTATTATAGTTATGCTGTTATATTATTGTCTATATTCTGTAAATGATACTACATATTCTATTGCTATTATTATAGTATTATTATACTATATGCTATTATCAATATATTATTATGATATTAGGCTATATTATTGTACTTATACTATTATATAATCGTACTATTCATTACTATTTTATTTGCTGTATACTGTTTGTTTATTGACAATATTATATACTTTATTATTGACTACATTATTATATTATATAGTATATATAAGAAATAGTTTATGTAGTACTACATAAACTATTTCTTATATCTAGTGTATAACAAACTATTTACTATTCTCACTTTCTTATATTTACTATTTGCATTGCACTGTATTTGTACCATGTCATATGTATTACCATAAAGGATCCATCAGTTATCGTTGTTTTTGTATGTTTTTGGGGTATCTATCTGTAAATATCTGTATCATTTTAGTGCTATAAAAATATAGAAAGCAGCCTGTGTGATTTGTATTTGACGATTTGTTTCATTTTCTCAATGGTGGTCAATTCTAAGCTCAAGAAAAGCTAAAATTGGGTTAAAGACAGAAAATGCCTTTTCCACAATAAGAAAACTTTATTTCATTTAATGTGAAAATTAAATTATATCTCAGTATGGGCGTTTTCACAATTCTTATGTAAATGTAAACGTTATTTTTGTTTTTATCCAGAAAAACCACAGCTCGCCCGTTTACTTGCATTTGTTAACAGCACAGTCTTGCCCCGAACAATATGGTGGACTCGTTAACGTATTGCAGCAACAGTCCAAAGAGGCCAAATGGGGCGTGTAGTGTTTATTATAATGTCTATGGTTGAGTGCATGAAGTGTCCAACACTTTGTTTTTTCCGTTTATTTAGTGTATCATCCAGGTATTTAAAGTGTCCTTTTTCTTTTTGGAATTTTCAATGTGAACACACTATTTGCACTATTTATACTTAAAAACGTCATAGAATAGTGCATAAGTATGCGAATTGGGACATACCTTATGTCATCTGATATTCTGATTCTCAAATATGTGAAAGTGAGTGTTTTGTCATTTAAAAACCTATATAATGATCTTAATCTATAACGCGAGATTCCCGCCACCATGTTTGTTTGCGCCTGTCAGTCAGATTTACAGGCTATAGTGAGGTTATGTGTAGCACACTGGATTCTACAGTATTTTATATTAAATTATGTATTATAGTAAATTTTCAACTTTTTAATTATTTATTTTACAAGTACTTACAAAAGTACTTGATCAAATTGATAGAGATCAGTTTTTCACAGAAAATACTGTATGTATGAGGCATTATAGACATACCTGTTTTATAGGCCTACTTGCGGTAGAGAAAGACTGAAAGAAATATTGCAATTGCTGAAAAAAGAAACATTCCAATCAAAATATATGTCCACCACAACTTAGTCTGGTCATCCTCTGCATTCATTCTGAATGCATTGTTTTTGTGTGTTTTTGGGAAGATACTTTCATTATTAACACAAAGCTGTTTAATCTCTATTCTGTCTTTTTTGGTGCTAACTGGATTGCTATGGTTACAGATGATGGATTCCTCACTGCAGTACAGGATGAGAGTGTAGATCTCATGTGATGTCACTTCCTCTGGAGAGCATCTGTTGTTCTGATAGCTGGAGTGAATCATGAGGTCATGAGCTCTGCATGTGAAGTTCACAGTACAGGAGTCACTGCTGGACCTGTTTGAGTTTACAGTCAGAACAGGAGCCTCCACAGCGTCTGAAACACACATTTGTTTTTTAACAATACAATACTACATCCTCACACATAGCTTTTTACAGAATGTACTGAACATGACTGTGCATGACAAACTTAGCACTGAAACTTTACAGCTTATGGAGTGGAAGATAAATGTTAAATAAAAATAACATGTATATATTTAACAAATTTATCTTTTATTTAAAAGATTTAAACATTTCATTTCACTACTTGTACTATAACACTGCACAGAATATAAGACTGAACATAAATGAGTCTTATGATATGAACATGTCAAGTAAAATCACACTCACCTATAACAGATACTCTGTATGTAACAATATTTTTCTCTGATTCTCCACTTGTTCTTGCTGTATAGAGTCCACTGTCTGTCTTCTGCATGTTCTTCAGTGTGAGAGAGAAGGTTTTATCATTGAAATCCACTCTGTTCTTGTAGGAAGAGTGAAGTTTTACTGTTTTATATACATGTCTAACTATATTCTCAGATGTATCATTTGTCCATAAAATATCAAACTCTGGTAGTTCCTGTATCTGTATGTCCAGTTGAACAGAATCTCCTGTCTGCACAAACACAGAGATCTCAGCTCTGGACCATGAGGAGAGAGAAACACCACAGCTGGTAAATTCACCCATTGTGCCCATTTTTCAGAAATGGGCATGATCAAATAATTAAATATTTGGCATCTATTTTGTTAAATAATGTTAAAATGTTTAAAAATACTGAATACAAAACTTTTTTTAAAGAGAGAATATAATATTAAAAATGTAATGACTTCTTTAATGCACATATTTGGAGCTTTTTGTCACCGATTACCTAAATAGGGAGGGAAGTTTAATAAGGTATGAAAAATAAATAATACATGTTTATTTTGTTACATTTCTTGTTACAACACTACAAAAATGATGCTGATGCTATTCACTGTATTTAAACAATTCATTTTGATTTAACACCATCAGGTTTCTCTTTCAAATGTGATTGTATCATTATAAATTGACTTGAAGCAGTTACTCTTTGGCTTAACTCAATGTTTTTTTAAGTTTGAAATGACATGTTTCAATCAAGTATCTCGACTGAAAATGGCACTCAAAAACAGTTTTTGCTGCTTGTTCAATTTACTTAAAGAAGACAAATTAATCAAATTAATTGTTCATCCAGTTTACTTAATCCATCTGATTTGAGACTATACACAAATGATTTTATTTGTAGTGACACGTCCGTGTGTTGGTGTATTTTATGTATCGTGCTTTATATGTTTATTTACTGTGTTGTTTTGTGTGTGTGTGTGTGTGTGTGCTTTTGTTTTCTGCACTCTCTCTCTTTTCCACCATAATGCAGGTACTCTGATCATCATCAATGTTACAGTTGGTTTGGTTGCAATGAAGCGTACAATAAAGAATAAACTAGAACAATCTTTAATTACACACTCATCAATGTAATCATTAACGAGAACTGACAAGGGATTGAACATAACAGGGAGTAAATATGCAGGAGATAACAATGAACTAAATAAGACAGCTGAAAATTATAAGTAACCATAGAATCAAACAGGGACATAAGCAGAAACTTTAAGGAAACCAAAACTAAACAGAGCAGGGAAACAGGAACTAAGGGAAACAAAACAGAACATCAAATAAAAGTCCATAATTGTGACAATCAGCCAAGGGGCCAGATTTAAGCCAGATTTAATACACTGTGTGATTTCAGCAATGTTTTGTTAAATACCAACTCTTATACGAGTAAATACTTATACTCTTGTACGAGTAAATCGCATGCAATGCAAATTCTGACCCACACTAAAATATTTTTAAAATCTTATCAGATTTTCAAAATGTGAGAGACCACAAACATGACCATAAAAAAATCATAGATTTAACAGTTTTGTTCCTAATGTGTGTGGAATGCCACGATGTGACCAAGACAGCACATCACACAAACTAACAGATTCCATTCACAAACAACCAGAGTCCTGACTGTGAACACGGGAAATCTCACAAAACGTCTCGCGGTCAAATATGACTTTAAAAGTAAAAAAAACATGGAGGACGACAGGCAAGAAGAAATGCAATAATATTGTTTGGACTGCTTTTTAGAGAAAATTCACAGGAAAAAAAAAAAAAAAGATTTGGATGAAGTCTTGTTATGCTTCCACCTTCCATCAACTTGCTTTCTAATTTGGTATCTAATTTGGTAATTTGGTTTTCGTTCCATGTGACAATCTACAGATTGCATGCGCATTTATCCTCAGGGTTCCCCTCATACAACAGGATTTCTGATCGTAAATATTAAACAAGTTGGATATTTATGATTTGAGATCAGTGCAACTCTGATGTTCTTATGCGTAGGGATGCACCGATACCATTTTTTAAGGACAGAGTTTTTTTTTTTTTTTCTGGTACTTGCTGATACCGATACCGATGCCTATACATTTATTAATTTCTTTTCTTTTTTGGTGATGTGGCAGTTTTCCAAGCACAACAGTGAGACTAATGAATGTAGGGCAGCTTCTTTATTATTACTCAGAATATGTTGTGGAGCTTTTAGATCCTCTCCTGTGACAGCTTTACAGGTAGAAATGAGTGAAATGCCAATAGACATTCGTGAAATTCAGCTTAAAATGGTATACTGGACTGGTATTAAAGGTCATTTTACAAATCATCCAGTTAAAAACATATTGGGAGAATTGCTGGGAATATGAGCAAATGTGTCTGAATAGCTTTGGCTGGACTGTAGGCGAGGATGCTCAACAAATAGGTATCAGTAATATTGATATTAGCCCCATGGTGGCTCTACCAGTATATCCACCATGGATTTTCTCTATGTCAACAGCTGAATTGTAAATATTTAAATTAATAAATGGAAACCAGAAATATGTTCCAAAGGAGATAATAGTGCAGCAGCATTTAGATAGTCTTTACTTTCAATTTTTACAGATTTATACAGATGGTTCTAAAGACCCAGAAACTGGGTGTACAGGTGCTGCCATGTATATTCCTCACTTTAAATATAAATCTGCAACAAAAAAAAACTGCTAATAATATATCAGTATATGCAGCAGAGATGATTGCTATTCAGATGGCCTTACAGTGGGTGGAAGAAATCCAACCAACAAGAGTTGTAATCCGTTCAGACTCATATTCTGCACTTACAAGTATACTGAGTGGAAAATCAGAATCTAGACAAGACATATTAATAGAAGTACTGCAAAGTTTGTGTCGAGTTTGCCAACTGAGAATTATAGCAGAATTTTTATGGGTGCCAGCTCGTGTTGGAGTAGAGGGTAATGAGGAGGTGGATAAGATAGCGAAACAGGCACTTAAGCATACAAATGTCGACATACACATACCCTTGAGTAAATCAGAAATTAAAGGTTTAAAGTAGCTGTCAGAAAGATGTGGCAAGAGAGATGGGATAAAGGAAACAAAGGGCGACATCTGTATAATATACATAAACAAGTTGGCCATGTAAGAACACTTATGGTAATACAAGGGATGATACAGTTATATCTCGATTGAGAATTTATACACTCAACTCTTAATAAATCACTCCAGATGATAGGAAAACATGAATCTGGTCAATGTAATCATTGTGGACTTCCAGAAACAGTAGAGCATGTGCTGATTATTAAAGGGGTGGTTCAGTGTTTTTTTTCTAGGCTTGATTGTGTTTATGGGGCGCAGTTTAACATGTCTTAATGCTTCGTTTTTTTTTAAAAAAAACACTGTATTTTTTTATATATTTTACCTTTATTCTACACCGCTGTTTCCATTGTCATCTGAATGGCTAGTTTGACATCCTGATTCTATGATACCACTTCCTCCGAAATACGTGCTCAGATTGGGTAGCAGGCCCAGTGTATTGTGATTTACTGATGCGTCTGGAAACGCCACGCCCCTTACCATTAGTTGTTACATGTGCTTCAGTGGAAATGTAAATATTGGCGTCTATATTGCCGTATCAAATTGAGCCAGAATCAGACCCAGATAGCAGTAATGATGAAGAGGGTCAAGCAGAACCTCTCCAAGCACGGTTTTAAAGGGGCGTTTATGAATTGTAAGTATTTCCTTTTGTACATGTGTCAAAGTGTTTAGATATGCTGTCACTTGTAAATGTTACTGCTGTTTGTTAGCTTTCAATATACGGTTTTATCCTGATTAAAGCTTTATGGTAGCTGAATACATGACTGAGAAGTTGCATTTTTATAGCATGAACAACTGTTTGTCTATAAACATAGAAGTTTGTTGGTGTTTGTTGGCGTTTGTTGGAGAAGTATGCAATAGAATTTAGCTAACTGGCTAGCGAAGCAAAAACGCGTTGGTCTTTGTTTACGTCCTTGATGCAACCAAAAAATAGCAACATAGTACATTTAAAAGACAATACAATAAAAACAATACAAACAATAAAACGTACTTACAGTTAGGGTCCCATAAACAGCAGCTTCTGCTTTTAAAGTGGGAACTGCTTCATCTTTCTGTAAATAGTCTTGGTGCAAATCCAGCATTGAACTTGTGTAGATTCTGGAAACTGTCTTCCGCGCTGCATCCAGTGTAGACAATATCACTGATTATATTGGGTTCTATTATCTTTTGGTGTGTTGCGTTGCGCTGCGCGCGTCCGGTGTAGACAACTCTTCCGCTTCCATAATGCTGCATGACATGGCCTCGCCCACTTTGTTGCGTGTTCCAGTGGGCAGGGTTTATGTTAATTGCAGGGTTTATGATGTCACCAACCCGGGAAGAAGCTTGTTGTAGTCCAAACCAGTCGTTTTTGTAGGCATTAAAGGGTTAGTTCACCCAAAAATGAAAATTCTGTCATTTATTACTCACGCTCATGCCGTTCCAGACCAGTAAGACCTTCGTTAATCTTCGGAACGCAAATTGAGATATTTTTGTTTAAATCCGATGGCTCCGTGAGGCCTACATAGGGAGCAATGACATTTCCTCTCTCAAGATCCATAAAGGTACTAAAAACATATTTAAATCAGTTCATGTGAGTACAGTGGTTCAATATTAATATTATAAAGCGACGAGAATATTTTTTGTGTGCGCCAAAAAAACAAAATAACGACTTATATAGTAATGGCCGATTTCAAAACACTGCTTCATGAAGCTTCGGAGTGTTATGAATCTTTTGTGTCGAATCAGCTGTTCGGATCGCCAAAGTCACGTGATTTCAGCAGTTTGGCAGTTTGACACGCGATCCGAATCATGATTCGATACAAAAGATTCATAATTCTCCGAAGCTTAATGAAGCAACGTTTTGAAATCGGCCATCACTATATAAGTCGTTATTTTGTTTTTTTGGTGCACACAAAAAATATTCTCGTTGCTTTATAATATTAATATTGAACCACTGTACTCACATGAACTGATTTAAATATGTTTTTAGTACATTAATGGATCTTGAGAGAGGAAATGTCATTGCTCCCTATGTGGCTATGCAGGCCTCACTGAGCCATCGGATTTAAACAAAAATATCTTGTGTTCCGAAGATTAACAAAGGTCTTACGGGTGTGGAACGGCATGAGCGTGAGTAATAAATTTGAGTAAAACAATTTTCATTTTTGGGTGAACTAACAGTTTAGACCTAAAATAATCATTCATAAAGTTCAAAAAGGTTGAAGCGAATTACAAGGGTGTTTGCAGTGGGCTGTGTTTACATTAATCTAGCGTCATAAAAGCATTCTGAGCCGAGGTGCAAGTATATTTAACCACTGACATGACTCAGCAGGGTGTTTGTACTCAGCAAATTTCACAGACTTTCTACCTCTACATTGTAATGTTTGTTGTTTTTCCTCACCGAATAGTGTGTACTTTAACGGATTTTGATTTGTTGAAGTGTTGCAAAGTTATTAGTGAATTCAACCGCATGGCATCTTTTCATTAATTGATCTGTCCTGAACACAATGTCCTTCCATAACAAAACTTAATACACATAGACCACAGGACATTTTCAGACCATGCTGGCAAGTTATAAAAACATTTAAAGATCCATTACATCATTTAGCAGGAGCCCCTTCAGAACAAAAATTATTCGATTTACTTTTTTTTCTAACAGTAATATGACAGTTTGTTCTGTTGTATTTCTGCAATCCAAAGTATTATACCATATTATAATTTCTACAAAAATATTACAATATTTATTTATTACATCATTATGAAAGTGTTTACTTGGTTTTAGTTTCAGTTCTACAAAACATTTCACATTAGGGTTAAAACACTATAGTTCACACAAATGCACAGTATAAAAGGTTAGAAGGCAACACATATTGTAGAAATAAATTACAAAAATGAAAAGGGCCTTAAGATAAATGCTTTAGATAAGCATTAGTTTTAAGCTGCAAATAATATTTTCGCATACCTTTGAAATTGTCCTGTGATGTCCTATGATGTGATTCATGATGTGAGTCCACATATACACCACATGTATTATGATCACTGTAGGGGAGTGATTTCAATGAAAGTCCGACTTTCAATGAAGATTAAAAATGGACTTTGCTGTAAAAAACACGTCATACATTTCTATTGGATCGCTAATCATTTAAATTGACCCAGATGATTGCAGCATATGGCTAAATTACTGGATTTGCATTTGTACTGCATTAGCTTGTCTGGCTTTATACTTCTTTACATTGAAATGCATAATTATTAAATATAACATGGGAGGTGAGGTCAATATTATATCCATCAGTTTTATACTACTGATTTTCATGTGGGGCAAACCGGGGTTAGTTGCCACAAGGTTTACTTCAGTTAATATTCATGCACTGTGGGGTTATTTTTGGATATTATGTGTACATAAATCAAATTCAGAATACAATTTAGACAGTTTGGATCTGGATATTACAAATCAATACTACTTAACCAATGCTTGAGAAAATATATCTATATTGGACAAACAGCCTTGGCTGAATTTCAGAATAGCATACTAGCTGATCTTATTATTTATACCATATAATGATATGGCAGAGATGGTAAGATTAGGATGCCATTTTGAGATCAGCTCTTGTGAAACTTCCCCATGTGACAAACAACCACAGTTTCATTTTATGCGTCATCAGATGAAATGGTGGGTGGTTTTGGTTGCTTGCTCACCATTGAATAAATTGTGTTTCAATGGGGACTGCAGGTTTTTTGTGTTGTCCTACTGTGCAGTAGATTGTGTTGGGTAGGTTATCTCCCGTTTCCTCTTGTGTGTGTTCTTGAACCTTATGAAATACATATAAAAAGTCTTATTTTCAAAATGTCCCCCTCAATAATCATGCTTAGCTGAAGAATTACTGAACTAAAAAAAGACAATTAATTAAAAACATTCACTAACCTACAGTTTATAGAATAAGCATTTTATAAAAGCCTTTTTCATAATATTAGCCTGTTAACTTTTTAGATTATTCTTACCTGTTCTGGAACATATGTATGATCGTCACTGTTGGTTTTCTGCATTTCTTGAGCCTGAAATTTTTAAACAAAAAACTTTGTTTATAATGTTCTATCAAAAAATAGTAGCAAGTGTTTCCATACACTCTTTAAAACCAAAAGCCTTTGTACATGCTGCTATTTCTTATATATCATGATCAAGCGGTACATGATACATTATTAAACATCTGTCTGTATTTATCAAAAGTGACTGAGGTCAGTTTTATTGATCACTTTGTTTTTATAATTTGAAACAGCACATTTCACCACTTTACTATATATTTTTTTTATCAACAACTATTTTCACTGCATGTGTACTGTATGACTATTGTTCTATTAGCAAGAGAAACAAATTGATCACCATGGTGCCATAAAGTAAATTTGAATAATTTTAGATTAAATCAGTTCCAGAAGGATTAGAATTCAGGATTCGAAATGTCAATGTTTTACTGAGAGTTTCTATTTATAAAGAAAGAACCAATAATCTTTTTATTATTATTATTATTATTATCATTATGGTAACACTTTATTTTAGGGTCTTTTAACTAGTTGCTTATTAGCATGCATATTACTAATATTGGCTGTTTATTAGTACTTATTAAGCACATATTAATGGCTTATTCTGCATGACCTTATTCTACATTCCTAATTATTATTATTTATAATTTAAATGTGCCTAAATACTTTCTGCTATGCACAGCCAAATATTGAAATATATGAAATATGGACATAGTATATGTTCTGTAAAGTTTGTGAACCACTGATTTATGTGTAGATGGAAACCAAAACATCAAGACAAACAAATAACCAAATACTGCAGAAAGGGATGCATCCTCACAAAAACATGAATAAAAAGAACTAGACAGCATGACAATATATCCATGATGTGTGGGAGCATATTGATGAATAGTAATTTGAAGCTTACCTCAACTTGATCATAGACTGTACAACCAGCCTCTTGAGCACCTATGAGATTTAGAATGTACAGTATATCAACAATGACATGTATCAAATTTAGAAATAAATCATTAATTTATTCAAAAAAGCAAAATGGTATTATAGTTTTTTACATGCAGTTTTTTATAAGCACAGAAGGGATTTCTATAATGGCTGTCAATTCCAAACTCTTCTAAACTAATTCTCTGTATCTTGACTGTATAGAAAAAGGTTTCCTTATTTACTCAGTGTAAACATGTGTAGTATAAACAATTTCAGTGATAAATGAAGATAATTATTACATTAGTCTGCAGTAGTAATCCTTTGTATTGCAGTTGATCTTTTGCTATTCTGAATATTCTTGAATTATCGTTTGCTATTCCTTCTTTTTTGGCACCAGCACAAATGAATTTCTGTCCTCATCTTAGAAATGCGTAAAACACTGTGACATTTAAACCTGAACAGGTTGTGTTCAGGCCAATAAGGAATCTAGAAATTGAACTGGAAAAACTATATTTAAATGTGTTGATCAGAGGACATTCAGTTAAAAAAAAAAAAACATTATTAAAGGTGTGAGCCCCTCAAGGTGATGTGTAGCACACCAATCTACAGTATTTTATATTAAATTATATATTATAGTAAATTTTCCTATGCAAAATTCAATTTAAAATGTAATATGCAAAATGGCAATGCATTTCTGTATTTAAATTTACATTTTTTCATACCATATGTGCAACCTTTGGAGCAAAATGATAATTCAAATTCAATAACATAATTTACATTTGTTATTTCCTAGTTTTAACATATATTTTAACGCTTTATAAGTTGCATAATTAAAATGTAGGCCTATTACAGAAATGATTATATATGTTTAACATATTCTAGCAAAAATTGTAGCATAATCATTTAAATGTCATTTTTCTTAATTGCATTTACACTCACAGTTAAGATACTTCGATTGCATTTTCATTAAATGTCCCGCAATGGATGTAGTAAAATTCAATGTGGATTTGAAAATGCATTCTGAGCCGATGCTATTAGAAACATAGATGTTTATGGTTAGGGTGTCTCGAAGACAACGCGCTTGGCGCTCGTGTATCTTTATCGTGAGCACGTCTGCGGCACGTTACGGCTTCGGCGAGGTTTTGTTCCGTCCTCTACGCGGTGTCAACTCACACCAGAAGCATTTCAGAAGCAAAGCGGCTAGATTCGCAAGACTACGAGATTTGCCTGTCTGACATTGTTTTCCCTGATTTTTCGTGTTTTTAATGGCTAAATGGTTATATTTTGTCTGGTTTAACTTTGTTTATTGCAATGCCATACTTTATTTTGCTGTAGCCTACAGACAAAGTTAATTCACTTAAAAATCCAGTTATGGATGACAAGAACTAAAATTTTTCACGTCTTTGAATCTCTTGTCTTCAATTTCTGGCCTCCTAGTGATGAGAAATATGAGCAGGAGTCTTCACAGGGTGATTATTTTTACTTTATTTTGTATTTGAGCTGCGCAGCGGCTTGGACATGGCATCCGTCAAAAATAGACGGATATCTTTAGCGAAGTGGCGTGGCGAGCCACTTCTGGGATGCTTCTGAAACGTGCCGCGGTGCGGCTGGTGTAAACACAAGCATTGACTAGAGTGACCGCGGATCAGCTCCGGTAGCCGCATTGCAGCCGTAACCCCTTGTTGACCCCTTGTTTACACTGCAAACGTCTGCAGCGCGTTACAGCTCTGGCGAGGATTTATTTTGTCCTCTACGTGGTGTAAACTCACACCAGGAGCATTTCAGAAGCAAAGTGGCTGGATTTGCGAGACCATGAGATTTGCCTGTACAACTATGTTTTCCTTGATTTGTTTTCATGTTTTTGATGGCTCTGTGGTTATATTTTGTCCGGTTTAATTGTGTTTATTGCCATGCCATACTTTATTTTGCTGTAGCCTACGGACGAAGTTAAAGCCTCGTTTACGCTGCACGCGTCTGCGGCACGTTACGGCTACCGGAGCTGATACGCGGCCACTCTAGTCAATGCTCGTGTTTACACCAGCTGCGCCGCGGTGCGTTTTAGAAGCATCCCAGAAGCGGCTTGCCGTGCTGCTTCGCTAAAGATAAGTGCCTCACCTATTTTTGATGGATGCCGCGTCCAAGACGCGCAGCTCAAATACAAAATAAAGTCAAAATAATCATCCTGTGTAAACTCCCGCTCATATTTCACATCACCAGGTGGCCAGAAACTGAAGACAAGAGATTCGAAGTTGAAAAATTTGAATTTTTTTAGTTAAACCGGACAAAATATAACCTTTTAGCCATTAAAAACACGAAAAAAATCAAGGGAAAACAAAACGTCAGACAGGCAAATCTCGTGGTCTCGCGAATCCAGCCGCTTCGCTTCTGAAATGCTTCTGGTGTGAGTTGTCACCGCGTAGAGGACGGAACAAAACCTTGCCGGAGCCGTAACGTGCCGCAGACGTGTGCAGTGTAAACGAGGCTTGATACACTTAAAAGTCCAGTTATGGATGAGAAGGATAAAAGATTTTCAAGTTTTTCAACTTCGAAACTCTTGTCGTCAATTTTTGGCCTCCTAGTGATGTGAAATAAGAGCGGGAGTTTACACAGGATGATTATTTTGACTTTATTTTGTATTTGAGCTGCGTGGCTTCGATGCGGCGTCCGTCAAAAATAGGCGAGGCGCCTATCTTTAGCGAAGCGGTGCGGTGAGCCGCTTCTGAAACGCTTAGGAGGCCAGAAATTGATGACAAGAGATTAGAAGTTGAAAAACGTGAAAATTTTTGTTCTTGTCATCCATAACTGGATTTTTAAGTGAATTAACTTTGTCTGTAGGCTACAGCAAAATAAAGTATGGCATAGCAATAAATATGTATATGTCCCATGCTAAGAAGCACGCAATAGCCCTGCTAGTAAGAAGAAAAAGAAAGAGAGTAGCTCTTGACAGTGTCTGTCATGTCTCCATGACACAGCTTTTCTCCCGATGTCTCTATACGACCGCAAACTTATATCGTATAGCTCTGGAAATTCCAACAAAAGTTGAACTATTTTGAACTTTGACAGTGGTGCAAGCTCGCCAATAGTGCGCTCCACTGAACGTGCGCTTTGGTCGACGCAGCAACAAACCGTCCTCGTGCGGCGCAAGCCATTGAAATAAATGAGTTTCATAGCGCAGCGCATTCCGCGTCCTGTTTGAAAGCCCCATTACGGCTGCAACGCGGCTACTGGAACTGATCCCCGGCCACTCTAGTCAATGCTTGTGTTTACACCAGCCGCGCCATGGCACATTTCAGAAGCGTCCCTGAAGCGGCTCACCGCGCCGCTTCGCTAAAGATAGGCACCAAGTCCAGGTCCATAGCCAGCCTATTGAAAGGGGGGTTATTTTTTTCAAAAAAGTGGACCTTTTTGCAGTTTTTCTCCTCCTTTTGTATTTAATTATGAGGTTCAAATACTTCATTTTGGTGACCTTTTATGCACTAATTTGTGCTGGATTAGCTTGTCTGCTGGTATCTTAACGAGCACACTTTTTGATGCACCTAAAATATTTACTGCATTGTTGTCAAATTGCTTCCTCATGTACCACCTTTGTCAGTCCATACAAAGTTCATATGTTTAAAGACCACACTAACAACAGAATAGATTTAATGAACTTTACTGAAATATTAATAATAATTCTTCGCATCATCATTTCTTGACTCTCTGTCAATGCCTCTTTGAATAAGACACGCACCGAAGGAGAAGCATTTCCATTGGCTCCAGTCTGCCCGTATTTGCCAATCACAAAAGTCGATATTACACAGCCAATATCACTGAATATCCCACTATGTTTTATTATTATAATTACACTACGTTTATATGGTTATTATATTGTAGACTATTGAGTGGATAAAATATAGAAATCCTTTTAATTAAAAAAAACACACACATATATATATATATATATATATATATATATATATATATATATATATATATATATATATATATAACCCCTCCCCCCCCATCATTCAGAGGCGATGCTTCTTCACCGTTGCTTTGAAAAGTGTATTGCGAGAACTCTCTCTCTGAACTGCACGCGCGGCACACACACACGTGTCCAGCTACAATAATGTATCATATTACTTTGAAACAGCAACCCAGAATATTTGTCACAAGCATTGATTAAAACAATGATGACAATAATCACATAAAAAAAAAAAAAAAAAAAAAACCGACTTCAATTCTGGACCTTTGCATTGAGGGGGGGTTCGTTTGAACCACCCCAACCCCCCCTGCCTACGGGCATGAAGTCTATTTTTGACGGACGCCGCGTCCAAGCCACGCAGCTCAAATACAAAATAAAGTCAAAATAATTACCCCGTGAAGACTCACATCACTAGGAGGCCAGAAATTGACGACGAGAGATTCGAAGTTGAAAAACTTGAAAATTTTGTGTCCTTGGCATCCATAACTGGATTTTTAATTGTATTAACTTCGTCTGTAGGCTAGCATCTGCGTCCATCTGAATGCTAATGAGTGTTATTTATATAATAATAATAGCCTAATAATAATAATAATATTTTTTGTTCTCGAAAATATATCTGGTGATGTCTTAACCCATCTTTCACATCTGCACTTTGGTCTGATATGTGAACAGGTGCTGGTGGTGTGATGGTGTGGAGGATATTTTCTTGGCATACTTTGGGCCCTTTAGTACCAACTGAGCATCATTTAAACACCACAGCCTACCTAAGTATTGTTGCTGACCATACAACTTTTTTTTTTTAATTGCGAAAGTCCTTGATCAAATTGATGAACAGAGATACATTTTTATATGTATGAGGCAACATACCTTTTTTATACTTGCTGTAGAGAAAGACTAGAATTATTGCAATTGCCAAAAAACACACTCCCATCAAAATATATGGCCAAATCTGGAAAGGTGGCTTAGTCTGGTCTTCCTCGGGAAAAAAGACACATCATTAAGAACTGCAGATTTAGTAAACCAAAATAAGATATTTGATTTGACAGATGTTCATTTTCACTCTGTGTGTGTGTGTGTGTGTGTGTGTGTGTGTGTGTTTAGCCAGATACCTTCATTATCAACACAGAGCTGTTTAATCTCTATTCTGTCTTTTTTGGTGCTAACTGGATTGCTATGGTTACAGATGATGGATTCCTCACTGCAGTACAGGATGAGAGTGTAGATCTCATGTGATGTCACTTCCTCTGGAGAGCATCTGTTGTTCTGATAGCTGGAGTGAATCATGAGGTCATGAGCTCTGCATGTGAAGTTCACAGTACAGGAGTCACTGCTGGACCAGTTTGAGTTTACAGTCAGAACAGGAGCCTCTACAGCGTCTGAAACACACATTTGATTTTAACAATATCATAAATTCTCACTCTATTGTAAACTGTAAGCAAATTCCAATAGCTGTTTACAGAATGTACTGTACATGACTGTGCATGACTGAAACTTTACAGTTCATGGAGTGGCAGGTAAATGTTGAATAAAACATGATTAATATATTTAACAAATTTATATTTTATTTAAAAGATAGAAGTGTTCTAGTGAGGTATCTTCGAAACTCTCAAAAAGAGGCGGTACTCAAGGCAGCTCTAAAGAAGCGCAATATCAAAATGGTTCCAAACTATGGTTGTGTAAAGTTTATGGATTGGCCTTGAAAGATTCCCTTCTATTTATCAACATTATAGACCAGATAAATTCCTTTATTGATAATGTACTTATTTATAATACATTTGGAGGGATGTGAGAAAACATTTAAATATTCCTCAAGTTTTGTCTGCTTGATCTCCCTTGGCTTTGAATCCTGATTTTCCTACTTTGGTTAGGAGTATTGGTCTGTTGGAGTGGAGCTCCAAGGGTTTGTCTGATTTCTCAGGCTTGATGACTTCTAAATCCTTAAAGTCATTTGAACAAATGAGAGTCGAGTGTAACATTTTCCCTACAGATTATTTTCAAGTACCTTCATATCCGGTACTTCACAGAGTCTTTATTTATTTATTTATTTATTATTTTTTTTAAGGCAGAACAGTTTCCGCTTAAACTTATTAGAACTGGTAGAAGTCATGATTTCAGCTAAATCTTCAGCTAAAGTTTTTTTGCCTTTTTTTGTTGTATCCTGATTCTTCAGCTTATGATTCTCTGAAGCTGTTGTGGGAATGGCTGTTGTCTCATTCAGTTCGGCAGATTGGATTAAGATCTGTAATGGTATTTTTCCAAAGTGAACTTTAATTTCTAGATTTACTTTACACGCCTCCATAGAATGTTTCCTAGTTGCTCAAATCTTTGTTTTAAACGCTGTACAAGAACACATTTTTTCCATTTATATTGGTCCTGTGATCGCACTCAGCTGTTCTGGAAAAGGATTCATTTTTTTCTGCCATGTTTCTGAACATTTTATGCAGTAAGAGATGTATACATATTTTTGTATGTAATTGTTATATTTTTCAGAATTTTGGGTTTGTTTATTGATGTTATTGTGTCTGGATTATCTGAAAATCGATAAAAAAAAAAATAGAAGATAAGCTTTGAAAATAAAAATAAAAATAAACATTTAATTTCACTTCTTGTACTGTAACATTGCACAGAATTTAAGGCTGAACATGAGTGAGTGTTATGATCTGAACACGCCAAGCAAAATCACACTCACCTATAACAGATACTCTGTATGTAACAATAATATTCTCTGATTCTCCACTTGTTCTTGCTGTATAGAGTCCACTGTCTGTCTTCTGCATGTTCTTCAGTGTGAGAGAGAAGGTTTCATCATTGAAATCCACTCTGTTCTTGTAGAAAGAGTGAGGTTTTACTGTTTTAGATGCATGTATATATTTAACTATATTCTCTGATTTATCATTTGTCCAGAATAAATCATCAAATTCTGGTAGTTCATGTGTCTGTATATCCAGTTGAACAGAATCTCCCATCTGCACATACACAGAGATCTCAGCACTGAACCCTGAGGAGAGAGAAAACTGTTTTGTTGTTGTTTTTCTGAGTGCCACTGGTAATTTCACATATCAGAGGCCTGTTGCATGAAGCTAGTTGAACAAACTCTTTTCAGAGTAGGTTTGGAGTTGACAAATCCATATCCAACCTTGTTTAGATCAGGCTCAAAGGGCTCACAACGCTTGGTATAAATGTTCTCTGTCCCAAATGGCACACTTCTATGCACTTTCGGTCTTTTGAACTTACAATGGCTGCCGCGTGTGCATGTCCGAGACCGTAGGGTGTCCCATTTGTCAATTTTAGGCTTCAGAAGGGTGCTCGCGAGCGCCCCCTTTGCGGCCGATATGCGCCCTCGATGTGCACTTTTGCTGAGCCCGCACTGGTGCGAGCTCCACGGCAGACTTCCCGACAGTCAAAGCGACGTTACGTCACAAAAGTGCGGGCTCATAGGAAGGCCGTGAGTGTTTAGGGTGCCATTTGGGACAGGGCCTAACTCTGGAGCTTGCACACCTGAAAGGGTGACACGTGCAGCAAACAGCCAATCACACGAAACCAAGCGCGCCACACGAGTCCTGAAAAGTACCAAAGCATTTCGATCGCCCCCATGTGGCTGGATGCAGTATAGGTCATAAATCCCGCCCTCTCCATGTATTCCAATGGGACGTTAGACAAACTAAACAATTAAATTACACTTCATTTTTTTGTTTTCCCCAAAGACAATTTCTGTCATTTTAGGCAGTTTTTAACACGCTGGTGAAAGTTCAAGTGTTCGTTCTTTAAAATAGTTTGGTTTTAGTTAGTTAACTGATGCTATAAAAACAGGGATGAGATGTCATGATTGACAGCTGAGATTGACAGCTCCTCTGAGTGAAGAAGTCAACAGCCGTGTTTCCACTGTCGGGCCTAAAGCGGGCGTGCTAGTGCGTGCCAGGGCCAGTTGCGTTTCCACTGTCTCTTCCGGGGCTTGAGCGTGCCTCGTCGGGGCTTCCTCGGGGCCAACGGCCAGGGTTTTTCGGCCCGCCGAAGACCTTGGTCCAAAGCGGGCCAGCTCGGGCTTGAGGGAGTGGTTACGAACAAAGGCGGAGTTTATCTGTGTGTGGAGACGGAGGCGCCATGGATGATTACATGTAGGTGACCAGCTAACATCAGCATTAAAGACTTTTAAAAACATTTTAGTTCAAAACTCACTTTCAGACAGCAGCAAGTGTTTGAAATAACTTCTGTTTGTGATCCGATGTGGATTCTGATCACCAAGACTATGCGTGCTATTACCATAGTAAACATGGTAAATACAACGGCTTGAAGAAATCAGACAAATCATATACTTAGGCTATCACAATCATGTATTTATTTTATCTGTCAGCACGTCTCATCTCTTAACGGACTGTCTGATATCCATATTTAGCTCCGCATATTTCATAAAATAAAGCAACTCCATTTTTTCGGGATTCCTCTGTTTCTCAGACTGAAAATATAACTGTTGGGACTGTCACTGGAGAGAGTGCTAAAGCTCCTCAGGTCATATTTTTGGTGGAAAATTTGTAGAAATTATCATTCTTTGTAAATGTAATGTAAACATACTGTCCCATGACTACAAATAAACAGAAACAGACGCGACTGAATAAGTGCGTGTCCTCTTTCTTTTGTGAAATAACAGTAAATACCACTTTATTTCTGTGACTAATGTTTAATATTGACACAAATTAATTCATTATGATCAATTTGTTTGGTAAAACATCGATGCTTGGGTTTTTAAATCTTTAAGTAAACAACAAAATGGCAACAAATGCCTGCTTTTATCATGTTCACTTTACGATTTCGCTAGTTTCCAGTGATTTCTTTCTGATTATTTTTCTAATAAAACTTCCATTTGTTTGTGAAATGACGGTGTGATGTTGTTCCAGAGAGGCGTGTTACGGGCGGGTTTTAGTGAAGCGCTACAGAGCTTCTGGCCTGAAGGTGGAAATGCAGCGTGATTTTGGGCTTGGTGCTTTGGTAAGTCCGGGGCTATTAGCCTAGCCTGGTCCGCTGAAAGCCCTGGCTCACATTGGCCCGACAGTGGAAAAGCGGCTATTGAGGCGCCAATGGACTTTTTTCTGGATCTTCGGGAGGTGATTGGAGCTTTTAATTTATACATTTCCATAACTGTTTATTTCACATCGACATAATGAGTTG
The DNA here is from genome assembly GCF_019924925.1 of Ctenopharyngodon idella. Classification (NCBI taxonomy): domain Eukaryota; kingdom Metazoa; phylum Chordata; class Actinopteri; order Cypriniformes; family Xenocyprididae; genus Ctenopharyngodon; species Ctenopharyngodon idella. Next base: position 37,488,911 of record NC_067221.1, on the reverse strand, counting down.
TTGTGAGTTTGGGCGGACATTGATATTGGGCTCCAAGTTCACTATGCACAGACTCAAGATGTCAGTGCCATATTGGCACACCGGCGACTTCAGTTACTACAATAGAAGAGAGTGAAGGTTCGTAGTCCATCTTTTCTTACAGTCTATGCATGGAACATGGATAGCGTCAGTTTGATTCACTTCTCGCGAGAGAGCCGCGTAATTCATTTCTCTCCTGAAGATATAAGGCTTGTTCGACTTCTGCAGCGCTGCACAGACCGATCGGCAGATGACTTAAAGCAGTGCATGCCGGTAAGAAATTTTCTCAGACTTGAGACAGCGCCGACGCCATGTGACTGTGACATGACATCAAAGTACTGCGAGAACGATTCGAGAGCAGCCGGCTGAGTCAGCCAATGCAGTTTCTCAAGAGCAGCTACACAAGCTCTGATGACAACACAGCTGTTCCACGATTGGCTGAATTCACCGCATGACAACACACATTCAGTTCCACTAATGCTCAAAAATCTGTATTTTTATAACAGTTAAAACTCTTTTCATGTAGTCAAGATGTTGTATTGTGTCATGTTTATCAAAGTAAAACTGATAAAAAACATAGACATCACTACATTGGTATTTAAATAATATATGCTTATGTTGAACTTTATTGTTGTAAAAACAGAAGCTGTAAGCAGTACATAAAGTATTGAATGAAAATGTCTCTGAAACATCAGTGTATTAGTCAAATATTGCATTTATTTCACTTCAGCTGTGATAAAGTGCAATCGCAGCGCGAGTGTCATTACAGGATGCAGAAAGTGCCCGACTTCACGTCTCCGTTTTCAGCTCCTCCCCGCCTGCACGCGACTACTCTCGCCGATCGGTTGCATCCAGCCGCAACCTTAATGGAACACTCCACTTTTTTTTGAAAATAGGCTTATTTTCCAACTCCCCTAGAGTTAAACAGTTGAGTTTTACCATTTTCGAATCCATTCAGCCGTTCTCTGGGTTCTTAGCATAGTTCATTGAATCTAATTAGACCATTTGCATCTTGCTCAAAAATGACCAAAGAGTTTCGATATTTTTCCTATTTAAAACTAGACTCTTCTGTAGTTACATTGTACTAAGACCGACGGAAAATGAAAAGTTGTGATTTTCTAGGCCGATATGGCTAGGAACTATACTCTTATTCCGGTGTAATAATCAAGGAACTTTGCTGCCGTACCATGGGTGCAGCAGGCGCAATGATATTTCCGTCGGTCTTGGTACACGATGTAACTACAGAAGAGTTTTCAAGTTTTAAATAGGAAAAGTATCAAAACTTTTTGGTAATTTTGTGCAAGATGCTAACGGTCTCATCAGATTCAATGATCTATGCTAAGCTATGCTAAAAGTGGTTTCGCCAGACCTGGAGATCGGCTGAATGGATTCGAAAAAGGTAAAACTCAACTGTTTAGGCTCATTTTCCAACTCCCCTAGAGTTATTTTCAAAAAAAGTGGATTGTTCCTTTAAGAGACCGTTATGAAAAATATCATGAAATTAAATGCATTTACAAGGCAGGAATAAACATTGCTGCTGCAGTGAAAGTTTGAGAAGGCAACTGAAAGAAAATATCTGACTATATCAAAGCATGTGAATAAAAGAAATAGGCTTTATAATTTTCACAAAGACCTCAAAAGAATACATGTAAGCTTAACCTGTTTTAAAGCTTTATATTAAAGCATGTATTATATTTAATATAATTAATATGATATTAATAATATATATTATATAATAATTACAGTATATGTATAATTATAATTCATTTAATATAAATATAATAAATAATTAGCAGCAAAAGATGAGCAATTTTGTCTCTAAAATATTTTAATTATAAACTGATTTAATTTGGAGTGAGAGATACCCCCTGGAATGGAATGGAATGGAAAAAATGAATTGTGATCATAACATTTGAAAATCTTTTGTGACTAGCAAAAGTACTGAGACAGATATTAACACTAACATACACTTATTTCTACATTATGGTGAATATTTTGATGATAATCCAAAAAACTGAATGAGTACATATAAAGATACAAAGTTTTAGGATAACATTTAAAGTTTTAGTCACTAAAAATACTAAAGAACCATTTCAAAATAACATAAAAACAAGGACCAAAATCTTAAGTTTCTTTCAGAATTTTTTAGGAATGAATTATCTAAAGGTAAAATAATAATAATAATAATAATAATAAAAGATAAAATACACTTAAGAAATTTAAATTATATTATAAAAGTCAGACTCTATAGAGAACATGCCATAAAATGCTCAGTGAAATCTGAACCATGTCTTGGGCAGTCATCACCATCAACATAACTATAAACCAAAAATAATTCATAATCATTTGATTTTATAATGAACATGTTTTTACCTGTCTTGAAGGCAAGCAGAAGAAGTAATAAGAGTGGGTGAATTACTGCCATTATCACAAATGAAAAAACTAGGAAACAGAACTCAAAATCACTGAAGCTGTGTTGACTTCCAAGTAGAAAATGGAAGCTCAACTGCCACACAGACAACAAGGAAAACCCAGTTCCTGTTTGACATCAGAGGTTATACATTTTAAATAGAAATTAAATCTGCAAGCAGCGATGAAAGGGCCCTCGCACCCAGGCTCACCGCCACCCGCTGGCCTTAGGAAAACAGCGAACAGTGGACGACATGCATGTAAGCGAGTAAATACAGGAGAATTATGGCCAAGTCATTTCTAAGTGCCAGACTTCCTGCTGCCAACAGGTGGTGCTTTGACCGTAACTGAATATTGCCATGTAGATGTCTTCAGGCCAGGACTATTATCAAACATGTGAAGTTTGGAGCAGATCGGACATTGTACGCTTGAGTTACAACAACTTCCTGTTTTGTGGCGTTAATAGCATACATTAGCACTTAGCCAAGTGTTGCATGATTTAACGTGTTTCTTGTTTGGTGCTTCGTGGCATATTGAAATGTGTTTCTGGGAGTGAATAACAGTGCAAAGCATGCCATTTCCTGTTGCCAGCAGGTGGCGCTATGACTAACTGAATATTGCCATGTAGATGTCTTCAGGCCAGGACTCTAATAAATCATCTGAAGTTTAGGGCAGATCAGACATTGTTTGCCCGAATTACAACAACTTCCTGTTTCGTGGCGAAACATCGAACTTTGCCAGGCCGCCACGGACACGCCCTCCAACAAAAACTCTAGATCTTCGCAATTTAACTTCGCAAAGGCCTTTAGATTAGACTGACCAAATATGATGTTGATCCGATTAAAGCTCTAGGAGGAGTTCGTTAAAGTACAACATGGAAATAGCAAAAACTGCAAAAATTTTGCAGAGAAAATTCAAAATATCTCACTTCCTGTTGGGTTTACAGATTTTGCACCCAGGGACTTTTTTGTAGAGATTAGGCTGTTACATGTGTGTACCAAATTTCATACTTGTACATGAAGCGTAGCGCGAAGGGCGCTTAATTGAAATTTTATCGAGCCGTTTTGCCACACCTCATTCTGAAACCCATATCAGATGTAAATTTTCACCACTTCTGTTTTCGAGCATGTTTAGGCCCTCAAAAATGTGATTCATTTCAGAGAAGAAGAATAATTGACCGAGCAATTACAATAGGGTCCTCACACCATCGGTGCTCAGGTCCTAATAAAGCAATAGAGCATTAAACTTAACTGAGTTTCCATCATTTTATGTTTTTAAGTGCAGAAACACATTTTGTCTTTTATTCAATAAACATCTCATTATTATGTGGACCATAAGTGTGTGTGTGTGCGCGTGCGTTTTTGCATGTACCGTGTCCATTACTCAAAAGGTTTTTAAAACATTTTTTTTATCACAAAACTTTGTAGACAGTCTCATATTAGTCATCACAATTCAGCTTTGCACCACATCCTTCCTTTCTTAAAGGTACAGCACTGCAACACTTGTGAATTCAGCAAAATACACTTTCTGACACTTTTTACCCATAGCACATTCTGATATTGGCATTAAGATGCATATTGAAGGTGGTAGATTTACAATCCCTCTTCTTGTATTAAATAATGTACTGGAATTCACAGTTTTCTTAGTGTATCTATTCTGATATTTTATGTTACAGGCAATGTCTGTATTTGGTATCTGAGAGGTGACCGAGGGTCTGGCCCATGGAATGCAGTGTTTACTCATTTAGCCTGTTTTCCAGAGAATAAATATGCTTGTTTTGTAATGAATTAAATCAATCAAGATTTATATTTTGTAGAAAGAGAGTTCTTTTTCTTATTAATTTTATCATGCATGTTCTCATGGCAGCTGTATGAGAAATGTAAAGACAGGTCTCATTATTTGGTGTAACTGTAATTCCCCTATATAGAACTTACAACATGTTAAAAAGAGGAGACTGATAAGTTGCTTGAAAACAGTGAGAAGTGTCACAAGAAAACATTAAAGAACTAATCACAACTCAGCTCAGTCTGTGGGGGAAATGTTAATGTTAAAAAAAGAAGCAAACTTTCCAGTGCTCAGTCAGCTGGAACTCCAGCAAAAACACTTCCTTCTCATCAGGATGTGTGAGTGTACTATTTTTATTTAATTGTACAAAAGTTGATCATAATGAATGAAGGATAAGAAACAGGAATATCCTTATAACCTTAATTACTGTAGATTACAACCAAAACAGAAATAACACCACTCTGGAAGCTACACTGCATGTGATATGTAATGGTCATAGTGCCTACAGTATGTAAAGATATGCAGACTTAAGCCACACAAAAAAATAACAAAATGTCAAACCAAGTAGCATCTGAAAACAAATAATGCTCTTTTCTCAGAACTAACTTTTTTTCTCTCAATGACTTCAGTCAGGTATTTTGTTGGATTTTAGTATTCAGTTGCCCTCAATACCCATTAACATTTCAGAACTACAAAGTGCCACAACATTTTGTCTTGGATTTTGAACAGTATATTTACATTTATGCACTTGGCAGATGTTTTTATCCAAAGTGACTTGCATTGCATTGAAGGTATACTGTACATTTTATCAGATTGTAAGGATCACCCATTGGCCCAACAATGGAATCCAATGGCATGGGTGAAAGTATAATGCTTGTAGGTCTTTTACTTATTTATTAGAATTTAGTTTCAATTTGATTCTAGTTCCGTGCTTAATCTGACTCCAGTTTCAAAAGATTATTACATTTAGACTCTGTTTCTAACTAGGATATAATCATAAATATTGTAAAAACAATAGATTCACAAGATGCATCATATGTGGTATATAGACATTCTTAGTGAACTTTCAGTGACTTGAATCGGGGGAAAGGAGAAAGGGGGGCACATAGATAAGCGAGGAGAGAAGTTTGGGCAAGGTGGTGTCTATGCTCTTTCTTTGAAATGTTCTCTCCAGATTAGTGAGCTTTATTGTTTTATTTCAGGGTGTTTGATCTCGTGTTCTGTCTTAGCAGGAAAATCAGCCTTACAAGATCATTCCCTGAGAACGAAAACCCATGACCTTAGCGTTGCCATGCTCTACTGTTTGGGCTACAGGAATGCTGTGTATTATTTTTTTTTTTTTAAATGAAACTTTTTTTTGTATTTTGCTTGATAAGTGTGCTAGTTCTGTCTTTCATTAAATGGCACTTGTTTTGATATTGTTAGCCTATCTAATGCAGTGACATTAGGACATCGAGTGTGGCTTAATAGTCCTAAAACTTTAAGCACAAAAGACTAACTTGTGTATTGTGGGTAGATCATCTCATGTGATTACATTGTTTTTATTCTGCATTGTTTTTAATGCTTCAAAGCAGTTGATCTCCTGTATTTAGCAATGACCACTTGCTTTTGAATCACCAAAAATGCATCTTAATACCTGGTGGATTTTATATTCTTTAACAGTGTTGGGGAAAGTTACTTTTAAAAGTAATGCATTACAATATTGATTTACTACCTAAAAAAGTTACTAATTGCATTAAGTTACTTTTTATTAAAAGTAATGTGTTACATTACTTTTGCATTACTTTTTCTCTTCTGGACTGGGCTTGCTTGTTTGTTTTTTAATAACAACAAAAGAAGTACAATTTTTGGCAAATGTTAAGGCCTTTTCACACCAAAAGTGAAATGAATCAGCCTCAGGTTGAAGGAAATGCATATTATTCCTGTACAGTAGAGGGCGCAGCTCAAACAAAGGAGGAAGTTCAACACTCTTATTTCTAAATCTAATCTAAAGTAATTTTTGCTTATTGGTATGGTAGAATTAGATAATTGACGGTCAGTAGCAAAGACATTGGTTAATAAAGTGAGATTATATACATAAAGTATATTTGTGTAATTTAATATAGTTAATTAATACAGGTTTGCATAAAATTCTGAGATTGCATTTGTTTTGTTTGTTTTTTCGTTTTTTTTTTTTTTTCATTTTGAGGAATACTGAATGTTTTCGTGCAAGTGAGATTAGTACATTAAACATCGTGTTTACACAGCACACACAACACCTCTGAACTTTTTTTCACAACATGGGGACAGGAGAGCTGTCAATCAATAAATGTGAAAAAGTAACTTACGTTACTTATTTGAAAAAGTAACTCAGATACTTTGTTGTAAATTGAAAAAGTAATTACTAGTTAGTTGAAAAAGTTACTTTACTAGTTAGTTGAAAAAGTAATCTGATTATGTAACTCATGTAATGCATTACCTACAACACTGGTCTTTATTTGAAAATACTGTAATGTCTCCATCTGGTGGCAAACTACAGCCATTTTTCATACTGTATTAAGCAATAATATATGTTTAACAGCAGAATTTGTGGGGGGAAACTACATTACCCATAATGATAATCCACCAATCAGAGAGTCAAAAACCTTTCAGTTAGAGTTGCCTTCACCTTGTACACGTATTTTTAGAGATCTACAATCATGTTCATCAGACAGGACTCAGATTGTACTGTTTTTCAGACTGTACCCACCTCAATAAGCTTTATCTGGGAGTGCTGACTGCTGAGGAAAATCATCTCCTTCTGATGGAAACATTTATGGCCATGTTACGCCTCTGACATCTCAGTTCATATCCAGTGTTGAGAGCAGGTAACAATATCTCTAAGACTAAGTCAAGAATCAACAAAAGGTTAATTTAAATAATATATAAAGTAATAATTGTTTAACTGGACGACAAACATATGGCATAGAAATAGGTTATAATGTCTCCATCTAGTGGTTATCAGTCAAAATACTCTTAAAAGACTTGTGATTTGGCCACTGTAGGTATAAGTACAGGGCTGTGTTGTACTGATTTTCTTATTTTTCATTAAATTTATGCCCTAGAATTTAACGAGCAAAAAAGTTTCACCAGCATGGCGTCTTCTCACTAATTGATCTATATTTCCTGAACACATCCATCCTTAACAAAACTTAATACACATAGACTACATGACATTTTGAGAATGTGCACTGATGGATACTTAAAAAAAAAATGGCCACCAGATCTTCACCAAACTTTGCACAAATCAGCTCTAGACCAAGCTGGCAAAAGTTAGGAGAATTTTGATCCATTAAATCATTTAGCAGCCCTTGCAGCCCAAAATGTATTTGATTTATTTACTTTTTCTAACATGCAGTCTCAACTCTTAAGTAATATGACAGTTTGTTCTGTGTAGTATTTCTGCATTCCAGTATTATACTATATTATAATTTCTACAAAATATATTACTGTTACGTGACGTGGTCCTTAGAAATGCACATGACGAGGTGTAAGTCTAGAAGGCAGACTTTAATCATCAAACATACAAGAACGAGGATAAACGCAGGAGAAAACCACATACAACAAATGAGAACCAACATAGGGTATATATATATATATATATATATACACATGGCAAACAAAGAGGACTAATTAACAAGACACACCTGAAATGAGTAGCCAAGGATACAGGCAAGTGGGGAAACTGAGAGAAATGAACTAATTAGCAAAACTAGAAAACCAAGTAAGAAACTGAAGACTACAACTTTAAACAGACATAACTCTGACAATTACATGATTTATTTATTAAGTGTTTACTTGGTTTTAGTTTCAGTTCTACAAAACATTTTAGATTAGAGTAAGAAAAAGAAACAGTTTACACAAATACAACATTTAAAAAGTACATGTTTTAGAATGCTACACATATTATAGAAATAAATGATAAAACTGGATTTGCATTTAAGCATTAGCTTGGCTTCATACCTGTTAAAATTGAAATGCATACTTGCTAATATACCATGGGAAATGAGGTCAATATTATATCCATCTGCAGTTTTACAAAACTGATTTTCGTGTGGGGCAAACCGAGATTAGTTGTCACGCAGTTTACTCCCAATGAAAAAGATTTTTATATAAAAAAAAATTATCCTAATTTAGAAGTAATAAGCTATTTTCTATTCTGTTTTTGACCCTCTTTTTGAACACTTTTTTTTTTATAAGCATGTCGCATTCAAGACTTGGAAGTAAACGTCCCCACTGCTATGATTGGGAAGGAGTTTTGCATATTAAAATAATTTTCAACATCTCCACCATTTCTCCAAGTAGGGCTCGCTGCATCCTGCGGTGGACTTCCAACTCTGCCCACATCCAAGTGTGATGTCAGAAGCCACGCCCATGCCCAATACATAACCTTGTGACTCCCCATCCCTGCGTTGCCCCAGAAACCTGATTTGTTGTATGTTGATTTCCAATTGAAAGGTTAGGCGTAAGGGTGGGTTGAGTGGGTTTCAGGCATAAGGGTATAGGTTTTTGGTGGGTTTTTAGTGTGGTCTGGCATAAAAAGACAAATATAAGAAGTTAACGATAAAGAATTATGTGTGAGGGTTAATTCTTTTTGATGCTCAAAGTTAATGAGGAAACATGATTTCCCCCCCCCAATCCACTTTACCAGAAGTCCCGCCCTGCAGCTAATTTCATTGGTTAAGGTTACAGTGACAGGTAGGTTTAGGGATCAGTGTTTGGTGTAGGCAGTCAGTACTGTGATTGACATGACCAATAAAATCTTAAGAACCGGCTGCAGGGCGGCATGGGCCTGGCTTCTGATGGCAAACTTGGATGTGGGCCGGGTTGGATGTCCACTGCAGGCTGCTCATTACATGTGTGGGATTGTTTTTTAAAACTTCAGATTTTGAAAAATATCTCGTTACATAGTTCATAGCTGAAACATTTGCCAACAATGTGAAACATTTATTTGTATTACATATGCTTTATCAGTCTTGGTTATGGTTAAGTACTTGGAGTTACCCATAGCTATAATAAAGAATAACTTGTGTTTAAAATGAAATTATGAATGAATGTACCATTGTTTGTCTTATCATTCATCCTTTTTGATAAGGTGAAAAACGTATACATTGTCATTTGCAGTGTCATGTTTTAAAATAAAATGAAATGTGTTGTAATGTCTTACTGATGAAAAAACGTCTCAGTTACATAGGTAACCCTCGTTCCCTGAAGGAGGGAACGGAGACGTACGTCGGACAGACCGACGAATAGGAATCTCGCTAGAGAGGCCAATCTGCTTCGAGTGTAACTAAACGAGCCAATGCACATTGGCATGCAATCATATGCATCAGCTGCTCATCTCGCAGCGCAGAGCAGCAGGTGCGTTGCATCTTCAGGTTTTTCGCTGAGGAGCCGAACAGGTTAGGCGGCAGCATCAGCGGGGTACAGCGACTGTGGTGACGGGACGTACGTCACCGTTCCCTCCTTCAGGAATCCCTACCAAAGCGCCACAGGAGCTGCCTCCTTCCAGTGCTCTGCTGCAAGCCACCTGAACCCCCTTGCCTAAGAACGGTGGGACAGGGCTAACACAGAGAGTGTCGATCACTGCTGTTCCCCAAAAACCCATACAGTGAGACTATTAGATAACACTGGGAAAGCGTACCCTTTCATGGGGAGGGGAACGCTGCGGAAGCCACATCCTTCCCCGAAGGAGTTATGTGGAGAAGTACATATGGACTAACCCCGTAGGGCTGTACTACATATGGAAGTACTGGGGTGACTCCAACCTGATGAGAGGTGGGTTCTCCCAGAGGGAAAGACACAGGCTTCGTTTAGGAGCAACCGTGGAACTACACATATGGGATCCCTGTAGGATCACACATATGGTACCAAGTCTAAATCCGGTTCTCAAGGATACAACGGAGTATAGGCCTGGCGCCAGACGCTCCGCCACGTCCGGCAGCCGAAGGGAGATCGGAGGACTCAACAGGGTCTGTCTTGTAGGGACTCTCTGGAGTAATAAGCGCATGTAAGTGCAGCAAGTCGATATTAAGCCGAGGCCTCTCCGTGCCTCTGACCTGAGGTGAGAATACGAGAGGAGACCGGCTCGACACGAAGGTTATAGAATCTAGCGAACGTGTTAGGTGTCACCCAGCCCGCAGCTCTACAAATGTCTGTCAGCGAGGCACCACGAGCCAGCACCCAGGAGGATGCAACACCTCTCGTAGAGTGAGCATGCATCCTGAGCGGGCAGGGCACGCCTTGTGCTTGGTAAGCCAAGGCGATGGCGTCCACTATCCAGTGGGCCATCCTCTGCTTGGAGACAGCCTTTCCCTTCTGCTGGCCTCTATAATAGACAAAGAGCTGTTCTGTCCTTGAGCACATAGTCAGGCCGGGGTCTCACGGGTACCACGTGGCCGTCGCCCGGCCCGAACTCTAGGCATGATTCGTCAACCGAAAATGCCTGCAGGTCCCCTACCCTCTTGGTGGAGGCCAATGCAACGAGCAGCAAAGTCTTCATCGACAGAATCTTTAAGTCTGCTGACTGCAAGGGCTCAAAGGGGGCATTCTGGAGTGCTCGAAGCACCAGAACAAGGTCCCAAGAGGGTATGGAGGGGGGTCGAGGAGGATTTAACCGTCTCGCCCCCCTAAGGAACCTGACGACCAGGTCGTGCTTACCAACAGCCTTGCCATCGATGTGGTCGTGGTATACAGAAATTGCGGCAGCATGAACTTTGAGGGTGGAGGGAGACAGCCTACACTCCAACCCTTGCTGCATGAAGGAAAGCACGACTCTGATCGAACATCTTCAGCACTACTCGACGAATAGGTTCCACTTCAAGGCGTAAGTACGTCTTGTAGATGGTGCACGTGCCGAAGTGATGGTGTCATGTACCAAGGGGGGTAAGTCACCTAGAACCTCCGCGTCCCGTCCAGGGACCAGACATGGAGTTTCCACAGTTCTGGACGCGGGTGCCAAAGGGTGCACCGTCTCTGAGAAAGAAGGTCCTTCCTCAGAGGGATGCGCCAGGGAGGGGCTGTCGCGAGGAGAGAGAGTTCCGGGAACCAGGTCCGGTTGGGCCAATAGGGCGCAACTAGCACTAACTAGGGGGTTCTCGGACAGGGAGTAAAACAACCGGCAGTGAGAGGTTTCTGGTGAGGCAAACAGGTCTACCTGAGCCTCCTCGAACTCTCTACAAATCAGGTGCACCACCTGGGGGTGGAGTCGCCACTCTCCCAGCAGTGCAGCTCGTGAGAGCTCATCGGCCACACGGTTTAGCACACCAGGAACATAAATGGTGCGAAGCGACCTCAGATGCTTATGAGTCCAAAGGAGGAGATGGCGGGCGAGTTGCGACATGCGACGGGAGTGTAAACCACCTTGATGGTTGATGTACGCAACGGTCGCAGTGTTGTCCATGCGGACCAGCACATGCTTGCCCCGTAACGGCCCTTTCAGGCGGATCAGGGCAAGGCATACTGCTAGCAACTCGAGGCAGTTGATGTGCCAATGCAGCTGGGATCCCGTCCATACACCTGATACTGCATGCCCGTTGTACGAAGCATCTGTGAACACCACAGCATGCCGGGACACCTGCTCTAGGGGCACTCCTGCCCGAAGAAACAAGGGGTCCGACCACGGGCTGAAGGCTTGGCGGCATTCCGGAGTGATTGCCACTCGGAACGTGCTGTGTTGCCACGCCCATCTCGGGACTCGGCCGTGAAGCCAGTGCTCAAGCGGTCTCATATGAAGCAAACCGAGCGGGGTTACTGCCGCTGCAGCTGCCATATGCCCCAGGAGCCTCTGAAAGAGTTTCAGTGGGACCGCTGTCCTGCCTTTGAACATGTTCGAGCAGTTCAACACAGACTGAGCACGTTCATCTGTGAGGCGTGCTGTCTGTTCGACTCCATACCGAGAAAAGGGATCTTCTGCACAGGGAAGAGTTTGCTCTTTTCCCAGTTGACCTAAAGGCCCAACTGGCTGAGGCGACTGAGCACCAGGTCCCTGTGTTCGCACAACTGATCCCGAGACTGAGCTAGAATGAGCCAGTCGTTGATATAGTTGAGGATGCGAACACCCTGTTCTCTCATGGGAACAAGGGCTCCCTCCATGACTTTCGTGAAGACGCAGGGAGACAGGGCCAGCCCAAAGGGTAGGACCTTGTACTGATATGCTTGACCCTCGAACGCAAAGCACAGGCCTGTGTCGAGGGAGAATCGAGACATGAAAGTACGCGTCCTTCAGGTCGATCGCTGCAAACCAATCTTGGGGCCGGATGCACTCAAAAATGCGTTTCTGCGTGAGCATTTGAACAGTAGCTTGTGGAGGCTCCGATTCAAAACTTGCAGGTCCAAGATTGGTCGTAACCCATCGCTTTTCTTGGGTACAATGAAATAGGGACTGTAGAATCCTGACCTCATATCGGCTGGAGGGACCGGCTCTATCGCGCCCCTCGCCAGTAGGACCGCGATCTCCGCACACAAGACAAGGGAATCGACAGCTTTCACTGCAGTGAAGTGGATGCCCCTGAACTTGGGGGGACGCTGGGCGAACTGAATCGCATAGCCGAGCCTGATGGTCTGAATGAGCCAGCGAGACGGACTGGGGAGAGCTAGCCAGGCTCGCAGAGACCGTACAAGCAGGATCAAAGGGACCGTAGGTGTACCCGCAGTGGGGCAGCGAGGTGGAACGTAGGGATGCGGCTCGGGGGGCTCTCTTTGCGAGGCGGCCCGAAGCGGGGTCTGAGTGTGCTGTGCAACACTTACCAGGTTCCACAGATGGACAGAGGGTGCAGGAGAGGCTTTGGTTGCCTTCTCAAACCATGCTCTGCTGCCCGCTGGCAACAGAAGAGGGGGATGAGAGTGGAGAGGTTCTTGCCCTCCCACTACTCTCCGAGCCCTCTCCGGACCCAGAGATGAAGGAAACTGCTCTTTTTTTTGAAAATTCGGCGGAACAGAGACAAAAATGAAACAAAGGATTTACCACCCGGCCCTCCTCCGGGGAAAGGAGTGGTGCAGTCACCATCTCCTGAAGAGCAGTCCCATCTATCTCCGGGTCACCCGTCCTCGGGCCTCTTGCTCTTGGCTTTACCACCCTTCTTGGCGGGGGCTGGGCACCCCGCTTGCGACTGGCTCCATGGCACCCCTTGGATGGAGGCTGCTGCTGCGGTACGGGAGCGGGGGCAGCTGCAGGGTGGCGCCCTCGGCGACGAGCAGGCTGAGGTGCTGCTGGTGGCGGATGGGTGGAAGCAGCAGCTGACCGGCGCGGCAGGGTGTGACTTATGGCCTCAGACTGCTTCTGTACAGCCGAGAAATGCCGGGCAAAGTTCTCGACTGCGTTGCCGAAGAGGCCGGTCTGGGACACGGGGGAATTAAGGAACATGACTTTGTCGGTATCCCTCATGTCGGCCAGACACAGCCAGAGATGGCATTCCTGGACCACCATAGTGGACATCGCACGACCCATTGCATGAAGCGTGCGGTCCGTTGTGGAACGAAGTTCCTGGAGAACTTGTGATTGTGACCACCCTTGTGCAGGTCCTTCAGTACCTTGGCCTGATGGACCTGCAACAACGCCATAGCGTGTAAGGCGGAAGCAGCTTCCCCGCAGGCCTGGTAAGCCCTGCCGGTAAGATCCGATGAGTGCTACAGGCCCGGGAAGGGAGAAACGGCTCCCCCCGCCAGGTGGAGTTAGGGCACAGTTGCATAGCAACGGCCCATTCCACAGGGGGGATGCGCATATAACCCTTCGCCGCACCGCCATCAATGGTGGTGAGGGAGGAGGACCCACCGGAGCGGTTCCGGGCAGTAAAAGGTGCCGTCCACGTACAGGTGAGTTCTTCATGCACCTCCGGGAAGAAAGGAACTGGGGTGGGTGGCTGAGAACCAGCACGCACCATCCCGAGATACCAATCGTCGAACCGCGAGGGCTTGGGACACGGTGGAGGATTCAACACAGGCCCGACCCTGTTGGTGGCCCGGGAAAGCATAGCCATCATCTCCGGATCCGAATCTGGCACCGTCACTGTTCCCGAAGGAGGCAACTGTGCCGACTCGTCATCTCCAGAAAAATCTGGCTCGCCCTCCGATGCAGCTATCGACATCCGGTCATCGGGGGAGCTCTGAAGGATACGGATGGTGCACACGTTTGAGATGGCCCATCGTGCTCCCCTGGCAGCTCTTTTGAGTGCAGGAGGAGTGAGGGTTCCTAGGGGGTTGGTTTCCCGAAGGAAGCGTGCTCACTGTAATCCTCAGATCACCAGTGCCGCTACCCAAAGCAACCCTCTGAGGATTGGAACGAGGCAGCGGCACTGGGACTCTGCACCTTTGCAGGAACTGGAGTCTCGATAGCAACTCCGAGATGGTCATCTTCCCACAATGGGTACATGACTCATCCGCGAATGCTGCCTCAGCGTGCTTTAAGCCCAGACACGTGATGCAGCAATCATGACCATCCCTCGGTGCCAGGTAACGACCGCATCCAGAAACACACAAGTAGAATGTCATCTTTAAAAAGACGCAAGCTCTACTTGTGTAAGCTCTTTCAGGGACTTGCTCTTTAAAAGTGCTGAAGCACACAGGGGAATGGCCGCGGCAACACAGACAGGGATTGTGTGCAGCCTGTCTTGTGCTCTCCTCTCTTTGTAGACGCTGCTCTTACCAGCTGTGAGAACAGCTATTCAGCGCTCAAAAGCACACCATTACCGGCTGTAGGAAACTTTTTCCTCGTCGAAGCAGAGACCAGGAGACGTTGGGATATCTTTCAAGCAGAAGCGAGATTCCTATTCAACGGTCTGTCCGTCGTACGTCGAACGTGACCGACTGAATGGGAACAGAAGATGTCGCTCACTGAAGCTTTTATTCAGGATTACAGTGAATGGCTTAGATAAAAACAATAACAAAACCAGCATTCTCTACATGCTTTCTTCTGTATCCGGGAACCCTCACATTAATCACATAAATGCTGATGCAAAGGAAAGCAAATCACAACTATCACAACTGTTTAGTTTGACTGCGGCGCTACAGTATATATATTCAGTTCAAACGATCTATATCAGAAAAAGCAATATTGACACATGGAAAAAAACACAGTTACTCACAACTTTGTTTAAAATATTTCACGTTTTTTTAATGTTAGGAAGACTGTGTTTTCCCACAACTTGGCACTTCAAAATGATTTATAATCCTCAGAGGTATCTGAGGTATCTGGGTTTTGTTGCTGGAGTAATCCTGTACTTGCGTCTCTCATATTTTCTACTACATGACATACACGGCACTATGACTTAATAATGTAACAAAATCCGAAACAAATTGTTTTCTGAGCTTGGTTTCAGTTAAAGCTTTTTTTGACTAATGAAGAAGTTTTGAGTTCTGAAACTTACAGGATATTTTTATATGCATGACCCCTTTAAGATAATTTGGATCTGGATGTTTGAAACCAACATACTAAACCAATGCTAGAGAAAACACCTGAGTGGACAAACAGCCATAGCTGAATTTCAGAAGAGCACACTAGCATACTGTTTATTTCTACTATATAAAGATATGACAGAGATAGTAAGAGCAGGATGCCATTTTGAGATCAGTTTTGAGATACAGATTGCAGAAAGGGAAGTTCCTTTCAGAATGTTTTTGCAAATTAATCATTAAAAACTGAGAATAAACAAATACACTTTATAATCTTATATAAATATATATATATATATATATATATATATATATATATATAAAGAGGTATCCTATAGATAACATGCCAATAAATGCAGTAATAACTAGTGCACTAATCATTAATAATTAATCAACAGTTATACAGGAAAATAAACATGTCTTTAACCTGTTTTATATTAGATAGGGAGAAAATAAGTAATATGAGTAGTCACAAAAATAAAAAGATTAAAAACCTAAAAAGAAACAACTCAAAATGATTGCTGCCATGTTGGCTTAGTGGAAATGGAAGTTCAGTTTCAGACATACAGTACAAGAAGAAACCAAGTCCAACCTCAACCTCAGAGGTCTTTGATTTGAACAGAAACAAAACAATAGAGCATTAAACAAAAACACAAAATAATGGAAATTCGGTTAAGTGTAGAAACACATTTTGTTTTTTCATTCAACAAGCATCTCTCTATCTCATTATTGCTGCAAAATATACTTTTTACACTCTAGCTAGCAGCATATTCTGACACTGGCATCAGGATGCATATATAAACACAAGTTTACAAGAGGCTAAAAAAAGGAAACTCTGCTAAGTTACAGTGAGATGAGTCACATCAGAAGAACTATAGTCTCAGCTCAGTGTTTAGAGGAAACATGAGCGTTAAAAAAACCCCCAAACTTTCCGCTACACACTCAGCTGGGGCTCAAGCAAGAAACACTTCCTACTCAGCAGTATGTGTGAGTGCACTCTTTCACAAAAAAGTTATATAGGTTTCCAAACTTTCCGCTACACACATTTTTACTTAGGGGTGTACTCACTTTTGTGGCCAGCGGTTTAGACATTAATGGCTGTGTATTGAGTTATTTTGAGGGGACAGCAAATTTACACTGTTATAAAAGCTGTACACTCACTACTTTACATTGTAGCAAAGTGTCATCTCATCAGAGTTGTCACATGAAAAGATATAATAAAATATTTACAAAAATGTAAAGGGTGTACTCACTTCTGTGAGATACTGTACATATGGCAATTTATTTGTTCAATAAAATACCTTACTCACCTGTTGAGTAAGGGTGCTTTCACACCTGCCTCATTTCATTTGAATCGCACTACAGTATGTTGTCCCCCTTGGTGCAGTTGGTTTGGACAGGTGTGAATGCAGCAATCGCACCAGAAGTGGACCAAACAAGCGTACTGAGACCTCCTTGAAGAGGTGGTCTCAGTACGCTTTCAAATTAACTCTGGAGCAGTTTGCTTGAGATATGAAAGTAGTCCGACCCTTGTGAAAGCAAACTGAACCAAGAAGAAAATGCAACATTGTAACAAATTTAGTCCCTGTTTCAGAACAAAACAAATGATCCATAGGTGTGAAAATGCCCTAATAAAACACCATCTCCGTGCCACTTTTACAAATCGCTCAGTTCTTGTAAAAGCCAAGCCAATGTTGATTCTGGTTTTATTATGAGCTCTGTTGCATTCTCTCTTTTTTTGCAAGCAGACTCTCCTCTGTTCTGAGGGTTTTATTTTTTTTTAAATGGGTGATTCCCCGGAGGTTCAAGATTTAGCTGCTCCATGTCAACCTTTCCCACTCATTGTGACAACTAACCAATGCCACTCCCACACTATACACACATCAAAGTAGCTGGAGCAACTTTTCTCTATTTACGGATATGAAGACACAAGGTCGAGTGACGCATCTACACAATTTCCTGTAAAATCCATCCCGGCATGGGAACTCTTATAAACTCTTATAACAGGCTTACCATAGTGAATCAGGGTAAGACAAAAGAGAGAGAGAGAGAGAGGCATGACACCTAACCTTTATTTATACTCTATTAATTATATAAATAAAATTAAAGGTAGGGTAGGCAATTTCGGAGCGGCTTGCAATAGCAAGCTAGCTTTGAAAGCATTAGATACCACCCTATCTTCAGAGGATCTCCAAAGCCACGCCACCTCCAAAACACATGAACGCGCAGGTCATGCACAACCAGAGCAGATTCAGCAAAGCATCATAAGAGACAGCCTTAAATTACCTCATGTCTCAAACCTCATAATATTACAATAATAATGAGCTCTATAGAGCTCTTACCTGTTACTTGCAGAGTCATTTCAGCATTGATAGTGTTGACAGAGAAAAGCATAAAGCCGAGTCTGAGGATGTAAACAGCTCCAGGTCGGACTGAATGCAGTAATTGGATGAATATTTTTTGGTCCCGAGACTTCCAAAGACGATAAATGTAATTTTTTTTTATATATTTATTTATAACACTTTTATTATTGATTGCTATCAGGACGTAAAGAGAGTTTCAACGAGGATAACAAAAAGTTGCCTAGTCTACCTTTAATAATATTACCTGTATCAATGCAAAAAAATATGCATGAAGTCAGAGTACAGATCTTAAGGATACCATTTAATGGTACACTTAATTTTTAAAACACTCATGGATATTCCAGATAAGGTAACTTAAAGATCAAAATCATCAAACGACACATGATAACAAAGACAAATGAAGTACAGAACTCAGCAGAGAACAAGGTCCTGTTTGAGACAGTAACAGCTCCCATCATTACAAATTAAATCACAGTTATACACTTTCAGATAAAAAAAAAAAAAAAAAAAAATGGTACAAAAGCTGTCACGGCAGTACCCTTTCAAAAGGCATACCTTTGTACCTTATTTACCCCTAAAGGGTGCATGTTAGTACTTTTAGGGTAAATATTATTACCTAAATGCTACATCTTGAAAATCTTGAAAACTGCTTTTGTACCATTTTTTCTTAAAGTCCTGAATATTGAAATATTCTTTTAAGATATATATTGAAAAAAAGGACTGTCTAAAACAATGTCTACTATTTTAAGCCTCATTTTACATAAGCTACTGTACTCTGTGCTTAAAGTGAAAATAAAAAAGTGCTGGTACTCTCATATGCACTGGCTGGCATATGCAAACCATTATCACATTTGAAATTTCTACAATGAAGAAACAATGCCTTGACTCTGAGTAGCAAATTACTGGCAACATGTGACAAATGGCAGTGCACAAGAAAAGGTGAAGGCACACTAAAGTTTAAAGAGCAGAAGTGCCAGAACACACATATCAGTGTGTACTGGCCCACTTCAAGCACTGACTGTATTAAAGGTGTCATGAACTGCATTGTTTTATTATTTTATCTTTCCTGGGGTGCACTTATAATGTTAGTATGATTTTTACATCAAAATTTGTCAGAATTTACAAATATTTGAAAGCTCTGTTTTAAGGGGCATGTCTGCTGTGAGACTTCAGTGTAAACACCCATTGCTGTGGTTGGCTAACATCTTTGCATTTGAAATAGCTAAGTATTACATGTTTAATTCTCTCGAGCATGTTTTTACTATTACAGCTTAAGGTTAACTAATCTTGTAAAGTGATGATTATATTTAAATCGTGGCATGAAAGGTTGCAGTGATGAGCATGTAGCCGATCACAGACATGTTGAGCACATGAATGCAGTGATCTCGTCATTGCAACTCGATTTCTGCACACTAAGTCTGTTAAGTCAACTGTTAAGTCAACTTCATCAGAAATCACTGGTCACAGATCAGGCATTAGAATTAATACGGTTATCATGTTGTCGCATTACTGTCAAGTCCATATTGTAAAGGTCTGTTTGCAAAGCCTGCTCCAAAATTGCACCTGATTTACCAAAGAATCCACAGTGAAATGTACCGCATAAAAAATAAATAATGCTCAACTGAGACATTCATATTGTTGAAATTGAAAATAAATAAAATAACCACATTCCTATTATTAGAATCCTTTGGAAGGTGTTATTTTAGTCCAGTGAGTGATCCTGTGCTCTTATCTCTTCCTCATCTCACTAATACCAGTGGGCAGGGCCAAACTTGCAGTGAAGTAGGTGTTGCTTTCTTCTACAGAGGTGGTCTTTCACCTACCTATTACACTTGACATTTGACTTGACATTCGATATTCAACAGTGCTTTGATCTGCCTGCATTGACACTATTCTTTTAAGAGCTGCTGTGCAGCCAAATAATGTACCAGTTATCAATGTAAAGCTGCTTTGACACAATCTACATTGTAAAAAGCGCTATATAAATAAAGGTGACTTGACTTGACTTGACATCATAAATAGGCACATTCCAGGAGTTGTTCACTCGGCTTGGTAACATTAAAATTTTTTGGACTAACAAGGAAGTTCTGAAACTCACAGGATATTCTTATAATGACCTCTTATTTATCAAATGCTCAAGGAAAATTTGATTTCTCAGTTCATGACCTCTTTAATGCTCATGTGGTCTGCCACGTGGGGATTTACACACTTTTGAATAAACTGTATGGTCTTCAGTGGCAAATGATGTTTTTTTGTGTTGTCCTATTGTGCTGTAGGTAGTGCAGACAGGATTGTTTGTTTGCATCTGTGCCGATATCTGTTAATATATAATATATAGTATTGTCAAGCTATAGCAACACTGCAATGAACAAAACCAGAAAATCCTTAAATTGAAATTAGAAAAACATTCAGTCTTAAGATCTATTTACAGTTAACTTATTTCCTATTTTTAACTAGAAAATGCTGACCTAAATTAAAATATTATATACAGACTGTATGGATGGATGGATGGATGTACATGTCTTCTTCTATTTCTCACCTCAGGATCAGGCATTTCTCCTGTAAACCCATAGACAGTTTGAGGATTCGCTGTTTTCTCCAACATCTCCAGGGGTCTTTTTACTTCATTCTTTAGCTGTAGAACCATCCAATCAAACAGTCATACAAATCATTCTATACTACTTTATATTTGCATGCATATTTACATTTACACTCTATAGTTAATAGTGTGTGAAGTAGACACCCACTTTTATTTCGGCTCGGCCCCTTTAATCCTTTGAAGACAAATCTTAATCATAAGGCATACAGTATAGACCTGACACCTAGACCTGAACTACTTTTAGGATGAATTGGAAAGCTGACTGATGCTCTTGTGTATGATCCACGCAGCCATGTTTCAACATCTTGGGCAGTGTTCCTCAAATCTGTTCTGCAGGGTTTAACTCCAACCCTAATCAAAGGCATCTGAGCATGTTAATCAGAGTTACAAGAAAATTACAGGTAGGTGAGTTTGATCAGGGTTTGAGCTAAAATCTGCAAGGCAGTGCCCCCTCAGGGTCAGATTTTAGGAACCTTTCTAGAAGACAAGAGGCTGTTAGAGGGGCCAGCTACCCATTAAGTCCCATGCTTTTGAAATTAAATGCTCAGTAAGCACATATATCATTTTATGTTCGGAAACAGTCATTGATTAATTACGCACAGTGTGTGACAGCATTGAACTGCCAACAAATGAATAATTTGATGTATGTAAATATTAGTAGCTATTTAGTAAAAGCTTTTATCAGAATTGTTTTTCAATACACTTATTACAGGTACAATTATAGTATGTTGGTGACTCATATCCTCTAGGGCTCAAACCACCCCTGAGCTACTGACCACACCACCTCCAAAATGTCCATCACATGACTCACATGAAGATTCATTATTGAATTAAGAGGGCAACAATTTAGGATAATGGTCTGTCATTAGGTAACTATTCAGAAAGAAATGCAGAGGAAAAAAGTAGTACTACATTAACAGTTCAGCTATACTTACTGATTAGTTAATCTTGTTTCTATATTTATTAATAGCATAAGTGTTCATTTGACCATTATTCTAAAGTGTTACCATTAAGATCTGTAATGGCTGCACAAATATAATTCATATAAAGTATTTTGGAAATGTAAAATATAAAGTATTTTAAAGCTTACCTGAACTTGTGCATAGATTGTATGATCATTCTCTTCTTGGGCACCTAAGAGATTTAAAATAGTATCATTTTAAAGAATCAACTGACCATTACTGTCACCACAGAAAGTGTAGGTATGACTATTTGTATGTGTGATCTTTGCTTTCCTCACTATCAGGCACCTTATGGTTTAAATAAAACTTGTCATGTAGGTGTATTGTTATGCATTTGACACTGATATGTATAACCTTTTCATATATGTACAAGTTTGGGTATTCAGTAGTATACTTGAATATGACTACTTCACCATTTTTGTATTCAGTGATTCATGTGTGTACTGTATGTGCAAGAAAAAATGTAATTCAACTCTAACTGGTACATCATATCACATGTCACATGACTAACACCTTGAATTCCAAAACAATCTGTTATTCTGAGGGTACAGGCTTAAAAATAAAGCATTGCCTTTTGTTAATTTGATACAACATTTGAGATAAGACAGACATACCTTTGTTATGGTTCTTGCAAGAGCAGTATAGTACAACAGTTACAACTAAAATCATCAATGAAACACTAATAACAGCGACCATGAGCCAAAGTAGAGGAAAAGAGCTGTTGTTTTCTTCAGGACTTTTACCTGAAACTAAAGACATCACATTAACATAATTATAAGAGACTAGAAATCATCTTAAAATGTATTTATAGGCTTTGCTTGTGGTTGATGGATCAGTTATTTACTTTCATAAGTTGTACAGAGTTGTTTAATCTGTATGGTATCATTCTTCCAGCTGACTGGGTTGCTGTAGTTACAAATAACTATGTCCTCTTTACAATACACAGTTAGAGGCTGCATTTCAGTTGATGTCACTGCCTCCTGACTACAGTTGTTGCTTTGGTAGCTATTGCTGATTGTGTGGTCATGACCACTACATGTGACGTTCACAATACAGGAGTTAACACTGATCATGGTGACGTTCCAGCTCAGAACAGGAGAATCCACTGGATCTGAAACATATATTTAAGAAAACTGCTGCATGAGGATGCATCATATATAACAGACCTTTACAATCTTTTTTACACACTTTTTTGTGTAGCTAATTTAAAGGTATAACTGTACAATTTGCCCTGTTAGGGTCTGTAAAGGTAAAATGTGCATTTTCTACATACTACAGAAAATACTGAAACAGTACGAGATTATTTAGAAGTTAAAATTTCATTCAATCAGTCATATTTAAACAGTTCCAGAAGCACATACCATTTATTCTCCTTCCAACTTTTGTTTTCACCATCGTAAGTTGATAGCACATAATATAGATCTAGGCTACTTGATAAAACGTCTCGGGTTACGACTGTAACCCTTGTTCCCTGAGAAGGAAACGAGACACTGCGTCGGTAACGACACTTTGGGGAACGCCCTCAGCATAGTGCATCTGAAGCATTAATGAAACTATTCCAATCCTGATTGGTGTTGTGTCCTGACGTAATATGTGACGGCACACACAGAAGCTACAAAGAGACGCCGGCACACAACAGAGTCTTTTGTGATGAAGGAAGTCGCTCCCAGACATGAGGAGGTGAGGATTTTATAATCTGCACCTTCCCTCTCCGCCGGGTGCACGAGTGCTCTCGTCCTAAGTCCTAAATGCATGTTTCGGTGTGGCTCAAGTCAGATGCTAATACAACATTTTAATTCATCAGAATTAAATGCAGCCATAAACACCAGACAGGCTGAATATACTATATTAGTATTTATTTATTTGTTACACACTCATAATCTACATGTTGCCTCGACAACATGAGATTTGAGTTGCTCATTTTACATAAGATTTTTTTTCCTCAAGAAGAAAAGTCAACAGGCGCGAGACTGAAACACCCAACAGCGCACAGGTGTACGCATCAAGATATTTCTGAATGAACACAGCCAGCCCCCTCAAGAGCTGACTGTGCATGCCCCACACCCAAACAGTATTATACACAGATCGCGGGTGTCACCTCCCGTAATTTCATAGGTGAGGTTTCCCCCAGGTCAACACTGAGCACATGCACATCCTCAGATGCAGACAACTCATCAGGCTCCCACACCAGGCGGAAGAAGCTGTAGAGCGGGCTTCTGCATCGGGAACGGGAGCATAGGAGCTGCCGATGAGGGCTGAGAAAGCGCCGAAGCGGGTTTTAAGCTCCTTTGTGATCCCCACGGCATCAGATGCCGCACCGCACCGCCTCGACAGACACGAGACAGAGTGCGGGTGCAGGCAGGAAGACACGCACTTTAAAATGAGCTTATTTAAACAACACCAAATAGGACTGACAGTTTGACACAGAGCGCTTGCGGAAGAGCAAAAAGCTAACTCTGTTGTGTGCCGGCATCTCTTTGTAGCTTCCGTGTATGCCGTCACATGTTACATAATGACACAATGGCAATCAGGATTGGAATAGTTTCATTCATGCTTCAGACGTGCTACGCTGAGGGCGTTCCCCAAAGTGTCATTACCAATGCAGCATGAGTTCCTTCAAAAGGGAACAACATAGTCTTTTCAGTGCATGTTTGTTCCCTTGTTACTAACAGACCAAACACTCACACTTTCTTGGCTGTTTTATATCCAAGAACTGATGTGAAAAGATTCGTTATAATGAGATTTGGCTTGATTTTGGTTTTTAATATGGTCTAAATTGCAACTCAGACTCACCTATAACAGATACTCTGTATTTAGCAACTTCTTTATTAGGTACAAATATTTTTGCAGTGTAGAGTCCACTGTCTGTCTTCTGCATGTTCTTCAGTGTTAGAGAGAAGGTTGTTTGATTGAAAACCACATTGTCCTTAAGAATCTTTGTCTCCTTGTTTATGAATGTCACAATATTTTTTGATTTATCACTCATCCAGACCAGTGTTTGAAACTGTAGTAGTTTATCAATCTGTATGTCCAGTTGAATAGAGCTTCCTGTCTGCACAGAGACAGCATTTTCGGCTTTGCACACGGATGCTAAAAACAGAGAGCATAATGCAAAAGATAAAGATAAAGGTAAATGTTCTTTGTTTTTTCTATAATTCCACAAATACACTACACTTTTGTGTTCTGTTACAATTTTTTAAAAGCATTAGAGGCACAAATGCAATTTTTTGTTTTGTAAACTATTAGATATGATAGAGAAACTAACAAATTTCCACACATGAAAAGTAGCTAGTTTAACCACATAAAACCACATATTTTAATACCAAAAAACATATTTCCACATTTTGTTCACAACCCCTTTTACAAGATGGTTTTTATTTAAAACTAGGGGAAAGTAGCAAGCATAGTCAAAGTCCCTTTCATTGAAAGTGTTTACTCAGCGGCCATATTTGTAATGCCTCCAGGCAGCTATTTCAGGCCAATCCTGTCTATTTGAATTAGGGAATCCTGAAATCTCAAAAACATCTTGGCGAACTCAGAATTAATTAACATATTTCAAATCAGCAACAAAATCTGATATGAACTGTCCCATAAATGTTGTTTCTTATGCTCAAATAGCATTAAAAAAACTTTTTTTTCAGGCTAGATGAGCCAATGCGCATGTGTAGTTCTAAGCGTGAGTCTCAGGTTTCTATGGGAACCGGAGCTTCTAACATTGCAGTGACACAATGACTTATCAATCAACGATTGGCTCTTTTACTTAGAAGGCGGGACCTATTCCGCCATATTGCGCGTTGCAGTTTCTCCCATTCATAACTAATAGGAGTGAATCGTCTTTCTATATCTATAGTCTTTGGCATAGTACTGTACTAGTACATACTAGTGGCATAGTACATTCTATTTTCTATAATTTCTTTTTTCTCCTCTGTCTCCACTGGCTTGCTTAGTCGGATTCACATAAAGGATTAGTTCACTTTGAAATGAAAATTATCCTATGATTTACTCACCCTCAAGCCATCCTAGGTGTTTGTGACTTCTTTCAGATGAATACAATCGGAGTTATATTAATAATCACCCTGATGCTCCTAAGTCCTCTCGTTTCAAAACGCTTACGCTACGTCCTACACCAACTTATGAAACAAGCCTAACTGATGTGATGTCAGTTGAATATGGAAGGTGGTCTGGCGGAAACCTAGGATGGCTTGAGGGTGAGCAAATCATGGGGTAATTTTAATTTTAAAGTGAACTAATCCTTTAATATTCAACAATATTACTGATCTGCCTGCAATGACACTGTTGTATGAGAACTGAACAGAGCAGGATGATAACATCACTGTTTTCTCCAAAGCTGCTGTATAGATAAATTAACTAAATAACTAATGATTTTTACAAAAGAAATGATTCAACACTGAACTTACTTCAGCTGGACAATGACAATATTTTCTTCTAGAGCTGCTGTACAGCCAAAACAAACTTTGTTGCATTATTTTTATTATACTGTTTTCACTGTAAAGCTACATATAATACTATTTAATACTGTAAAGCTACATATAATACTATTTTACATACTATTAACATTTCAAATAAATAATCTTTCCACCAAAAGATTCATTAATTATTGTATATTCTCTGTCCATTTATGCAGTAATGTAAAGAGAACGATTTCCGTACCTGTGTTGAAGATCAGCACAGCCTTGAAGATCATGAGCAGATGACCAAAAGCCATTGTAATAAACTGCCTGTCCTGCTGTGGTTACATATTAGAGAAAACTGAGTGTTTTATATCACCTTATTAAATCTGTCCAGGCAGTGTCACTCACCTTGGAATTTATGACATACAATCAACTATACACATATGTATACAGTCTTTTCTATTAATGAGCCTATTTATATCATCTATATTATCTGTTATAATTACTCGAATAACTACTAGAATTTCTACCAACCGTGTCAAGAACCTGCTGAGAAAAGAGAGGAAGAACAAGTTGTGTTCTGCAACCACATCTTCTACCAGGAACTAGCCCCTAGTTGTGAGAGCAAGTGTGACTAACCATATCTAAGTTCATATTTAAGAGTACATCTTTAAATTTCTTTAAAATACAGATCCAAGCTCTTGTCTTCTTATCACTTCATAGGTCTGATATCTCGTAAGTATTCAGTGGAAAAAATGTTAGATTATAAATGAACTTTAAATGAACTAAACATTTATTGTTAATTTAAATGCATATTCTGTCATATTTTAAATTTCTAAATTGAGCAATAAATGCCAGCTACATTTAATAGGAAAATACACATGACCTGATTATATTGGATGCGTCTTTTATATTATGTAACCCCTGTTCATAAAAGTCTCAATGTAACTAGTGCATCTTGTGCGCTTTACAACTGCAAACAACGAAATCACACTTGTGCCAAAAAAACCTTTATTTTCATTGCATTTATTTTAGTCAAACTTTTATGTAGGTGATCAGCAAAGACTAGTGGGTAGGTTTCCTGCTTCACTTCTTGGGCTGCGTTTAACTCCACGTTAAACTCCACTTTTAGACACACACTCGTGGACTTCCCTAAGCACTTCCCCTTAGAGGAATCCCCACCGCCATTTTGAAGTGCGTTCAACTTCGTCAAGTGGATGAGGGCAGTTTATTTAGACAGACACTCGGCCCCTTGATTTTGACAGAGGGAGCGAGACTTCAGGCAGCTCCACAGACCACAATGCAACATGATTGTAACGTTACAACAGCGACTCGCAGTGCTCTCACTTAACTCTTTCCCTGCCATTAAGAAAAAAAAAAAAAAAAAAAAGCCAACCAGTGCCAGCATTTTTGATCGTTTTTGTAAAACTTTCATGGGTTTCATTTAAACACAAAACAAAACAAAACAAAACAAAAAAACATTTTGAACAAAAAGCTGAGAAAATCACGTCTATTCAGTATAGACATCAACTAACCCAAATACCAAAATATGTCACTCCCATACCTATAACCATTTAATACATATTTTACAGTCACAATTATGCATTACACATTTAACTTCATTTTAACTTCAGTGTACATTAATAATCATTACGTTTGTTTTCATTAATAAAATTATCTTACTTAAGACCGACAGTTGGTGAACAAAATTCTTCAGGGTGGTAATTAAAATTAACTGTTTGCATTTTACAATGTAAAATAAAATTTTAAGATATTGCTAATAGGTTTTTAATCAATGAAAACCATAGACTTGGCAACCCTGGTAGGCTGTGAGGTTGGCAGGTTGGCACATTATTGTTCTAATTATGAAATAAAGCATGTGAAAAAGGTGAATGCAGTTATTAGGCTGTTTATTTATTTATTTTAAAGTAAAATTACAGTAGGTCCAGTTTTGTCATTTAAAACTATTAATGGTGAGAGTTTGGGACAAGACAATCTGTTTGTCTGACCAGTGACAGGGGATGTTCGGGAAACCTGCAATATTTTTTTTTTTTTTTTTTGGAAAAGTTACAGATTTGTAATAAATAGCTGGCTATCTTTTCCATTTGTTGGCATAAAATGGGTAAAATGGGTAAATTCAGATGGTCAATATCATCAAGTTGGGTGTCCACCTTAGAGATAATGACCATATTCATAATGAAACCATCATATTTAAAATGATATTAATCAAATCATAGAATATTTATTTATTTAATTTATTGTTACTACAGTAAAGCAGTATTAATTTATTATAAGATCTCCTTCTCCATCTCCTTCATTATCCTTGTTTGAGTCTCATCCTGCTAATTTTGTTTTTATTTTAGTACTAGCACAATTTAGAACATTATTATTGTGCTGATTGTAGAAGTAAGCAATATCCAAGGCAGAAAAATGTTAGTGGGTGATCCATGGTTTTCTGAAAAAAAGAAAAGATGCATCATTAAAAACTAGAGATAGAAGAGATAGAAAATAAGCTCTGACATTCTAACAGTAAAGCTGAAAGATGCCTTATGAGTAATTCACAACAGGATAACAATATACTGTTGTCAACTGGGGTATAGATTAACACATATACAGAATTATTTAATATAATGGGCACAAAGTTGAATATTTCAGTAGACTGGGCTGCAATTGTTATAGAAAACAGCAACCTTTTTACAATAAAATAGATGGTGAGAGAGTCCAGATTCAAGTAATGTCACTTCTTTTTGAGAGCAGAATCTACTTTGACTAGTGTTAGTTGTGAGGTCGTGAATTCTACACTTACCAACAACAAAAACATTGTACTGACAAAAGTCTTTAGTTTCATGTCCTATGGTTGTTGTGCAGTAGAGTCCGCTGTCTGTCTTCTGCATGTTCTTCAGTGTTAGAGAGAAGGTTGTAGTATTAAACACCACTCTGTCCTTGTAAGAATCTCTAGGATCGATTCTTTCATTATTGTATGTTACAATGGTTTCTGCATCATTTGTGCCAAATGGTGTTATCATCCAGATTAGCTGCAAAAACTCTGGAAGCTTTTCTCTCTGAACAAGCTCAACAAGCTCCCCTGCTTGTACAGACAGATTCTTGGGCTGGATTTCAGCAAAAGACACTGGAGGGAGAGAAAAGAAACTTAATTTTAATTTTATTTTTTATAATAGATCAGGTCCACTACATAGGGAATTTTGATACATGTAAACTGGATGTTTTTAACACATATGTATCCTAGTGGATTTTGTGTCATAATGATAAGTTTTTACGACCCATGTGCACTACAGACTTCATATCAGTTACCAGCAATACCAGACCAGCTGTCTCAGACTAGCCGTTAGGGCCGCATGACACTCAGTGAGTATAGCTTTAGTGCTGGGAGGGGTTACTCATTCAGTAGGGTGGAGCTTGCTGTTTTAGCGATGTTAAGATTAGTGGTGGGGAGTGGCTTAAGTGTTCGACAGCTCTTCCCTAAACCTCCTGTCGACTCCTGGCTTGGCACAGCTGGTTAGAAACTGCTGTAATGTATGGCTGTGTGGCTCTGAAAGTGGATGTCTTGATATTTCACACACTGTAACAGATTTCTGTAATTTGAACAGTATTTTACTGTAATATGTATAGTATGATACTATAAAATGTGTATACAGTATATTACTGTAAACGGCAAAGGATTATGGGAAAATATATGGTCACTACTGTAATTTTTCTGTACTGTAAATCAATTTACAGTAGTGAACTTGCCCGCAAAAAACTGACCAATGGCAAGAGATTTGTGCAAATAATCAGGTGCTGAGTAGATCCTAGGATTGAGCAGAGTATACTCCCCTCAATAAGAGGATTTAGAGCACTCAGCTGAGTTCTGCTTTCCAGGATGCTCGGCTCTACGCGCGGGTTTGAGTTGCTTACTGCCTTTTGCTGTCGCTCTTACTCGCTGTCTTCTCTGAAGAACGCGTTGTTGAGACTCTGTATTCAGACAGGGTTGGCCAAAGACTAGGTTTGTTCTTTGTCAGACCAGGTAGGCCTCCCTGGTGGCATTTGGGGTAACTATGTCCCCCTTCTAGTGACTGGCTGGGGTTCCTTTCGGATCCCTGGCCACATTCCCTTAAAGGGACCTTCTATCTGTGGAAGTTTTGGTCCCAGAAACCTTGGAGCAGGCTTGGAAGGCTTTCTGCTGAAGGCCTCTTTGAGGTTTAGCTTGGGCTGTTGGCCGTAGGGAATGCTGTCACTGACAGCCTTTGTGTGACCCAAGGGTGAGTTGCTGTCGTTTCTTTCGAAACTGCTTTACATTCGTCTAGCCATTGTGGCATGCACTCCCCTCAAGCATGGCGGCGTGGGTATATCATTCCCCAAAGCGTTTTAAACGCAGAGTAGAGTTCCCTTTCGAAAGGGAACGTCTCAGGTTACGTATATAACCATGGTTCCCTGAGAACAGGGAACGGGACTGCGTTTCCTTGCCATGCATTTTGGCAAGTTTTCATGGTTAAAATATTTGAATCTATCTGTTATTACTGCCTGTTTTCTTCATTGGAATGAGTGAGTCACAATGGTAAATGTTCTTCTTCTACATTAAAACCACATCCCCAGTATATGACGTTAAATTAACATAAAACACGAATCACATTTTTGCAAAAATTTCTTTTTGTGTATATTTTAAATAGCTCTCTTTTTTTAAATGCATTTTTGTCACATTACCTGTCTGTCTTTGGCCTATATATTTCACACACTCATTTTGAGTGGATGCTTGAAAACTGCCCACACTGGTTGTCCACCAATTGGTGTCCACCAATTGGTAATACTTGACCTGTACTTGTACTGCACAGATAAAATTGATTCTGTGGTGAAGTAAATACCACAGAAAAAAACAAATGTAATTTCTACATGAAGTTGGTTCAGGCAAGAACTGAAAAAACAAAGTAAATTCTATACTGTTCCCATCACTTGGGCATGAATAATTAATTAAGTCTTTTTTTTTCTTTTTTCTTTTTTTTTAGCTGTTTTAGAGTTGTATTTACACTGTTTTATCATTTTTTTAATTTATTTTTTGTTAGGATTAGTAACCTGTGATTTTGTTGACATCTGGAGTTCAAGTATTGAGGTATCTTTTCAAGTGCCTCATCAATTGTACCATTCACTTAGATATTTCTAAGTATAAGTAAAGCATTCACTTTAAAAGCATGGTTTAATTCAATGTTATATTATTTTTAGTAAAAAGTTAATTTTGTTCAATTTAATTACTTAAGTAGATTTTACTTAATTCTACATGGGAAACTAAATAAAATATAATCAATATTTACTTAATTTCTTTATGCATGTTAAGTTTAATAGTAAGTAGATTCTACTTAATTCTATATGTGAAATTAAATGTAATTAAGTAATATTTACTTAAATTTCTTTATGAATGTTAAGTCCAATAGTAAGTAGATTTTACTTGATAATAACAGGTACGTTGTTCAACAGGTAAGTTGTACAGTGTAACGTTTGAGTTGTGTTTTGTTCTGTTTTGTTGTTCTTGTTTTGAGTTTGTTCTGAATATGTGTTTCTGTTCATTGTTTGAGTTCTAAGCTTTCTTGTTTTGTTAAAATGTCCTGTATTCCTCTGTTCTCACCCTGTTGGTCTCTATGGTTACTGATTGAGTTAGTTTTGTTCAGGTGTGTCTAGTTAATTAGTTCCTTTGTTTGTTGAGTATATTTAAGCCCTTTGTGTGTTCAGTTCAGTTGTCAGTTCTCTGTTGCGTTGTGTCGGTTGTTATGTTCCAGTTCTATCCTGAAGATTCTGTTTTGTAAAGTTTTAAGTTTGTTTATTAAAATACTGCTTGCACTTAGATCCTACATCCTCATCTTTGTGTGCAACCAACTGTTACATACAGAGCAGTAAAATTTACTTAAAATGTGTTAAAATTGTTACAAGGTTTTTATCAAGTAAATCTTACAAGTTATTTTTTTCAGTGTAGTCGACTAAGTCTGTAGTAAGGCAGATAGAATGCTTTCAGTCCCTGCTGGTGCAAAGCATTAATAGAAACAAAACAAGAAAACCAATACAGCAAATTTGATTTCTAAAAGCACACGTGTGGCAACACCTTTTTGAAGTTCTCATTGTTCAATATATGCTTTCATCAGTTAACTTTTTTTTTTTTTGTCACATGATGAAGCATTACTTCTGCAAACCATAGACAAGTAATTTTATATTGTTTTAAAGATTTTTAAATATTTTTACTAGAAAATAAGACAAAAATACTAATTACGATTTTTTTTTTGTTTTTTTTTTGTGGTGTTACCCTTACTTATGCAAATTCATATTACTTATGGAGGCATGTCGTCACTGAGTGAATGAAGTGAACAGCACCTCAGTACTAATACGTACTGTAGCATTACCAAATCACTTTCTTGATCTTCAGTAATCCTTAACAAAAATGATCTTCTCTACCCAAACAGCCAAGTTCTTCACTACTTTCAAGAAGCATCTAAAAAGTTGTATCTCTTCCGTGAGCACTGCGCTCAATTTCTCAAAAGCATTTCTCTTTAATAATAATAGTAGTAATGACAATAATCATAGTAATAAGAAAAACAGGCAAATAAGCTATGTTTCTGTAACAGATTTATGATCTATACATGAGAATATAAGGCAAGCATATACAGTAAGATCCGAATGCTTCTTTGCTCTTCTTAACATTTATCATCATTATTAATCTGCAAATTTGTAATATGAATAGCATATAACAGAGGCATACCTGTAGCGATCAGATGAGTAGTTAAGGGAAAAAATAAAATGAAATAAAAAGCCATTGTAATAGAAAAAGAAATTTGTCATGGGGCTCCAGTGTAATGTTATCTTCCTTCCGCAAACTCACAGAGGAAGTGATTCTGTTCACTAAAATTTTTTTTTACATAAAATGGATGCACCCGACTGTTAAAATGGCAGTTTTTTTTTTGTTTGTTTGTTTGATTGTTTTTT
Source organism: Ctenopharyngodon idella (assembly GCF_019924925.1). Classification (NCBI taxonomy): domain Eukaryota; kingdom Metazoa; phylum Chordata; class Actinopteri; order Cypriniformes; family Xenocyprididae; genus Ctenopharyngodon; species Ctenopharyngodon idella. Next base: position 37,455,997 of record NC_067221.1, on the reverse strand, counting down.
GTTTTTTTGGGTGTAAAAGACAAAACTTGTATAAATAAGTGCAGTTGAATTCATGAACAAATGATAGCCATGAGCCGGTTCCTTTTTAGCCATTCAAAAACATACAGTGCAACAGTTCCTGAACAAATGGCTCCTATGACGCAGTTCTTTTTAGTGAATCAAACCCATAAAGCATAGCTCTATTTCCAAATGAATTATTGGTAACCCCCATCTATCATAATTCTTTGATCATGTGATTAAAGAGAAGCAAATTGAGTATAGGGCATAATTTCTGCAGTCTCTTATAATCTAAACTGCAGTGCTGGTATTATACTGCCTGTTTCATGAATAATGGCATTATATATGATTGCAGTTTATTCTATATGATTGCAGTTTATTCTTCTGTACAATTATTCTTCCTCATATGTTTGTATGCTAGTTTGCTGTTCTAACGTCCTTAGTAACTGGTTTCCTGTTCTGTGGTCAACCCATCTTTCTTCACCTTTGGCCCTGTTTCGCTGTGGTTTAAAACATGCACAAGGCATGCGCTTACAATAAAGCATCATTTAGTGTTACTTATCTATAGCACATACAGTATTGTGCAAAAAGTCTTAGGAACATTAGATGTTTAACATAAGATGGTTATTTATATTTTGTTTTAGAATGTCAGTAGATATTAATTTGCCATTATTGTAATAATCAATTGTATTAATCATTTTTCTCTGAACAAGGAGACCTACGTCAGAAATCTGATCTCACCATCAAGACAGTCTGAATTAAATGAAGAGACAGAAGAAACTGAGACTAAAGCCTACACCCATAGAAAAAATGTGGCAGCTTCTTATAGACTGTCTCAATCTTCTGTCTCTTCATGTAAAGTCACTCATGAATGTGGGCAGTCATGGGTTGTATCATTTCAACACTACATTTCCAGAATTTGGTTGCATATTTTGGCTTGCTAATGCTTACATCACAACAGAGTGACTAATGGTAGTTGTCAAATATCCCCACCTGCTGTTCAAGCCACACTTTACATGACAATTTATTAAAATGATAGTAGAAAATAAGCATTCTGTCATTATTTATTCAACCAGCACTTTCACTTTTAGGACAACTAAAATAGTAATGTAGAATTTCTTGCAATTCATTGTGAATACTGTATATATAGTTTTGCTGTATCTCTCAGCTGGGGTGGTGTGTTTCTCTCACTCTTATAATTAAAGGTTTGAAAAAAGAACAATTTAGGGTTCTCCAAAGAACCTTTCAGTGAAAAGATTTTAAAAGAACCATTTTTTTTTCTCAGTGCGATTTTTAAATAATCTGAAGAAACCTATTCCAGTATAAATAACCGTTTGTGCACAGGAAAGGTTTAATGGATGTTAAATGTTCTTCATGGAACCATAGATGCCAGTAAACATAAACATTATTATATCTAGTTAAAGAAATGTAAAATATTTACAAATCTTTTATATCATAAAGATATTTGTATGATTGCCCTTTTACCAGTTTATAGATACATTTTTAGATCCCTTAACCCTACTCCCAAACCCAAACTAACCATTTTAGAGAATGTAAAAAGAATATATAAAATGTACAGAAATTTGTAGAAAATGTAAATTTTAGTAAGCATTAAAAAGATATTTTGAAACACATCACCCAAAACATGGCATGTCGATACCCGATGAGTGTTTCATATCACTGCTGTAAAATGTGTTGTAAAGCTTCTTGAGGCAGCAATTGTATTTATAACAAGTGGGGGATTTGACGTTTGTGGTCGCTGCTTAGAATGGGGATGAAGATTGCTGAATGAATGTAGATCTGTTCCTTGCAATTGTATAGATTCTATGATTTGGATTACAGCGCACAAATAACTTCACACATTTGATAAAAGTCCTGGCCTAAAGACATCTACATGCTAATATTCAGTTAGTCATAGCGCCATGAAACAGGAAGTTATTGTAAGTCAGGCATACAATGTCCGATCTGCCCCATTATTCACATGCTTGATAATAGTCCTGGCCTGAAGACATCTACATGACAATATTCAGTTATAGTCAAAGTGCCACCTGTTGGCACATCAAAACTTTGCATATTTCTCATATATTTACCTGTTTAAATGCATGTCGCACACTGTTCTGTTTTCCTAAAGTCATCGGGTGGCGGTGGCCCTGGGTGTGAGGGCCCTTTCAATGCTGCTTGCAACTTTAATTTAATTTATGTTTTGTGTGAATGTGAAAATTTATAAGTGAGACACAGAAAGAAATCGACTATTGTGATACAAGACTTTGTTGTATAGAATACATTCTGAGAACAGCCTGTGACTGGAGAGAGTCAGCTAAAAGACAGTGAATCTGAAGGCGTGTGTGTTGATTGTCTGTCCTCGGTCTATAAATGTCAGACGCGATCCCCCAAAGAGCCTTGTGTCGGTGGTTCATTTGTGGTGCTGGGTGAAATCCATACATATGACTGCATTAAACTGCCAACAAATTAAAAAAAAATGTATGTAAATATTAGTAGCTATTTAGTAGATGCTTTTATCAGAATTGTTTCCCAATACACTTATTACAGGTACAATTATAGTATGTTGGTGACTCATATCCTCTAGGGCTCAAACCACCCCTCAAACCACCACTCACATGAAGATTCGTTATTAAATGAAGAGGGCAACAATTTAGAATAATGGTCCATCATTAGGTAACACTTCAGCTACTATTACTTACTAATTAGTTAATCTCATTTCTATATAAAACAAACAAACAAACAAAAAAACATTTTGGGATAATTGGCAACCCAGCGCTGTCCAAATAATGGACCGAACACATGGGTTATTTTGTGATCAAAACACAGGTGAAGAAGCAGAAACAAGTGATAGAAGATTTGTTTACACAAATGTAAAATAACGCAGCCATCAAATATTAAACCGCATATAAGTTCAAAACTGCCTAATGTTACCAAATGAAATGTCGACCCAGGAAGAGTTAATGACTTGGAAGCTCTGGGGGTGTTGATGGACGCAATCTACTTCATCTGTGTTTTGATCATCGTTCTGATGCGATGATCACCGATCCGGATGTAGTTTTGACAAAAATGTAATTTCTTTCAGTTTTTTGTTCAAAATGTTGCTTTTTTATGAAACTTACCCACATTCAAGTGCGGATAAAAAAGGATGCATGAAGCTAGAAGGAAATGTTTTTAAAATGGAAAGAGTTAAAGTACAGTTAAAGGTATATTTCAAGAATAAAAATTAATACCTAAATAGGAACATAGTAGTATACTTAAAGTGCAAAAATAATATATAAATAGTAAATTATACGTTATGTTTACTTAAAGAAAAATTACAAATATACTTGCAGTATAAAACTACTAAACTACTAGTTTACTGAGAGTATACTTCAAAGTGTACTTTCATGAACTAAAAAAATGTGCTATTATTGTGCTAAGTATTTGACTAGTAAACAGTCAGCAGAGCTGGGTAGATTACTTATGAATTGTAATCAGTTACTGATTACAAATTACATGACAAAATTTGTAATCAGTAATATAATCTCTTAGATTACACATTTTTGGTAAAGTAATCTGAATACTTTTGGATTACATTTAGATTACTTTTGTGCTAACCCTTATTTGATGTCACATATATTGTAGAATAATCTTGTACTACTTTGACAGATACAAAGAAAAAATATATTCGAAAAAATATATTCTATGCACCAACAAGAGCAATTTAAAGTGCAATGTATGGACAGTTAACTTCAAAATACTAACGCTAATGTACCTGTTAGTGTTTGCTGATAGTAACACTGAATAAAACAAAATCACATCTTATGATTTTAAAACATATTTACTTAAAATTGAGTAAATTTAGAAAACAGCAACATTACAAAAACAAATATTCTTGTTGTTGCTGATTTCTGTGCACGATTCCACACCCCTCACCGCCGGAAAAACTCGAAGAATTACAAACGTATATAAGCGGCAGGTTTATTATGAAAAAAATAAATGTTAAAAAAATTAAAAATTAGGAGAATCAATGAATTGTTAACAACTTACTGCCATTGTGTAAATAATATGTAATCATGTAATCCATAAAAAGTGACTGTAGTCTGTTTACGAGTATTTTAAAAAGTAGTTTACTCTAATTACAAGTACTTGATTTTTGAAATCTGATTACGTAATCCAGATTACATGCAATCCGTTACTAGCTCTGACGGTCAGTATATCTATAAATTCATTTGTAGTATAGTTGCAGTACAAACAAAAAACGTAGTTGTAAACTAGTTGTGTACTCAAATTTTATTACTGTTACACTGTTATTATATACTGAAAAGTGGGCCAATTTAGTCCCAAGTAGTATTGAAACAGTACATTTACAGGTATACTTCTAGTTCAGTGAATTAGGATATATTTACTACATAAAGTACACTTAAAAATATACTAGAACTTTACTTAAGCATACTTAATACTGGTATATGCTGCGTTTGTATAAGGCTAGCATTCCAAGCAGATGTTAGCTGTGATGTACATGTAAACAAAAAAAGGTAAAATGTGAGACTACAGGTGTTTTCCTATTTGTACAATAATTTGATAGGTATATAATGTAATACAAACCTTAATTTCATTCAGGGAGGTTCCCTCTCAGGAAGTTTTCTCTCAGAACAGAACACAAAATATATCCAGTTTTAACTGGTTTGGCACAGACTACCCAGCACTGGGTTACATTGACCCAGCGCTGGGTAGTTATATGAGAAGGTTCATCATTTGTATTGATAGTAAAATGACCCAGCAGCTGACCTAAAAACATACAAGTTACCCAGCACCTGGGTAAAAATATTAAAAATGACCCCATAATATGACCCAACAGGCTGAATCCAGCAGCTTTTTTAGGGTGTAATAGTAGTAGCTGAAGTGTTAATGTAATAGTCCTGCATCACTTCCTGCATAGTTACCTATTAATAACAGACCATTATTCTAAAGTGTTATGATTAAGAGCATTTATGATCTGTGATGACTGCACAAATATAATGAAGTATTTTAAAGCTTACCTGAACTTGTGTATAGACTGTATGATCATCCTGCTGGGCACCTAAGAGATTTAGAATAGCATCATTTTAAAGAATCACCTGACCACTACTGTCACCACAGAAAGTGTAGGTATGACTATTTGTACATGTGATCTTTGCTTTCCTCACTATTAGGCATCATATAGGGTTTAAATAAAACTTATATGAAGCACTTGCATATACAACTGGGTAGTGTAGGTGTATTGTTCTGCATTTGACTCTGATGTGTAGCCTATAAACTTTTCATATGTACGAGTTTGAGTATTCAGTACTTGAATATGACTGCCTCACCATTCACCATGTATTCAGTAATTCACATGTGTAATGTATGAAAAAAATTAATTCAACTGGTACATCATATCACATGACCGTCAACGTGAATTCCAAAAAAATGTTATTCTGAGGGTACAGGCTTAAGAATAAAGCACTGTCCATGGTTAATTTGATAAAACATTTGAGAGAAGACAGACATACCTTTGTTATGATTCTTGCAAGAGCAGTATAGTACAACAGTTACAACTAAAATCATCAATGAAACACTAATAACAGCGACCATGAGCCAAAGTAGAGGAAAAGAGCTGTTGATTTCTTCAGGACTTTTATCTGAAACTAAAGACAACACATTAACAACTACAGTCATCAGAACACTCATATCCAGAGGTACAGTAGTGAGAATAAATGGCAAATGAGCTAATAATTATAAGAGACTAGAATTTGTCTTAAAATGTATTTGTATGTGGTTGGTGGGTCAGTTATTTACTTTCATAAGTTGTACAGAGTTGTTTAATCTGTATGGTATCATTCTTCCAGCTGACTGGGTTGCTGTAGTTACAAATAACTATGTCCTCTTTACAATACACAGTTAGAGGCTGCATTTCAGTTGATGTCACTTCCTCCTGACTACAGTTGTTGCTATGGTAGCTATTGCTGATTGTGCGATCATGACTACTACATGTAACGTTCAAAATACAGGAGTTAACACTGATCATGGTGACATTCCAGTTCAGAACAGGAGAATCCACTGGATCTGAAACATATATTTAAGAAAACTGCTGCATGAGGATGCATCATATATAACAGTCCTTACAATCTTTTTTACAAACTTTTTTGTGTCGCTAATTTAAAGTTGTAACTGTACAACTTGCCCTGTTAGGGTCTGCAAAGGTAAAAATGTACTTTTTCTACATATTACAGAAAACACTTTGCAAGAAACTGTGCGAGATTATTTAGAAGTTAAAATTTCATTCAATCAGTCCTTTTTAAACAGTTCCAGAAGCACATACCATTTATTCTCCTTCCAACTTTTGTTTACATCATCATAAGTTGATAGTACATAGGCCTAATATAGATCTACTGTATACTTAATCAAACAACATAGTCTTTTCAGTGCATTTTTGTTTACTGACAGACCAGACACTGACACTTTCTTGGCTGCACATTTATATCCAAGAAATGGTGTAAAAAGATTTGTTATAATGAGATTTGACTTGATTTTGGTTTTTAATATGGTCTAAATTGCAACTCAGACTCACCTATAACAGATACTCTGTATTTAGCAACATCCTTGTTACTAAGTCCAAATATTTTTGCTGTGTAGAGTCCACTGTCTGTCTTCTGCATGTTCTTCAGTGTTAAAGAGAAGGTTGTTTGATTGAAAGCCACACTGTTTTTAAGAGTCGGTGTCTCTTCCTTTGTGAATGTCACAATAATTTCTGATTTATCATTCATCCAGACCAATGTATGAAACTGTGGTGGTTTGTCAGTCTGTATGTCCAGCTGAATAGAACTTCCTGTCTGCACAGAGACAGCATTTTCGGCTTTGCACATGGATGCTAAAAACAGAGAGGATAAAGTTAAATGTTCTTTGTTTTCCCATCATTCCACAAGTACACTACACTTTTGTGTTCTATTACACTTTTTTAAAAGCCTTAGAGGCACAAATCCCGTTTTTTTGTTGTGAAAAGATATGATCGAGAAGCTATCTAACAAACAAATAACCACACATGAAAAGTAGCCAGTTTAACCACATAAAACCACACCTGTACTGCACTAACACTAAAAATGTATTTACCTGCTTCCGCATTTTGTTCACAACCCCTTTTACAAGATGGTTTTTATTAAGCTATTTACTAGGGGAAAGTAGCAAGCATAGTACTGCAGAGCATGTACTTTCTATTTTCTATCATTTCTATTTTCTCCTCTGTTGCCTCTGGCTTGCTTAGTTATTACTGATCTGCCTGCATTGACACCATTGAATGGGAACTGAACTGAGCTAGACGATTTTGTCACTATTTTTTTTCCCAGAGATGCATATCTGTATAGATAAATTAACTAAATTAATAGCTAATTTTTACAACAGAAATGATTCAACACTGAACTTGACTCTTTTTAGTTCTTTAAAAATATCGTGAATCATCAGTGAAATAATACAAACCATGCAATAAACATGCAATGAGACAAATCATTTGCCTATAATACTATTTTACATCCAAAAATACTAATTAACATTTCAAATAAATAATCTAGTTAAAATGTAATGTAGCTCCCACATTTCACCAAAAGATTCATTAATTACTGTATATTCTCTGTCCATTTATGCAGTAATGTAGTAAGAGTAAGAGATGCAGTAAGAGAACGATTTCCGTACCTGTGTTGAAGATCAGCACGGCCATGAAGATCATGAGCAGATGACCAAAAGCCATTGTAATAAGCCTTTCCTGTTGTGGTTATATGGTACGTATTAGAGAAAACTGAGTGTTTTATATCACCTTATTAAATCTGTCCAGGCAGTGTCACTCACCTTGGAATTTATGACATACAATCAACTATACACATATGTATACGGTCTTTTCTATTAATGAGCTTATTTAAAACTCTTCTCAAGCATATATGCTTGAGAACAAGTCCTGTTACCATTACTTAAATAACTACTAGAATTGCTACCAACCGTGTCAAGAACCTGCTGAGAAAAGAGAGGAAGAACAAGTTGTGTTCTGCAACCACATCTTCTACCAGGAACTAAACTCTAGTTGTGTGGCTAAGTGTGGCTAACCATATCTAAGTTCATATTTAAGAGTAAAGTATATCTTTAAGATATAAACTCTTGTCTTGTCTAAATGAACTAAACATTTATTGTTAATTTCAATGCATATTCTGTAATATTTAAAAATTTCTAAATTAAGCAATAAATGCCAGTTACAAAGTTTAATAGGAAAATACACATGACCTGGAATGCAGAATACCTGGAAATATTCAAAAGACAGCTGAAAACTCATCTCTTTCGTGAGCACTTAGCCTCATCATAATATATATATATATATATATATATGCTTTCACTTCCTTTAATCCCTCCCTATTCTAGCTTATGCTACTCGAAGCAATGTCTGAAACTTGTATTGTGAGCACTTCTTGTGTAAGTAATCGTTAGTTGCATTCCTCACTTGTAAGTCGCTTGGGATAAAAGCATCTGCAAAATAAATAAAGTCTGCAAAAGTCACTCGTGAATGTGGGCAGCCGTGGGTTGTGTTATTTCAACACTACATTTTTTAGAATTTGGTTGCATATTTTGGCTTGTTAATGCTTGGTCCCCACATCACAACAGAGTGTGATTATTGGTAGTTGTCAAATATCCCCATCCGCTGTTCAAGCCACACTTTACATAACAGTTTATTAAAGGGATAGTAGAAAATAAGCCTTCTGTCATTATTTACTTACCCTTTTATCATGTACAAACCTGAGTGCTGTTACTGCTGTTGCTCTCGAGGGGGCTGACCAATTCACAGTGAAGAAGAATGCTCCGTTCCTCCGCTCCATCCTGGCTGTGAGCCTTCCGTTTCTTCTTGATCTCCACTAAGAAGTGGTGAAATCATGGAAAAAAAATGTTTTCTGCCCATGTTTATTCTCCCTCCACATCAAGTTATTCTAATGTGAGAGGGCTGGATGAGCATGGGTATGTAAGGATGCCCCAGGTAGAGAATTTTTTTTGTTTTTTTTTTGTTATTAATTTCTTTCTTTTATTACTTGCTCCCAACCTTAGATAGGTAGCTATGTAACAGTAGCATTATAGAAGTGGTTCCCAAACAGGGGTACGTGAGGTGACAGAAGGGGGTTAGCAAACAAAATGCTGAGTTTCCAACGAAAGCCACAGCAGAAGTTGTGTGTATATATATATATATATATATATATATTTATATATATATATATATATTTCTATTCATCCTGCTGTATATACAATACAAATCTGTATGTCTTCTGTTCCAGATGTATACCACATTAGTGTTATTATTTATTTTACTTATTTATTATTATTTTCCTAGTTTACTTATTTAAATGTTCTTTCTGTTCTCATGTCATATGTATGTGTGTACCAAGAGCTCCTGTAGAAAACCACAACAAATTCCTTGTGTGTTTGTGCACACCTGGCGAATAAAGCTCATTCTGATTCTGATTCTGATTCAGAACTACAGCACACATCGGCGTTTCGTGAACAATTCTGCAGCTTTGAACGAATCGTGAGAGTCAATAGGCTTGTTCGAGATGCATCGGCGCTGCGCAGACTGATCGGCGTATGACATCTAATTACTGTGAGAGCGATTCGATTCATAAGGAGTCATTTGCTCTCCAATCGCTCTAGCTGTAGGCTACTTTGATGTCATAAGCCAATTGGTCTGTGCATCGCCGATGCATCTTGAACAAGCCTATTCATTCAATGATTCATTGATAGTTGTTTCGTTACTGAATGAATGAATGACTCGATGACTCGCTCATTAAGACAGTGACTTAACGCCACCTAGTGGCGGTTTTAGTTTAATATTTAAAAGTGTCACTTCGTTTTTACCATTGCATATTTCTCTATTGAACATGTTTTATTTAAAACATTATTTATTTTATAAAGTTATTCATAAAGGTAATAAATGCACTGGAAAATCAATTTAAGGGGCAAATATCATCCCTTAATGGAAAAGGTGTGACTGCAGTGAGATTGGAAGAGAGGGGGTATGCAGAAATCTTTCAGGGGGTAACCCACTCCAAAAAGTTTGGGAACCAGACTGGAAACTGGGAACAGGATTTCTACTTCCTATCATTCTTTGCACATAGCTGGATAGGGAGAGTAAATGTTAAAATAAAGTGTTATTTAATAAAGTGTTATCTTTTTATGCGCACAGTTGTACGCAGTGATGTCATTCTCCTATGCTGTTCACGTAAGAAACATAGTGCAGCACTTCCAGGTTCTACGTCAGAACACCGGCTCATTATTGGCCGGCTCCTGCATCAGCATCACATCCATGTGTCAATAATGAGCTGGTGTTCTGAAGTAGAACCCAGAATACTTTTCATTTTTTGGGTGAATTAACCCTTCAAGCTCTGAGTTTCCTTCTGGTGTTCTGTTTAAGGTGTGTTTTGTTTTATGTTTTTTTGTTAATAAAATCAATACAGCTGTGATTAGATCCATTACTCATCAGCTCACTCACAGTGAGCTCACATATTACTCACATTCTGAATATCACAGTATGAGAATCATGTGAATTCTCTGTGATCATCGCATGATCTCACGTGTTGACTGGGAAGCAGTGACTTCAGTCAGGCATTTTGGTGGTTTTTAGTGGGTGTGAGTCAGGTGCCCTCACTTCCCACTAACGTTTCACAACTACAAAGTGGCACAACATTTTTTTTTTATTATTATTATTATTATTATTATCAGAACAAGGTACATAGAAAGTATTCAGCGAAAAAATCACTTCTAAAGGCATTGCTTTTTCACATATTCCACCCACAAATTCCCATCCCGACACAACAACCCCAAATGCAAGGAAAAATAATAAATAACATGATACACACACATGATAAACACACATGATCACATGACCATCATTGAGGATAGATTATCTCATGTGTTCAGAATCAGATAAATTATGTTCATGTATTTTCAGATTACATTGTTTTCTGTAGCTGATGCTTCAAAGCAGTTGATCTTAGTTAATATTCAAAATTTTGTATTTATCCTATTTCCACCAGTATTTAGTGCTGACCACTTGTAAATTGAATCACCAAAAACACATCTTAATACTAGGTGGAAAGAGGGCCAGATACTGACAGGAGTCGTTAATATTCAAGGATACTGTAATGTCTCCATCTGGTGGCCAACTACAGACATTTTTTTTCATACTGAATAAAGCAATATGTTTAACAGCAGAATTTGTGGAGAAAAGTTATACATTACCCATAATGATGTAAAGAAAATCCACCAATCAGAGATTTGAAAACCTTCATAGGCTGCATTCGAAATCGTTTGTACTAATATTCCTGTTCTTCATTTAAAATTGTATGAGCAAAAAATTAGCAAAAGTATTTTGACTTGTTGAAGTGTTTCAAAGTTATTAGTGAATTCAACAGCATGGCGTCTTTTCACTAATTGATCTTTCCTGAACACAATGTCTATCCTTAACAAAACTAAATACACATAGACACACAGGACATTTTGAGGATGTAAAATGACTACTGATGGATACTTTAAAAAACATGGCCACCAGATCTTCATCAAACTTTGCAAAAAAAAAAAAAAAAAAAAAACAGCTCTAGACCATGCTGGCAAAAAGTTATCAAAACATTTTTGATCCATTAAATCATTTAGCAAGAGCCCCTGCAGCACAAAAATTATTCAATTTACTTATTTTTTCTAACAGTATTATGACAGTTTGTTCTGTGTAGTATTTTTGCAATCCAGTTTTATACCATATTATAATTTCTACAAAAAAAATGACATTATTTATTTATTAAAGTGTTTACTTGGTTTTAGTTTCAATTCTATAAAACATTTCACATTAGGGTTAAAACAATACAGTTCACACAAATACACAGTTTAAAAGGTTAGAAGGCAACACATATTCTAGAAATAAATTATAAAATTGAATAGGGCCCTAACATAAGTGCTTTAGATAAGAATTAGTTTTAATCTGCAAATAATATTTTCGCATACCTTTGAAATTGTCCTGTGATGTCCTATGATGTGATTCATGATGTGAGTCCACATATACACCACATGTATTATGATCACTGTAGGGGAGTGATTTCAATGAAAGTCTGACTTTCAGTGAAGATTAAAAATGGACTTTGCTGTAAAAACCACATTATAAGATACATTTCTGTTGGATCGCTAATCATCCACATTGTCCCAGATGATTGCAGCGTATGACTAATTTACTGGATTTGCATTTGTACTACATTAGCTTGTCATGATTATTACATATAATACAGGAGGTGAGGTCAATATTATATCCATCTGCAGTTTTATACTACTGATTTTCATGTGTGGCAAACTGGGGTTAGTTGTCACAGGGTTTACTTGAGTTAATATTCACTGCGAGGTTATTTTTGAAAGTTATGTGTACAAAAATCAAATTCAGAATAGAATTCCCTGCTGAAAAATCCAGCATTGCTGGTCACCAGCATAAGGTATGTTTTGCATGCTGGGTCCAGCATGGGATGCTGGCTGCTGGTTTGCTGGTCCTCATACAGCATAGGAAGCGGGAGTGCTGGTGGGTCAGATCAGCTCAGAACAGCATGACTATGTAAACCAATGCTTGAGAGAATATATCTTAATTAGACAACAGCCTTAGATGAATTTCATAATAGCATATTAGCTGTTCTTATTATTTATACCATTTAAAGGTTAAGTAGATTTTGAAAAACACTGTTTGGAAGTTAGTCGGGCCGACACCAACAACAAATGTGTAACCATCAGCATTAGGGGGCGTGTCTATAGCGGTCGAGGAGACAGAACGAGTAAGAGGGAGATTTGGAGAAAAAAAAACTGCAGAAAGATGGATGAAACACAGTACAAAAGAGCTCAACAGAATATCACTGGAATGAAGGGTTCTTTAGGACCCGCGTTAATATTAGAAAAGCTTTCCAGCGCTGGAGAGAGCTAAGTGGGAAGGCCTGAAAACAGATGCAGAGGCTGCTTTGATTACACTTCACATGCGAGTAACACTGGGTTTGTGTGTCATGAGCTGCTGTGCTGTTGGCGACTAACAACAAACTCTTGTTTGTATTTAGACTCTTGTGTACTGTACGTTAATTTTTTGTGCTTCCTTGTTGGTTCATCATCTGCGCTTTATTTTTCATAAAACATTTTGTTGTGCGTCAGCTGTGATAAACAGACATACACTTTCGCATTGCATGTGTAACAGAGGCCAGCTAGTGAGAGTTGTGCAGGTAAATCACTGCTCACTGATGACCGCTAGAATGTGGTGTTTAGCATCATTGTCAGTGCACTCGCCTCGCATGCCAGCAGCGATCGGGCTGGGGTTCGAGACCGACTCAGAGCAGGGTGGTTAGGATTGGAGAGTGAGTTTTAGAGGCGGAGCAATGAAGAGAGAGGTGGGGTTGTTTGGGTTGATTTCAAATATCAACAATGTCCAACAGCGTTTTTCAAAATCTACTTATCCCACCTTTAATGGTAGAGATGGTAAGATTAGGATGCCATTTTGAGATCAGCCCTTGTGAAACTTCCCCCATGTAGCAAACAGACACAGTTTCATTTTATGCTTCATCAGATGGAACGGTGGGTGGTTTTGGTTGTTTGCATACCACTGAATAAATTGTATGGTCTGTTTCGACAAAGGCTGCAGGTTTTTTGTGTTGTCCTACAGTGCAGTAGGTTGTGTTGGGTCGATTATCTTCTGTTTCCTCTTGCGTCTGGTCTTGAACCTTATGAAATACATATAAAAAGTAATATTTTCAAAATGTCCCCTGAATAATTATGCTTAGCTGAACAATTACTAAACTAAAGAAAGACAATTTAATAAAACATTCACTACCCTACAGTTTATAGAACAAGCATTTCATAGAAGCCATTTTCATGATCTTAGCCTGTTAAGTTTTTAGATTATTTTCACCCGTTCAAACCCAAAATATTTCTAACATGAATAAAAAGAACTAGACAGCATGGCAACATATCTGTCATGATCCCGTGTTGTTCCCAGTCTTGTGTTATGGACTTTTAAGTTGAAATGTCCTTTACCATTAGCTGCGTCTCATTTCAGAGGCTGTGTCCTCCAGAGGTCGCATTTAAAGGCTGCATACGTCATCAAATGAGACCAAAATATGTATGGTTAAACTATGTAATGTTAGTTTTATATCGTTAGCAACTAGTTAACCTTGTTTGTTTTTTATGTTAAATGAAACGTTAACTGTGAAAATATATACATTCATATTTATACATTTACTCTGTATTTAAGCTGTATTTAAGTCTAAATTTAAAGTACAGTACTTTAGGATTTTATTCAACTGCACTCCATCTCAGAGACAAATATTGTAGTTATGAAAAATTGACATTTTACTGACGCCCTAAAATCTGACGCCCTCTAGCTGGCGTAAAAATAATGACAGTGTCGTTTTACGTCTGTTGTCATGAAATGACATATGACTGTCATTACCAATCAAAATGCGTGTTCATTTAAATGCAGTGTGTGGACTTTTTACACCATTTGTCCTATTTCCATTTAGCAAAACTCATTTTTTTTATTAACGACTACACCCCACCCGCATTACAGTTTTTCTCGATTTCTTAAACATTATAACAAGGCTTTTGAACTAAAATTTCATTCCACTTTTTGACACATGAATCAGATTTGTTGAACTGTCACTGCAAAACTCAACACAAAAATCCCTTCATTTCTCATTGCCTACACCATGTTGTCATTTAGAAAGCACTAGCATTCAATATTGTTCACTCAAGTCAGCACAGCCTGAGCTCAATTAGCACACAATTACCCACGTGGAAACACTAAGAGTCAAAATTTATCACACACAAATCAGAACCTTCAATAGATATATAAAAGAGCCCCAGTCAGTTCATTCAGTTTTGGAAAAATGGATCCAGAGAGACGTGATTGAAAAGGTCGAGGACACCAGAGAGGAGGCAGGAGGAAGAGGATGAGCAAGAGCAGTAAAAAGTGGAGGAAGAGGTGAAGGAGGATTACAGTTTTTTTCAACTGCTTACACACAAAATCTTTACTTGTCATACAATTTCTGAAACCTGACACTCAAACAGCAGAACCACACACCAAATCTGCAAAACCATACACTAATTCTCAGCCTTCGACTCAGTTTTCAATTTCATAAAACACTTTTTGCAAAACACAACACACAATTCTCTATGTAACACACAAAAATCTAACAGGAAGTATCTTGAGTTCCTTTTTCAAACACAACCAATCAAAATGCCACACTAATTCATCAGTGCCTCACACTAACTCCTCACATGTGCAAACACTCATTGCTTTACTTAACACCAACCAATCATGGCTTTAGAATAGGCCTATAAATAGGCCAAATGTCAAGTTATAGATTTTGAACAACTTTTCTGTTGTTTACTTGCTTCCATATTCATCATTTCTAAACCCTATTGAGGATTTTTTCTCCACATGGTTGCTGGAAAGTGTGTGATCGTCATCCCTATGTCAACATAACACTTCTCCAGGCAATGGAGGAGGCATGTGGAGACACTGACACTGCCTCCATCCAAGGTTGGATACGCAAGAGAGAACATAGCATGTGACGTGGATGAAGTATTGTGGCCGGACCCAGCCAGGAGGAGAGATGAAGCCTAGATACACCCAACCATCTCGCCCACCAACAAACACACACGCACACAACACACACGTTGGGTTTCCATGTTCTATAGGGACATTCCATAGGCGTAATGGTTTTTATACTGTATATTCTGTATATAAATGTCCCCACAAAGTCAAAATGCACTGGTATTACTATACTTGTGAGGACATTTGGTTCCCTACCAGGACACACATACACACCATTCCTTTGGAATATTCACCTTTTTCAAAAATTATGCTAGTTTTTTTTTTTTTTTTGGTTGCTAGTTTTTTTTTGTCCAACTACACATGGTTGATGTATTATATTTTATTCTGTACTGTGCAATACTGTATTCACAACCTACAAATGCTTACAGTAAAAAAAAAAAAAGAAGTTTGGTTTCAATCTTGCTTTCCTGTTTACCATGAATTTTTCAACATCTCTCTGCCAATTACTTTCAATCTTGTACAGAAATGTACATAGCAGCTTATGAAAGAAGAGCTTTAGGTTTTGAATGACTGTGTGTATATGATATATCCAAAAATAGAATATTACGGCAAATGTGTTTGAAAAGTAAGACAAATGTTTGCTTTTGAGATGTGTTTGTGATATTTTGAATGCAGTGCTTCATTTTGCAAGAGATGTGAAGCATTTTGCATTTTTTGTGTGCAAATCTTGGATTTGTGTGTAAAGTTTTGAAAAAAAGAGACAAAGTTTTGAAAATGTGTGTAAGCAGTTGAAAAAAACTGTAAGAGGAGGAGGATGAGGAGCAAGGAGACAAGGAGTCTCAGATGAAATTTGTGCTACTAGTTGACCATGTCCTTGTCCATGGTATGACTATTAGGGAGGCTGGGCAATGAGTTCAGCCAAACTTAAGTTGCTTCACTGTCGCCTCGATCATAAGAACCTTCAGGGAGGAAAACAGGTAGGTGTACCTCAGTGTACTCTACTGTAACTTTTGAGTGCTGTACTCTGTTACAACACATGCATCAAACTGCCTTACATACAGATAGAGTTTCTGTCTGCTTCCATTTTGTAAAAAGCATGTGTTATAGTTACAGTAATCAGTAATTCTATTTTTTGTAGGACACAGAGACGATGGAATGGAAGAAGCCTGACTAGACATTTCAGTTGATGTGTGCCAGGGGTGGATCAGGCATGCAAGAGGATTTCCCCCCGCTGCCTGGCTATAGGACCAATATAGCCTGTGATGTTGACAAGATTCTCTGGCCTGTCCCAGACCAAAGACATGATGCTGGGTCAGAATATTTTTTGTTGTTGTTTGGTGTATTGTACTGTACAGTACATTAAGGAATAAAAAATGTGCAAG
Organism: Ctenopharyngodon idella; assembly: GCF_019924925.1. NCBI lineage: Eukaryota > Metazoa > Chordata > Actinopteri > Cypriniformes > Xenocyprididae > Ctenopharyngodon > Ctenopharyngodon idella. The sequence goes on along the minus strand of NC_067221.1, from coordinate 37,439,032 downwards.
TGTAAACATGTGTTCATCATTTGAAAAGTTCCTTGAGGGGGAGAACTACAAGCAACGTATCTTATTACTGGGTTTTGGTTTTGGTTTTTGTAGTATTGTTTTGAATTTATCTCACCAGTGTGTAAGACTATGTTGTAGTGTGTGTTTTTGAGGGCTTGTGTGTCATGTCTGAGGACAAAGTTTGGTTTTTCAGCAAGAGTGAATGGTTTTGAGTGTAGAGCTTCATTTTGACCTGAAAATAGGATGTTTGGGGAATTGGGTGAGATGTTATGGATTTGTGTTTACTGTTTTGAGAATATGAGGAATAGTTTCAAGAAATGTGTTTAAGCAATCGAGAAAAACTGTAAAATGAAAGTGTCCTGTTGTCGATAGGGGCGCAACTTTAGTAAACGCTCCTATGGGTCGTATTTAATGAATTAAAATGAAAGTGTCCTGTTGTCGATAGGGGCGCAACTTTAGTAAACGCTCTTATGGGTCGTAGGGAAGTGACAAACGACCTATATAGGCGTATTGGTTGGAGAACATGTTGGTTCACAGAGATCGCCTCCAGCGGTGAACCATTGAAATTTCGAAACTTTTTGAAACAGTTATGACGTAACAAAGCCACATTTACTGAAATCACGTGACTTTGGCAGTTTGAAACATGCTTCGAACCACTGCTTCGAAACAAAGCAGTGAAGCTTTTGAAGCTTCATGAAGCAGTGTTTTGAAAGTGCCCATCACTAGCTGCAAGTTGATCCTCTTCCCTGCCTGCTTCTTTGCCCATCTCAACCGCTACAATATCCATAATGTCTGCAGAGCAAAATGATGAAGAAGCTTACCTCATTCTGAGCATAGACTGTATTATCAGCCTCTTGGGCACCTACAAGGTTTAAAATGTACAGTAATATATCAACGTTGACGCGTATCAAATAAAAAAAAGAATGTTAATTTATTCAAAAAAGGGATATGGCATTCATAATTAAATTTAGCATGCAGTTTTGTAAGCACAGAAGTGATTTTTATATTGGCTGTTAGTTCCAAACTGCTAAACTGATTCTCTGAAGTATTATGTTGTAGACCTGCATCCATTTTTGCTAGTTTAATGACGGGAAAAATGGTTAACACGCCCGGCGCATGGTCTAAAAGGGTTGTCCCTATTCTCTTAATGAGTAATGTCTATTTCAGTTGCCTCAAAATAGCAACGCGCCAACAATGCGCCTGAACACACCTCATTTTCATGGGCGAACAAATGAGTGCAAATGCATTTGCTATTTAAACAACGTGGTGTGGGATGTGAAAATGATAACTGTGTCGGGCTGAAACTAGCAAAAAACACTTGTGTCTCGCCTGGCGCTGCATTGCGCTGGATGTATGATAGGGCCCTAGACATTTAAATGATGTGATCAGGGGATATTCAGTAGAGGAAAGAAGTTTTAAAGGTATGTGATCTATTTTACAGAATTTAACTTGGCCAAAAGAGAAAAAAAGTGTAAACCTATTGTCAACTTCTTTTTAATTACTTATTTTAGTACAAAAGTACTTGATCAAACTGATGAACAGATGGTGAGTTCAGTTTTTCATAGAAAATATACTGTATGTATGAGGCAACATGGACGTACCTTTTTTACACTTGCAGTAGAGAAATACTAGAAATATTGTAATTGCCAAAAAAAGACACACTGCCACCAAAATATATGGCCAAGACTGGAGAGATGGCTTAGTCTCGTCATCACCTGTGATGTTCTCTGAAAAAGAGACACATATTAAGAACTACAGTTGTTCTTGGGTATTTTGAGGTCACTCTACAATTCAGCACTTAGACTAGATTTAGAAACCAAAACGAGATCTTTGATTTGACAGATGTTCATTTGCACTCTGAATGTGTTGTTTGTGTGTGTGTGTGTGTGCGCGTATGCGTGTGTGTGTGTTGGCCAGATACCTTTATTATTGACACAGAGCTGTTTGATCTCTATTCTGTCTTTTTTGCTGCTAACCGGGTTGCTATGGTTACAGATGATGGATTCCTCACTGCAGTACAGGATCAGAGTGTAGATCTTATGTGATGTCACTTCCTCTGGAGAGCATCTGTTGTTCTGATAGCTGGAGTGAATCATGAGGTCATGAGCTCTGCATGTGAAGTTCACAGTACAGGAGTCACTGCTGGACCAGTTTGAGTTTACAGTCAGTACAGGATCCTCCACAGCATCTGAAACACACATTTGTTTTTTATCAATATCATACATCCTCACTCTATTGTAAGCTGTCCAATTCCAATAGCTGTTTACAGAATGCACTGTACATGACTGTGCATGACAGAAACTGTGCACTGAAACTTTACAGATCATGGATTGGCAGATAAGTGATGAATAAAAACGTTTATATAACGTTTATATATATTTCAATTTATCTTTTATTTAAAACAAACATTGCACAGAATAAAAAACATTAATGAGTCTTAAATGATCTGAACACACCAAACAAAATCTCACTCACCTATAACAGATACTCTGTATGTAACAATATTTTCCTCTGATTCTCCACTTGTTCTTGCTGTATAGAGTCCACTGTCTGTCTTCTGCATGTTCTTCAGTGTGAGAGAGAAGGTTTCATTATTGAAATCCACTCTGTCCTTGTAGGAAGAGTGAGGTCTTGCTTCTTTATCTTTATGAAAATATTTAACTATATTCTTTAATTTATCATTTCTCCAGGATAAATCATCAAACTGTGGTAGTTCTTGTGTCTGTAAATCCAGTTGAACAGAATCTCCTGTCTGAACAAACACAGGGATCTCAGCACTGAACCCTGAGGAGAGAGAAACACACAGTATTGTTTCAGAGTGCAGCTGTTGAGTTCACTACCCATTTCTGAAATAGTCATGATCAAATAAATAATATGTTTTACATTTAAAAATACTGCATATAAAACGTTTTTCTTAAAGAGAGAATAGCATATTAAAAATGTAATACATCTATAATCCACATTAACCAAACAAACAATAAGGGAGGAAAGTTTAGGCATAAACCCATGTTTGTTACTGATTGTTCCAAATTTCTTGTTATTAATATTATTGCAGGTGTCATATTTATGAAAAATAAAACTACTACTTATCAGTAATTCAGTAATTAGAGAATTTTTTTTTTTTTTTTTTGTTTAAAGGGTGTCACAGTCTGTGTGGTTTCAGTTTATGGACTTTCTGTTTGCATTCTATGGTCACATGTTCTGTTTCCCGCCTTCATCATTAGTTCACCTGTATCACCTGTGTCTCATTAATCAACCTTGTTATGTTTGCTATTTAGTTTCCACCTGTTCACTCAGTCTTTGTCCGTTCACCGTTTGAGTAAGTTGTGTTGCTTCTCTATGCCTGTTAACCTGTGGATTAAACTAGTCATTAAACTAGTATTTGGATTTATTCCTCGTCCGTGCTCCTTCCTGCAACCAGCCGTAACAGATGAACGGACCGCCCAACTTTGATGAACGGGCTAATTTCATCACCGTGGCCCGGGAAAACCACGACTTTTTCCATTTTGCCACAAACTTTTGTTGTTTGGCTAGACAGACTTCATTGGAGGATGAAAACCTCAAGGACCTGTTCTGGATCGGGGCCAACCTCTACCATGCCACCCACCTTTCAGACACCACCGGACTTAGTTGGAGGGAAGCCGTATTTTGGTGTCTGGAAAGCGTGTGATCCCGATTCAGAACCCGGCCAGACCCAGAGCCAAGCCCGTCACCACCGTGATTGACGACGCCTGAGCCCCCCGCAGACTGGAAGCTTCCGCCTGCCGCGACGCTAGAGCCATCGCCCGAGGACGAAGAGGTGGAGCTCAACATCGCCCCGGAGCCGAAGCACCGCCACGAGTCTGACCAGGGGTGTGAGCTGACGTCATCGTCCATCACAGTGGGAGTCCTACTGGAGTTCGAGGGAATGGATGCGAGCCCTGCCCAAACCCCCGCCACTGAGAGCAAGCAACAGTTGGACTTATTGGACAGTTTTATAGAGAGTGGTGAGAGAAATACTTTGTGTCCCTGCATTTCTAATGATTCTGATTCTTCGACAGTTCTATCATCCCCACCCAACCTCCCTCTCCCACCACCTCACATAACTACCATTAAGGACACTTCATCTTTGGGTTCCTGTGCCACTCCTTATTTCCAGAGCATCGCCAAGCCTGTCACCCAGCCATCGTCTCCTCCCATCATTCCCGTTGACTCACTTCATCCTCCTCTCAGTGGCGAGGCTTCATCATGGTCCTGCTGGGAGGTGACTCTTTCTGGGCATCAGGAGTCCATGGCTCCGCCTCCTGCCTTGTCGTGCTCTGTCCTGCCTCGACCCGTCGACCTGGCTCCTGCGCCTACACTCCTCCTCCCCTCGACTCCGGCTTCGACCATCGAGCATTCAGACTCGCCGGGCTCCCTCGGAATGTCAGCTCCCCCTGGGTCGGACGTCGGCAAGCTCCGCCCTCCCTCAGGCTCCACCTCCACCCTCGGTTGCTCCAGCTCGTCCTCTGCTCTCCGGATCTCTCTACCTCTGCCTCAGAGTCGTCGCTGCGGCTTCGTCGCGGCCGCCTAGGTCATCGGCATCCCATCACCGCCTCGGACACGGGATTCCACCTTCCAAGGCTCCGTCACCGTTGGTCATCTCCACAAGTCCATCACCATCAAGGCTCCTACCACCGTTGACGTCACCTTGGGTCATCGTGAACCACATTTGTGAACCACACAGAAGGTGTCATTGCACCTTTTGGGGTCCAGAAAGGTCATAAAGGTCGTAAACTACACAGGAACAAATGAGTAATGCATTATTAACACTCTAGGAACTACTATTAACTAACAAGAAACTCTGATTAATGAATTAGTAAGTAATAGTGCTCAGTTGAAGGTGGTAGTTCACTATTAGCTAATCGTTAACTACTATTTTTTCATACCTCCCAGAGAACTACTAAAAACTACTATATACAGGTTCATAATTAATGTGAATAATTTATAATTAATTCTAAAGTGAAGATCATGGTAACCCACTAGTAATGACTGAAGTATTACCAAATCCTTCAGAAGGAATTACTAATTATTTGGATCAGTATTCTAAAGTGAGAAACATGATAACTGTATAGTAACTACTGAAGTCATTGTAAACTTTTGAGGTTTTTGTAAAGTATTGGATAGTAATAACTCAAGAGTTACTACATAATTCTAAAGGAACTATTACTTATTTGGATCAGTATTCTAAAGTGAAGATCATGATAACCCACTAGTAATTACTCAAGTGTTGCTACATCCTCATAAAGGAACTACTAATTATTTGGATCAGTATTCTAAAGTGAAGATCATGGTAACCTACTAGTAATTACTTAAGTGTTACCAAATACATCAGAAGGAATTACGGTAACACTTTATTTTAGGGTCTTTTAACTAGTTGCTTATTGGCATGCATATTAATAGAATATTGGGTATTTATTAGTACTTATTAAGCACATATTAATGCCTTATTCTGCATGACCATATTCTACATTCTTAATCCTACCCGATACCTAAACTTAACAACTACCTACTAACTATTAATAAACAGTAAATTAGGAGTATATTGAGGGAAAAGTCATAGTTAATAATTTATATGTGTTTCCTATACTAAAGTGTTACTGGAATTACTGTAGGGTGAAGTCAGCTAAAATGGGCCATGTTTTGGTAAATTGCTTATAATACAATCCAATAAGCTATGCATGAGATCTAATGATATTTTTATTGATTAGCATGGGTCTCTTAAATATATATATATTTATATATATATATTTTAAAATGTGAAAAAGTATAATTGTTTTACAGTTTTTTCCAACTGCTTACACAAAATCTTTTCATGTCACACGATTTTTGAAACCTGACACTCAAACAGCAGAACCACACACCAAATCTGCAAAACCACACACTAATTCTTGGCCTTTGACTCAGTTTTCATTTTCATAAAACACTTTTTGCAAAACACAACACACAATTCTCTATGTAACACACAAAAATCTAACAGGAAGTATCTTGATTTCCTTTTCCAAACTCAACCATTTAAAATGTCACACTAATTCATCAGTGCCTCACACTAACTCCTCACATGCACAAACACTTATTGCTTTACTTAACACCAACCAATCATGGCTTTAGAATAGGCCTATAAATAGGCCAAAGGTCAAGTTATAGGTTTTGCACAACTTTTCTGTTGTCTACTTGCTTCCATATTCATCATTTCTAAACCCTATGTCAACATAACACTTCTCCAGGCAATGGAGGAGGCATGTGGAGACACTGATGTTGCTTCCGTGTGATTGAGTTTCCATGTTTTATGGGGACATTTCATTGGCATAATGGTTTTTATACTGTACAAACTGTATATTCTGTCCTCCTACACTAACCTGACCACTAGACCTACCCATGACAGAAAACATTCTGCTCTTTAGATGTTCAGAAAACATAATTCTGTATGATTTATGTATAAGCTTGTTTCCTCATGGGGACTTTAAAAGTCCTTAAATTGGTCCTACCAGGACACACATATGCACCATTCCTTTAGAATATTCACCTTTTTCAAAATTATGCTAGTTTTTTTGGTTGCTAGTTTTTTTGTTTTTTTGGGTCCAACTACACATGGTTGATGTATTTATTTTCTTTCATACTGTGCAATACTGTATTCACAACCACAAATGCTTACAGTAAAAATAAAAATTGTTTGGTTTCAAACTTGCTTTCATGCTTACCATGATTTTTTCAACATCTCTCTGCCAATTACTTTCAATCTTGTACAGAAATGTGCATAGCAGCTTATGAAAGAAGAGCTTTAGGCTTTGAATAACTGTGTGTATATGATATATCCAAAAGTAGAATATTATGGCAAATGTGTTTGCAAAGTAAAACAAATGTTTGCTTTTGAGATGTGTTTGTGATATTTTGAATGCAGAGTTTCATTTTGCAAGAGATATGAGGCATTTTGCATTTTGTGTGTGAAATTCTTGGATTTGTGTGTAAAGTTTTGAAAAAAAGAGAGAAAGTTTTGAAAACGTGTGTAAGCAGTTGAAAAAAACTGTAAAATTATGAGAGTTAGAGTATCAGCAGGTCCCTTCTTGAGCCATGGTACAACATTCAGGTAAAATGGGCCAGCTGTTCAGTTAAAATGGGCCAATATAAAAAGAGAACAACACAGGTAATTTTGGCTGAAATTATTTTATTTTTAACAGTAAATTGACACTATTGTCTTTAGTGTGCCATAGCAACACTATAAATTCATTTCATTAAATAGAAAGTTGAACAAATATTTCATTAAAAACTGCAATTAAAAATGAACTGATCATGTTGTATAGGTGTGTGCTTCTGTGAATTGGTGTCTTTTGTGTGCATGTATGTGTGTATGCTTGTCAATATCTGTATCTCTTCTTATCTCTCTGTTTCCTTTCTTTGCTCATCCTCCTGCCATACTGTCTACAATGCAATTTCTTTTGAAAGACTAAGATTGTGTATGGAAACACCTAGGCCTATAAACCTATTTTCACCCTCAATTTCTGTGTAAAAGTGTGTGTGTGTGTGTGTGTGTGTGTGTGTGTGTGTGTGTGTGTGTGTGTGTGTGTGTGCAGCCCATTTTAGCTTAACCAGCCATTTCTAACTAAAATGACCTTTTTCACAAAAATCCAAGTTTCTTTTTTAAATTAAACTTTTTTATTTGAAAGAGCATGTCAAAACATTGTTCATAAACCTTTGCTTTGTTGGTAAGCTTACTTATAATTGCTTTAGTACCCTTATTAGTGATGAATGAAATTTACTATGTTAGGCTCACTTTCCTTACAATTTCTCTGACAAGCTTCATGTAACACTCTGCCCTGCCCCCTTTAAAAAACTCAGACCAGTCAAAACTATTGTTACATGTCAACAAGTGTTGAAGCAACAATACAAGATTAGTTATTGTGATTGGCTGTACAAATTTAAAGAGATATGACGCTACAACCTTATTTGGCCCATTTTACCTTATAACTCATTTTAGCTGACTTCACCCTACAAAACTGTACAAAAAAGTGTCACGACAAAACAAGATAGAAAAAAATAATAATCCATGGCCGTTTAGGGCTTCCGTAGTTTTCAACATTTATAACAATTAGAAATGTTTCTTGAGCAGTAATTCAGCATATTATAATGATTTCTGAAGGATCATGTGACACTGAAGACTGGAGTAATGATGCTAAAAATTCAGCTTTGATCACAGGAATAAATTACATTTCACAATATATTCACATAGAAAACATCTATTTTAAATTGTAATACTATTTCACAATATTACTGTTTTTACTGCATTTTTGATTAAATAAATCCAGCCTTGGTGAGCAGAAGAGACATAGGCCTATTTCAGTTGTACAATTACAATTTTAATGTTTCCAAACTTTTGATAGGTACTGTATTTTCTGCCTTATTCTGTGATCTTTTTTTTTTTACATTGTATAAAATCCATGAGGACTTAAAGGGAACCCCTGGTGTTAAGACTTGTATGGCTTAATATAACATAAATGATGTCTCTTACTGAAATAGTAGAAAACCCATGAAAGATTTACGTTATTTAAAAAATACATTACATATTTGGACAATGGGCAGCACCATTTTGTTTGCGTTCTATGTCGGTGACATCAAAAGGTTGCACGCACTGCTCTACTGACGCTATTTTTAACGCAACACAACTTGGAATATAATACACGATGCCATATTGTGCAGCTTTTTATTGTAATTTTCAGTCGATGAGCCACAAGAGAAGCGATGTAAGTCTTTACTGCTTTACTAGCGATAAGAGGAGAAAAGAATGGGAAGTTGTGAAGAATGTGGACGAATAAAACTTCCTAAAGATTTTGTTCTCTTCACAAGCCCTGGTGCCTTTGAGGCTTTTAGAAGACCACAGCTGAAAGAGCTTACAGTTGCTGATGGATATAAGTGAATGCTTTAAACAAATGCCGTGCCTGTCGTGGAGACTGACGAAGGTAAGCCTATAACACATCTCGATTGAGACAGACTGCCTCAAAGCTTGTGTGTGCTGTGATGCACAAGATATCTGTGATCGCAAAAAACAGTAGCATCTTCTCAGCATGTTTAACTGTGTGTAATGCATTCAGGTGATCAGACGATTTTAACACGTCAATCATACAACAGTAGTTTGAATAGCCACAGAGACATTGCACGTCTTCGATGTTTTCATCCTCACTAATTTTGCGCTCTGGCTCAAATCGAAAAGGCTGATAGTGTTTTAAAAGGAACCCCGCGGATATTAAGACCTGTATGCGTTACTAGATTACTGCTGCACCAAAACATACAGATAAAAAAGTCTCAGTCATCAATGCTAAAGTGAAGAGAACAAAGACGCAGTTCGGAAGTTTTATTCGTCCACATTCCACAACTTCCTATTCTTTTCTCCTCTTATCGCTAGTAAAGCAGTAAAGACTTACATCGCTTCTCTTGTGGCTCATCATCTGAAAATTACAACCAAAAACGGCACAATGTGGCATTGTATATTATATTCCGAGTTGTGTTGCGTTAAAAATAGCAATATGACAGTGTCAGTAGAGCAGTGAGTGCAACCATTTGACGTCACCAACATAGAATGCAAACAAAATGGCGCCGCCCATTGTCCAAATATGTCATAGATTTTTTAAATAACGTACAAATTTCATGTGTTTTCTACTACATATTTCAGTAAGAGACATCATTTACGTTATATAAAGCCATAGAAGTCTTAACACCAGGGGTTCCCTTTAATGCACAAGTGTTTGTAATACATAAACCAATCATTAAATTGTCATAAAAATATAATTCAGCAGTGTATTTGATTTCTAATTGAAAGCAAATTGATTTCAAATTAAAAGCAAGAGATGAGATGAGATAAAACATAAAATAAAATAAAATCTATCAATTAGACAAAGATCAGATAAAAACTGGTATTACACCCAACATTTCTGTCTCCCTCACTTCTGAAATGATGGCTACGCCCCTGCCATGATCTTTACTTTAGAATTAATTATACATTATGCATCATTCATGTTAATTATGAATCTGTATATAGTAGCTCTTAGTAGTTCTCTGGGAGGTATGAAAAAATAGTAGTTACCGATTAGCGAATAGTGAACTACCACCTTCAACTGAGCACTATTACTTACCAATTAATTAATCAGAGTTTCTTGTTAGTTAATAGTAGTTACTAGAGCGTTAATAATGCATTACTTATTTGTTACTGTGTAGTTATTCATTAAGGAAGGATCAGTATTCTAAAGTGTTACCAATAAAGTCGTTATTTTTCTTTTTGCGCACAAAAAGTATTCTTGTCGCTTCGTAACATTAAGATTGAACTACTGTAGTTACATGGACTATTTTAATGATGTCTTTAATACCTTTCTGGACCTCAAAAGGTGCAATGAAGTTGCTGCCTATGTGTGGTGCAGAAACCCTCAGATTTCATCAAAAATATCTTAATTTGTGTTTTGAAGATAAACGAAGGTCTTACGGGTGTGGAACGACATGAGGGTGAGTAAATAATGACAGAAATTTTCAGGTGAACTAACCCTTTAAGCAATAATCAAGAGAGTAATAGAATAATATATTCTGATTATTAATAGAGAATAATCAGTGGACCAATATATCAGTTATTTAAAAAGTAATTCTTTGTCTCCCATAATGACATAGTTGGTTTGGCAGAGCTGACCACTAATTGTCAGTTTATTGGATTCCACAATAAGATAGTAAGAAGATGTGACTATAACTGTTCTACTCATTAAATCAGATTATAGGTTGTCTTATTACTGATATGAGGAGACTGTTACATAGAAGAAATTCCCCATTTCCATGATGCACTGTCTCAGTATGCAACCATGCTACATGCTTGATATAATATTATAATATTGCATTTTTGATTCATAATCAGAACTGCCAAACATTTTGTTACTAACCATCACACACTTACACAACACTCTTTACTTTACTTATAATTTAAAAATTACAAACAAATCATTGCCTGTAATAGGTCAAAATAACTGCCACATTCAAAAAAGTTTAGTGACTCCTCTCAGTACCCTAGTAATCATTACTCAAAAATCAGTAATCAAAATGACCTAAAAAAAAAGAATTAGAGTGTTTTTAATTTCTTTTAGAATACGTTTACAAATGAAATGACTTATTACTTATAAACTAATAAACAAATAATATAAAAAGTAATAAATAATAACTAATAAAAAGTAATAACTTATTAAGTCTCAGTGAAACTGTCATAATAACTTATTTAATACTTATTACTTGTTGACAAAATAAGTTTAAATTTTATAACTGTATAAAAAAATATATATAAAGAGGTATCCTTTAAAGAATATTCCAATAAATGCACTGACAGTATCTGAGCCATGCCCTGTGCTGTCACCACTTTCACAATAATCATTAATAATCAATCAACATAATGAACATGTGTTTTTACCTGTTTGGAAGGTCAGAAGAAATACAAGTAGGTGATGTACTGCCATTGTCACAGCATGAAAAGATTAAAAACAGAACTGAAAATGACTGCTGTACCGTCCTAGAAACGGAAATGGAAGGATCCTCAGATGTCCTGTTTTCTTATTTACATTCTTATTCTCAGTCTTATTTAACAAACATATCTCCATCTCATTCTGGACCATATGTGTGTTTGTTACTCAAGAGGTTTTTAATAGTTAAACACAAAAACTTTAAACATATTCTGTATAAAAAATGTGCACTCTGCACCACATCCTGCGACACCTGCAAGCAAATGATGCTAGATCTTTTATCAGATTTCGCTTTTATAGGCTTTTTTTTTCTTTCCACAGTGCTAAAACAAAATCAGACATCCTGTTGATGCTTTAAAGCAGTTGATCTCAGTTCAATGGCAACATTTTGTGTTTTGACCCAGTTTCCACCTGTATTTAGCGCTGACCACTTGTAATCAAACCGCCAAAAATGCATCTTAACCAGGTGGAAACAGGGCCTTATGGTCTTTGATGTATTTAAAGATACTGTAATGTCTCTATTAGGTGGCCAACTACAGCCATTTTGTCATACTGAATATATATATAACAAGAGTCCACTGGAGGCGAGTTGAAGTGAACCCATGTGCTGTTTATTTAAATGGAAAAACATGAACAAATACAAGATAAACAGAGACTTGACTTGACCATAAAACAAACTATACAAATCTATACAAGAGACAATGGTAACAGTAGGGCTATATAACAGACCAATGACCTGGATCATGTCCTGGACTCAGGAGCACTGACGGTCCTGGGCTGTGGAGCAATGTAGGGCCAAGCTCCACATCCGCTGGAACTTGGTACATAAGTCCCCACCACCCATACACACACGACTCTGTCGTGTTCAGGCTCTGGTGTGGCGGGCTTGACGGCTGGAGGCTCTGGTGTGGCGGGCTTGACGGCTGGAGGCTCTGGTGTGGCGGGCTTGACGGCTGGAGGCTCTGGTGTGGCGGCCATACTTGACAAAGTATATCTTGACAAAGGCAGCATCTACTGTTTGCAGTAACATTTTTACATATATTCCTCCTCAGCTATGAATGACCAGGTTGTCTCCCATGTGAGGATTTACACACTGTTGAGTAAATTGTATGGTGTGTTTCAGTGGGAAATGATGTTTTTTGGCGTCGTCCTATTGTACTGTAGGTGGTGCTGGGCTGATTTTCTGTTTGCGCCTGTGAATATATGTATACATAGTAAATACATAAAAATGAAAAAAATCTATCTCTGTCTGTCTTTCGTTCTAAGGATTTGTATGAAAGTGTCTGCACAATGAAGAAATGTGAATGTCTTCTTCTATTTCTTACCTGACTGGTATTTTGAGTTTGTTTGTGCTCTTCTGTAAACCCATAGACAGTTTGAGAATTCGCTGATTTCCCCAACATCTCCAAGGGTCTTTGTACTTTATTCTTTGACTGCAGAACAATCCAATCAAACAGTCACAAACCCTTCTGTACATGCACATTTACATTCACACTATAGCTAATAGTATGTGGACACTGAATAAGTTTGATGTATTTCCAATTATTCTACAGCATAAATTGACATTCTAGAGAATTATGTGTTAGGATTCATTAATTCAGCATTTAAAATCTATGATGGCTGCACAAAATAATGTAAAGCTTACCTGAACTTGTGCATATATTGTATGATTATCCTCTTCTTGGGCACCTAAGAGATTTAGAATAGTATCATTTTAAAGAATCCATTAATGTCACCACAGAAAGATTAAATGTGACTATTGGTGTGTGTTCTTTGCTTTTCCCCCAGTCAGCAATGGTAGTACCTGGCTATAATCATATCGAGGCAGTCCTTTTTATTTCATTAAGACACAAATACCTTTTTTACGCTTCTTGTTAGAGCAGCATATTACAGAAACTGCTGCAAAAACCAACAGTGGAACAACAGCGATGATCAACAGCCAATGAAGAGGAAAAGAACTGTGGCTTTCTTTGGGATTCTGTGCTGAAATACAAAACATCACATTAACAATTACAGCCATCATACTTCAGATACTTTTTTAGTATTGAGAATACATTTTAAAGAAATGAATTATAGATTATGTAAGTTATTTACTTGAGGTGTGCTCATGAGGTGTACAAATGGGGTTAATCTCTATGGTGTCATTCTTCCAGCTGACTGGGTTACTATAGTTACAAACAACTATGTTCTCTATACAATGCAGAGTCAGAGTCTTCATTTCAGAAGATGTCACTTCCACTTGACTGCAGTTGTTGATCTGGTAGCTGGTGCTGAGTATGAGGACGTGACCACTACATGTGACATCCACAATACAGGAGTTAACACTGATCATAGTGGCGTTCCAGTTCAGAACAGGAGAATCCACTGGATCTAAAACATATTAAGACATAGGTTAATGGACTTTTCAATGAGCATGTTGTAGCTATGCAATGCACTAAAGATAATTATTCTGGTGCTTTCCTGTTCCATTAATGGTGAGTGAGCAGACTTTCTATATGACTCTTAGATTATTTTTAGATCAAGTGAGCTGATTTCTGCTCTTCAAACCCCACAACAACCACTGCATTACGTGACAGTTTCTTTGCAAGTTAACCTCTCATTTTAGTTAATGTAAAAAATGTATTTGCTTACATTTTCATCTAATAATAATATTAATCATGTTTACTTGAGATAAAAAAAAAAAATAGTGTAAGTTGCTAAGTATATCCTCCATATTCTGTTGTTTCTGATACATCATAATGCAGATTCTCTTGAGATACTAATCTGAAAAGGTCATAGCAACCAAAGGAAAGAAAAATTGTCGAATAATCACCTATAACTGATACGTTGTATTCAGCAACAGTAGTTTCTTGTTGTCCAGTTGCTTTTGCTGTGTAGAGTCCGCTGTCTCTCTTCTGCACGTTCTTCATTGTTAGAGAGAAGGTTTTATTATTAAGATCCACTCTGTCCTTATATAAACTGTGAGGTTTTAAACCTGATTCATTTAAAAATCTGACTACATTTTCTGATTTATCATTTATCCACACAAATCTTCTAAAAGGTGGCAGTGTTTTATTTTTAATGTCCAATGTAAAGGAGTCCCCTGTCTGTACAAACACATAGTTTCTGGATGCTGAGGAGAGAAACAAGAAGAAGAGATGTTATTTTTAAAGAATGCATCATGCCTTGGTTTATACAATTCATAGATTTGCTACATTTTAAACTTTTAACCATACAACCACTTTTAACCTTTAAATGTTTATTATATAGATAATTTGTGAGCAGACGTCAGGAAAACAGGCAAAATCCATGGAAAAGAGAAAATGTCTTGTTGTGCATTTGGATGTCAGAATCAAAATGCAAAAAAAAAAAAAGATTTTTAATAATTTTTACAGAATACCATAATCGAAGCTAAACGCAGAATACCAGAATACCATTTTTACAGAATACCATCTTTGAAGCTAAACGCAGATGTTTATGGTTGCAAGCCATTAAACGGACAGGCCTTACAATAAGAGGAGTTTATTCAAATGTGTTATTATTATACTTCTAAAAAACTTCTATATTTTCAGTCTACTTTTTATGTACTTCTCAGAATACTTAAAATTACACTTATGTATACTTGACTTTTACTGACAGAAAAGTCTATATTTGGCCTATACTTGTACTCAGTCTTTTAATCAAGATATACTTAAAAGAATAATTAAGTATTCTAAGGATACTTAGCTTGTAGGGTAACACTTTATTTTAGGGTCTTTTAATTAGTTGCTTATTAGCATGCATATTACTAGAATATTGTCTGTTTATTAGTGCTTATTAAGCACATATTAATGCCTTATTCTGCATTACCTTATTATACATTCTTAATCGTACCTAATACCTAAACTTAACAACTACCTACTAACTATTAATAAGCAGTAAATTAGGAGTTTATTGAGGGAAAAGTCGTAGTTAATAGTGAATACATGTTCCCTATACAAAAGTGTTACCGCTTGGGGTTGTGTTTACTCTTCTGATTGAGTAGCCTATAAAAAAAAAAACTTTTTTCACATAGTTTTACACACTGTCTTATAAACTTAGATGTTTTTGGCATCCCATATAATAGATTTGTTTGAAAATATTTATTTATAATGAAAACAGATATATGTTCCTAGTTCTGAACATGTGTATTTTTGTATAGCCCACTAGTAGTGTATAATTTACTTCAAATCTACTTAAAGCACAGTTAAAGATATATTGCAAGAATACAAATCAATACCTAAATAGGAACATAGTATTATAGGCTACTTAAAGTGCTAAAATAATATATAAATAGTAAACTATCCCTTGGTTTCACAGACAAGGCTTAAGCCTATAGTCCCAGACTAAAATGCATGTTTGAGCTGTCTGAACTGATAGCAACTTGCACTGGCATATCTTAAAATACGTCAGTGCCATTGTTTTGTCTCAAGATGCACACCAGTAATGGTTTTTTTTTTTTTTTTTTCTAACACACATTTATAAACGCTACTTGTACGTCCTAATTGAACAAAGGCCTAATCCTAGTTAATTTAAGCCCTATCTGTGAAACCAGCCTATGGCCCAGTTTCACAGACAGGGCTTAGGCTAAGCCAGGATTAGGCTTTAATTCAATTAAGGTATTTAAGTAGCTTTTATAAACATACCCTAGAAAAAAACATTACTGGTGTGCATCTTGAGACAAAACAATGGCTCTTGACATTTTTAAGATATGTCAGTGCAAGTTACTTTCAGATAAAACAGCTCAAACATGCATTTTAGTCTAGGACTAGTTTAAGCCTTGTCTGTGAAACGGGGTGTATAAGTATGATGTTAAGTTCCCTTAAATTAACAACCAACAAAGAACCTTTATTTTTAAGAGTGTGGCCAGAGAAATGCCACTAACCATAAAAGAGTTAGTTGTTAATTAGTTGTGAATGTGGCATTTTATCAAATACCACATTAATCCATCACTTTTATTACCAAGTAGGCTTACAGCCAGCCAAAATAGTGATTTTGTTTTTTTCACATTCATTAACTGCTTGGTAGAGATCTTTTATGTTTTCAGTTGTTTATTTGAATGAACAGAAAGTGTCTACTCATACAGAGGCATGATTTTGTGTTTCCTCACCAAGTGGCAAGTATTTTCATTGCCTGCTAAGTGCAATTCTCATATTCGTAGACAAAATTCTAAAGATGTTGTGAGTTAAGATAATGCAGATAGTGACAATTTGGAAAGTTGTGAATGATTTTACTGCGATGAGGCTGGGCACCTCATTGCAGCTTGTACTGCTTTGAAATGGAAATCTAGCAGAAAGGCTAAATCTTCAAAGAATATGGGCCTATAGTTGACAGTCATATGCGTTCACCAGAATGTGCATCTTTATCGACTGCTATTTCTGCATTCGAACTGTTAATTGTCAGTGGAACGGTGTCATTTGATGAGTCGAAGTCTGAAGCCAAATTTGATCCCATTGTTTCTGGTTTTCACTATTTTCTAGTTAATAAATTCTCTTTTGTTAGACATCATACATTGTGGGTGAGAGCACATTCATACATGCTACGGTTGGCCCTAGACAGTAATTTATAATATTTATAATACAAATATATGGAAATATGGATGACCTTTCAATGGATGTCATGTGATCTCTAATCAGAATGGTTTTGAATATTGTATACAAACATCTATCTAGCCAGTTATGGAAATGAAACATCACTTAAAATATGAATACTGTAATGTATTGCATACAACAACAGAAATAATAATTAACCATTAATCCTGTGAGCAACTTTTCATACCTGTGCTGGAGATCAGAAATGTCATGAAGAGCATGAGATGGTGACTATATTCCATTGCAACAGACAGATGGAGTCAATCCTGTGGTAATACAGCACCTACTTGTCAAAAAGAAGTTGTTAGTTTTGTCTTAAGCACTCACTGAAACTTATTTAAATGGTCTACCCAAGAAATCTCAAACTGCACTGTACTGTATATTATAACATATTGCAAAAACTAAATTTAATATAGTAGCCTATGTCTATTGTTCTGCTCATCACTGTCCTATAACCTGTCCTTGCATCTGTAAAACTGAACTCAAACTCAAACTGCCCAAAGTGGTGCTAGCACGACACAAACCCCTCTAAGAGATCAACAAGGAAGATCTTACAGCTTTATAGTTACCTTTTTCTTTTTTTTTTTATAAACCACTAGCCCTTAGAAGTGTGTGAGAGCAGACCAAAGTAGGCTGCACTTGTCAACCTATCAAGATTGTTTTCAAACACCTGTTAATTCTCACCTCATAATCTCATATGTTTGCTGTGCTTTTCATCCCAATTGCTTGGACATTTTAAGAAGATTTACACATGCATAAACACATACACAAGTCCACTCAACTGACAAAACAACCATATATGTTTATCAAAACGTCAACTAGGAGGTACAAGTTGTACAAGTACAAGGTACAAGTCTTTTTCACATGCACTTTAAAAATGGTGGATATACAGTAGGTCACCATATAAAGAACGTAACTTCGCAGAAATTTGCACAGAGAATACATTTGTAAAGCTCATGGTTTCTCAGCACACTCAAAAAATGTCTCATAAACCAGACTTAGAAGAGTCTGGGTTGTTTTTTTCTACTATGCCAGTAAGTATTCTTTTATCTTCAACTTTGCCTTATATTGGGGCCTGTTTGGCTTTTAGACAGAGAGAGAGAGCGAGAAAGAAAGAGACAGAGAGGTGGGTGAGACAGATCAGATAAGTGAAGCTGAAGCCCACATATCCTTCCTCTTTCAGTAAGGACATCTGCTGCTGTAGAGAGTGACGCATAAAAACTCCTGTGATAGGTCATGTGATCTCATTTTAAGAAATGATCAGCGCATAGCTGTGGCTTTTTTTTTTTGCCTCACTATATTCTCTGTAATTATACTTATAGGTTTCTTAAGTAGGGGTCTTTTTTAGGGTGTTGTGCTCCCACATGGAAACTAGTCTTGTGATCTGAGTCTCTCCTTATTTGGACATTCTCTAGCTTACTTCCTCCTTATGATCTGCCTGACTGACTTGAGTCACCATAAAATCAAAATGAAAATTATTATTATTATTTGTTTGTTTGTTGGTTTGTTGATTGTTGTTGTTGTTGTTGTTGTTTTTTGGAATATTTGGATTTTATTTTTATTTTTTTTATTTTTTTGTATTTCCTATTCATTTCCTGTGTCTGTCATTTTTGACCGTGAAGGAGCAAAGTGTGATTTTTTTTTTTTTTTTTTTGACCCTTTAACAGATCTGAATCATGTCCAGAGCTTTATTTACACATTTTGATTTTCAATACTTTTATTGTTTATTCGACCCTATATAACAGATGACAGTTATTGTGGTACTGTGATGAAAAAGTGATTGCAAACGTTTTACCAAATGCGCCCTTAGTTTGTGGTGAAATGAAGGATACAACAGATGGATCCTTCGTGGCCCATTTAACAACACTCAGTCTGACCTTCGTGCCCTCTGAAGTCCGAGTCATTCGAAGGATGAAGCCTCTGAAATGGGACATAGCCTTAGCCTCAAATATACCATTCCAAAGATAGTGATGGTAATGGGTTAGTGTGGAGATAGTGTGTGGATTTAGTGTGCATTAAGGGCACTGAGCTTTGGCATTTTTCAGACATTGGACAGCCTTGCGCCTTTAATTTTGGTAATTGATTTCTGCAGTTCAGTAGCATTTCATGGATACTAAAGTACAATAATAAAAAGCATTTTTATAATTCAGATGTGCACATCAGAGTAGAATACATGCATTTACATTACATTTACATTTGACACGGGCTGTTACACTGGTTGAAATAGCTGATTTCATTGGATTTAAACATTGTTGGAATAATATAAGTATAATGTAAGTCCACAAGTCATCAAAATATATAACAATGTTTTAGTGGTTTTTGAATATTTTCATCAAAAAATCTTACATATTGTGCCTTTTAAGCGAACAATACAGTTTATTATTTTTTATTTTTTGTTTGTCTGTAGCTCAAATCATAATTGCACCCGAAAGAAAAAGGAATATGATCCAAGTAGGAGAAACAGATCCTGTGGTTGATCCATGACTGCTTGTTCCTAAGAAGAAATTGTAAGAATCTGTCAGTTCATCATAATGAAGGTAATTATTTTTTTACAAAAAAGTTGAGATTTTATCTGCATGATGAAAAATTTTGAATATAGCCCTGACTTTAAATTAGTTCAGAATGTGCTAATCTGAACACTACAAAACTGTATTCAACAATGAGTTGAAATGCCACTGATTTTACTTGCTTATGATTGTAGAGTAGATTAAGGTTCTGAATTCGAAATGTGACAACAAAACTCCCAGATTTCTTACCAACAGTTACACTGTATAGACCAATAGTAAAATCATGATCTCCAATTGCTCTTGCTCTGTAGAGTCCACTGTCTGCCTCCTGTATGTTCTTCAGTGTTAGAGAGTAGTTTCCAGTATTGAAATCCACTCTGTCCTTGTAGGAAGGGTGAATTTCTACTGAATTTGTTTTAAATGTGTATGAGACTACAACATCTACATCTTTTTTATTATCATCTTTTTTATTATCATCTTTAAGCCATTCCAGTTCATCAAATACTGTCTCATTTGCATATTTTTGTACATCCAGCTGAACAGATTGTCCTTTCTTGGCGGTTTTTGCTGATGATTGGATTATGTCACTGGATACTGTGGGGAGGAAAAAGCAAGTAGTTATGACAATGTACAGTATTGTTGAATTCAAAGAGGACCTATTATGCTTTTTTACATTTTAGAGTATAGTGTTGCTGTTTGAGCGTGAAAAAGGTCTGTAAAGTTACAAAGCACAGTCACTCCAAAAGGAGTTATCAGTAAACATTGCCCCAGTCATATCTCCCTGTAGCCTAAGTCTGGTTGCAAAACTGAGGCTATGCAGGGTTGAGCCTGGTCAGCAGTACCAGGATGGGAGACCTCCTGGGAAAATTAAACGCTCAAATCATGACAAAAAACTGTAAAAACATATAAAAAAAAAATATGGCTGCAAGCGGTAATTAAGGTCCAAAGCACAAAGAGAGCACATTAAGTCATGCCAGCATGGCTTGGAGCATCAGACCAACTGCAACAATAAGTAATCAAGACATTTTCCCCCAGTTTCACAGACAGGCTTAAGCTAGTCCTAGACTAAAATGCATGTTTGAGCTGTTTTAACTGAAAGCAACTTGGACTGATATATCTTAAAATATGTCAGTGCCATTGTTTTGTCTCAAGATACACACCAGTAATGTTTTTTTCTAGTGAATGTTTATAAAGCTACTTAAATGCCCTAATTGAACTAAGACCTAATCCTGGCTTAGGC
The DNA here is from genome assembly GCF_019924925.1 of Ctenopharyngodon idella. Taxonomy (NCBI): domain Eukaryota; kingdom Metazoa; phylum Chordata; class Actinopteri; order Cypriniformes; family Xenocyprididae; genus Ctenopharyngodon; species Ctenopharyngodon idella. The sequence continues at coordinate 37,418,202 of NC_067221.1, read as the reverse complement.
TAAGCCCTGTCTGTGAAACCAGGCCTTTAAGATGATTTTAGTCAAAATGTCTAAGAAATCCTAAAACAATCACTAGTAATATGATTTAATGGTTTATTATTTTATACCAATATGTGGCGCTGTTACCAAATTGACGAGGTGTGGTTAGTGTGAGGTGACAATGACACATATAAAGTTTAGGGTCAATAAATCTTGATCAGTGCCCTGACTACTGAACTAGGGAGCTGACTGAGACACACCCCCAGTTTGGAATGAATATGCTAAAGCAATGCGGAGACATTCTTTTTGACGTACTCTTCGTCAAATTCGTTCGCATGTTATTTGAGAACAGTTTGACAAATCAACTTGAATTCCATAACTTTTTGTCAGCGTGTTTGAAGATGGTCTATTTAAATTTTCGCAAAAATTGTACGAGTGGTTTAAGAGGACTTCAAAAAGTAGTTTTTTTCCAAAAATTCAAAATGACTGAAAAATTTTCATGATGGAAAATGACATTAAATAATGCTACCAACAAGGAATCAGAGGGAAAATGATTTTGTTACTAGCCCTTACGGTTTAAAAGTTATTAACATAAACATGAGTGCACATTTCCTCTATCTGTGTGCCAAATTTCACAACTTTCCCGCAAGCAGTTCTATGGGCTGCCATAGACTTGAGCAGAAAAAGAAGACCTTCTGTGTTTTCCCCTGATAACAAACAAGTTAATAGTAACTGCCTTAAGTCTTACCTTTAATGCAAGCTATATTTTTTGTTGAATAATTTGAGAATTATGACTGGATTTTGTAATGTTTGAATAATACATGTTTATATTTAGGTGTTTTGTATCTAAGCTGTTCCTATGTGAACAATTTTCAGCAGCATTATAGTAGAGTAACGTTACTTAATGTAACTGCTTACTACAGTAAAGCTCAAATAAATAAGCTAAAATTAGTGAGCACAGAAAACTATTTTATGAAAATGAAATCTAGACAATTACAGATAGCATAATAATATCAAGAAAAGCAAAAGGGTAAATGTTATAGGATTCACAAATTGCAGTATTTACACTTTTGCTTTTTTTAAAAATAACTGATTTTATGATTATTGTGGTTCAAATAATCATTCAACATGGAGTGATTTTTAGGTAGTTGTTTTAGTGGTAATAAAAAGGCATGAAAACATGATACATCAGATCTTCTTGCTTTCAGATGTATTTTCAGAACCAAATCACAGAAATCAAAATTGTTTGTTAATCAGTAAAAGACAACAATGTTTCTGAATAAGACTTAAGAATCTAAATATTGCCTTACACTGTCTTCATAAAAAAAAAAAAAAAAAAAAAAAAAAAAAAATTATAGTTATATCATTAAATATTAATAAGTAAGAATGTACTTTGAGTAGTATACAGGGTCTTGGTACCTGTGTTGGAGTTCAGAGGACTGATAAATGTCACAACGAAGGTGAGAAGTAGATACGTTAACGCCATTTTAACCTATCAAGCAGCTTCACGCTCACACTTTTGTTATCAGACTCAGAAGAGGAAGTGTATGACATAAAGTGTGATGAGGAACTCATCTGTTTCTAGTTTTGTTTTGCAACTCTAGCCCTTTTCATGCTCTTAAACTATTTATAATAGTAGCTCTTAAGGAGCTTCAAACACACTGACACATCAACACTGTCAGCTTTTTGCAATAATGCATAATTTGTTGCAGAATTATCATGGTAATATCATTTTGATGTCAGCTTTTAGAAAGCCACATGACTAACTGTGCACAGTTCTACAAACAAAGTGGGACAGATGTCATTTCCACTGGTTTAACATGGCTAGTGCAATATAAACCAAGCAATATGTTGCCAGGCTTGAGTAACAGAGGTGATGTCCTCACCTACTGTAGTGTTCAAATAAAACTATTCAGCCATTTCAGATGAAACATTTACTCTCTTGTACTGTATTTTCACATCCTTGTAGCTGCGTACCATTAGCAGCTTAAAATACTTAAAATGCCCACAACCGCTAACTTTGTTCTCTTTCCAGGAAAGAATGATTTATGTTTCACTGGACTGAAAGTAAAGTATTGTCAATGGTCAGCTAATCTGAGGTAGTAATACATTTTATATTAAAAGCACATTTTAGTTCATATTTCATATTGTCTCAAAATAGTACAGTTGAGTACCTTTAGATGTTCTTATCTTGAGAAGTACTAAAGAAGAATTTTTAGTATATTAAGTACAAAATTAGTGCACGAAAATAGAGCACTTTAAGTACATTATAGAAGTGTACTTTTTTTTCACCTGGGAGGTAAGATATTTCTGTTCACATTTGTCTGAAGCTCATATAGTATATATATATGTTGTGGCTATGTTTACATGTGCACTAATAATGCGATTATTTCCAATAATAAGAGTAAGGACTTAATCTCAGTAAGATGTTTACGTGATACGAGCAAACCTCTTCACTCCCATTTACACACAATTTTCATTAAGCTATAAGCATCGAGAATACATTTTGTGTGAAAAAAAACAAAACAAATAACGACTTTATTTTTGTCTTGTTTTTGCGCACAAAAAGTATTCTCAACGCTTCATAACATTAAGGTTGAACCACTGTAGTCACGTGGACTTTAACAATGTCTTTGTTACCTTTCTGGCCTTGAAAGGTGCAATGACGTTGCTACCTGTGTGGCTCAGAAACCTCTTGGATTTCATCAAAAATACTGTATCTTAATTTGTTTTCCAAAGATGAACGAAGGTCTTACGGTTTTTGAACGACATGAGGGTGAGTACTTAATGACAGAAATTTCATTTTGGGGTGAACTAACCCTTTAATCTACTTTCATCTAATGCATTTTTTTCTATGGACGTATTTCATTTTTTTTTTTTTGGTGATGTGCCTAAAATGTCTTCATTTGATGTTTTGACTATCAATATACTACATTATATTAGTGTCGCACAACGATGTCAACATGAACTCAATTTCTTGCATCCCAAAAATGTCATGCTTTTTTTTTTTTTATGGCTATTTATATGTATATTTATTAGAATAGTGATGTAGAATTTGATTCAGAGCAAATACTGTATGTCTTCAAGATGAAGTCTTACAACGGATGTTTATGTAACATGATAATAGCAGTAGAACTCTTATGGCTACAAAAGATTAAGTACACAAAACAAGTGACTAGTAATGTGATACAATGTGCAAGAACATCTTCAATTGAAATGAGCTATTTGAATATGAAAATGATGCATTGCTTGGCATCACATTAAAATGTGATTTAATCCTTATGCTACAGTATGCTAAAAAGTATGCATTTACTACTGCATACAGTATGAGTAAAGGCATTTAATACTACAGTGTAGACAAAGATGCTGTAATTTTCAGGATTTCGGAAAAAGTGAGAATGCAGCATAAGAGTGTCATGATGCAAAGCCAAACCAGATGATAGAAGTTGTGATTCAATCACAGTGGGTGAGGCTTCTTTATGAATTTTATAATCATCTGCACATGATACAATGTCCAAAATGTTCTTCAATGAAAATGAGCTATTTGAATATGAAAGTACTTGTCTTGTCATCACAAAAATCAGCATATTTTATTGTGTTTGACCTGCTTGTGGGCAAAACCACTCAATTCTACAATATTCTTTAAACAAACAGGTAAACATTTTAGACTTTTGCGTGCCTTTCAGATAATATAACATGTCATGGTGCAGACAGAACCTCCTCATCTCATTCTGATGTTTTAATAGAAGTACATATCATTTAATTCAAAATTTTATAGAACTAATTCGGTGTGTTCAGGTGGGTCAGACTGCATGTCATTCACATTTAAGCTTTTTTTTATAATTGTGCACTTTCGGTTTCAGGGTGATGTAAAGCATTTAAGTATTTACCAAAACATCTAATAAACAAATATGCGAGGTGCAGAGGATTTGTTAGACTAAACAGCTAAAGACCTAGTCCACATTGCAGCTGTTCTGGACAAGGACTGCCCACTTAGACAGAAAGAGACTGCCTGACCAAGTGACTAACCAGTTTGCCTTTTAGGGATGGGTTTATCTGAAATGGACTAGATAGAGTGGGTCGTTTTGCAACTTGGGTGAATTATAACATAATTTTAACCAATTAGAAATGAGCTACAGTAGAAGACTCTGTGTGAAAATATAGGATTTACAGGACAATTTTGAGGTAATAAATTTTATGTGTGCTCATTATTTGATATGTAATCATGTTAATTTGATATATAACATTGTTTTAGCTACATGTTTAAAAAAACAAACAAACAAACAAACAAAAAAAACAACAACCTAGAAACATGTATGATCAGACCGTGGTGGTTGTAACTTCTACTGGACCCACAAATTGCACAGAATAGGACAGTGTATAGGAGGTTACATTTGCCACACACACTGTCTGTTATGTTTATAGTGTTGTTAACCTATGTTTAATGTATTTCCATATTTGTTTCCTTGTTTGCTGTTGTGAATTAAAATCTTATTTATATAATTTTGAGTTCAAATGTCTAAAATGAAAAGAGTGTTGCGGATTTCTAAACTAATTTGGAAGTGAAATTGGGGTTGGCAATGTGAGATGGCATAGTATTTATTTTGACAACAAGTTGCTTATATTAGGTTTGTTTTATCAAACTAGCTGGCTTGTTTTAGTGAGATCTGGCAGCAATACAGGAGGTTAATGTTAGTAGTTGGTGTGGATTTGAAGGAAGGGAGAGAGTCCAGATGTAACCAGTATAAAAATTATACTGTTAAATATATGTATCGTTAAGTAGAATTCACATAAAATTGTTCATTTATATACCTGATGTAGCTGCCTGATAGAGTTGTCAAAAGTACCTTTTTGGTACTGAAATTTTAAAAATGTGACGCTTTGAGTGCTGTTGAGCAGATTCGTAATCGCCTCTGATTGGCCATTGTTTTTCACATCTCATCGGATATGTCTGTGATTGGCTTCAATGATCAACGCTGTAAAAACGTTGTAAATAGTCATCAATGAAGCTTTTCACCAAGCACTTACAGAGATACACAAGAGAGCATTTGAAAGCAGGCGTCTATCGTGGACCAGTCCGCTGATAGACACCTGCTTTCAAACGCTCCCGCTCCCGCTTTCAAAACGCTTTCAAATTCAGACACTTCCGTGTGCTTTCAAGTGCTGCCATGCATTGATCATTGTAGCCAATCACAGACATATCCGATGTGCGTGTCAACACAATGGCCAATCAGCGGTGTTTACGAATCCGCTCAACAGCGCTCAAAGCATCACATTTTTAAAATTTCAGTACCGATTGGTACCGAAGTTGGTACTTTTGACAACTCTACTGCCTGATCGAAATGAGTGTTTCCCCTTTAATTGTTGTGATGTCACGGGTCAACATAACTTCCTTTTCTGTCTCCTCCTCTTCCCTTTTGCATTGTAACCTTATGGGAGAGAAAACAAGGGTGATTCACTCTCAAAGAGGCTGCTTGTTTTTGTTTTCTATCTGGAATAAAAGATCAAGCGAAACTGCTGCCTGCTGTCCCGTGTCCGACAACTACACAAAGCTACGCAACACAGAACTAAATTGTTTTATAACTGGTGTCGCTGGCTGCACATCACGCTTGGCGTCGCGAGCCACCGGTTACACGTGGTGCCGTGACCCGGATGGGAGTGAGGTTTAGGGGGGAGAGTGTAACGTAAGCCAGAAAAAGCTGTGTGTGTAAACCTCACTCCCCTGATTTCAAGAGGCACGCTAACGAGTCTGTGGTCTTTAGCGCCCTTGTTATCACGCCCGCCTCCCATGCTGAAGACGGCGGTTCAAATCCTGCTCGGAGCGGGTTGAGTAGGACCGGTTACACAGATGTGTAGTGGCTCAAAGGACTGACAGACAATCAATATCTGATGGAAACAGAGGTCGTGTCAGACTTTCGCACTGTCTGTCATTTTGACGGACAGGATAATAAAAATTCTGTCATAATCAATTAGACGTTTAATAGTTTCTTTTTTCATCCACATTTTTATTAACAAGCTTACAGGATAAGCAAATAGGCCTAGGCTATGCATTTATTTATATTATGAAAAGAAAGTTCAACAAAGACTGTGCGTCACTTTTCAGTTTTCATCTTGAACAGTTGTCGCGGATCATGAGTGAACGCGATCATCCCTTCCTCTTTACTATTTTACAGAATGAAATAAACATGAATGAACATCAGAAAATATGTTGAAAGATACAGTAGCTTACCGAAATCTGTATCACGTCTTAATCAGTTCAATCAGTATTGGAAACGATGTCACGTAACATTATACGTCCGCCTGTGTGTAATCAAACGCATCGTTTTCAACTTATTCTGGAGACTGAACTCGCGCTCTGCTGCCACACTGGAGCGCACTCACCACCAACTGGACAGGGGTGGGAATTACAGTTACAAGTTACATCAGCCTCAGTGTAATCTGGCAAAATGATGGACGGCCTTCAGATTTTTTCATCACTGCAAAAAAAAATCCGTCAATGACAGAAAATTTTCAGTTGACGTGACCTCAGGATGGAAATGTATTGGGGAAGTGTGTTTTAGCTGTTATGAAGATTTAGTTGTATAAATTTTCAATTTTTTTTTTTAGAATAGTGCATTTTGATTCAGTGTCAAAACATCTTCAGGATGAGGCTTTGGTACATTAAGTTTTGACTAGAAATGTGATACAAAGTGGAAAAACATCTTCAATGAAAATTAGCTACAGTATTTGAATATGAAAATTACTTTTCTTGTCATCACAAAAATCAGCATACGGTATTGTGTTTACCTGTTTGTGTTGGGAAAAACATTCGATGATCCATTGTTCTAAACTAGACTTTTGCTTTCAGAGAATATAACGTTATAGTGCGGACTGAACCTTTACATCTCATTCTGATGTTTAAATTTTAACAGAAGTAAATCTGTGTTCCTATAGAGAAAACAGTACTTCAACCTAGTACTTTGTAAACACAACTATGTTTCTGAAGACTACAGTTGATCTTACTAGACCAGTTTTGTCTGCCAAATTACAGTGAGTGTGAAATGCTGTCTGATGCTGAGGCTATAGGAAATGTGTAGAATTCTGTGAATGAAGGCTGTAGTTTTTTCTGTAGCTGATTCTGTGCTTTCTGTGCTTTTGGGGTGCATTTCTTGACAAAGTATTTGAATTTGCATTGTACCTACATACATTTACTGTGACAAATGTATGTTTGATCATCTCATATTAGAATACAGCAGCACATAGTGGTGATAAACAGCAGAGTGGATCTGTGTGAGCAGTCATGGACGGAAGTCTGTTTGTGCTGCTGTTGCTGCTGCTGCTGCTGTCAGGTTGGTGTGGTTTGTTTGTAATGTGTTTTTACAAGGAAAAGTGAATGTGCATACTGTATATAAACAAATTTATATAAAAAAAACATTTTTGCAGGGCTCTTGAGGACCACTTCTGGTGTTTATCGTCAGTACTACTATATAAATGCAAGAATGTCATGGCCAGAGGCTCAGAGTTACTGCAGAGCGAAGTACACTGACCTGGCTACTGTAGACACCATTGATGATGTGAACAGGCTGGTAAATATAGTGGATGCTGGATACAGTGGATCTGTGTGGATTGGACTGAAGAGAGGGACACAGAAACGCTGGGTTTGGTCTAATGGAGAAGACACACTAACACAGTACAGTGCCTGGGCTGATGGAGAACCGAAGAGTGGAAAAGAATGTGGCTACTTCAATAATGGAGTTTGGCTCAGTTCGTCATGCTCATCTCTGAATCACCTTGTGTGCTACAGTGGTGAGTTATACGTTTGTAACTTATCAAATATTCAGTTTAGCTGAGAAGAAGAGTTGTGACCTTATACTTATTTTGCTTTTCCTGATAGGAAGCACTGGATACGTCAGGGTAGAGACATTCAAGAACTGGACAGATGCTCAGAGCTACTGCAGACAGCATCACATAGACCTACCCACTATTCACAATGCTCAGGAACTAAACCAGATAAAGAGTATTGTTCCATATTATTCTTGGGTCTGGATTGGTCTGTTCCTGGACTCTTGGGAATGGTCTGACAAATGGAGTCTCTTCTTTAGATACTGGGCAGTAGGTCAACCCTCCCAGAGTTCAGGATCTGGTGACTGTGTCAGCATGTCAAGAACCAATTCTGGGAAATGGGCTCAATACAGCTGTGATCTACAGCATCCTTTTATCTGCCATGGATGTGAGTTTTTTCTTAAAAAAAAAAAAAAAAATCTGATTACATTAGACAGAATGATTGTTGTGTCTGTTCTGTCATTTTAAGCATTGGGCATTCATTTAATTTGAGTGCATCTGCATGCATAACATTACTCTGAAAACTATCAAAAACTTCATTCTAAAACCCTGACAGTGCAAGAAACTGCATTTTCATGCATTTTGCCAGTAACATTGTTTCCATACAGCAGAGTTGGGGTAATGGGAAAAATCTATCGGTTTTAAAGGGGTCATGTATCAGCTTAAAAGGGGTCCTATTATGCTTTTTTTTTTCTACATTCTTTAGTGTGTAATGTTGCTGTTTGAGCATGAAAAATCAGGAAGCACTGTTTCTGAACTCCCCGAAACACCTCTTGAGTTTTCTTACAGGAATGAACACATCACACTGAAAACCTAGTAGACCCCAAAATCAATACTTTAAAAAAGGACATAATAGGTCCCCTTAAACACTCCATAACTTTTACCCCCAAAAATAACACTTATAATGGAGTTTGCATGACCTACAACAAGTTCTTGAGTTATTAAGCATAACCGTATGATTGTGGATGTAAACTTGCTTCCTTATGCCTCATACTTACTGAGTAGTGAGAGTATAGCTATACTTAAAATAATATTTTATCAAAGATGAGGTTTATTGCATTTCTGTGTCATATTTTTTTTTTATTTTAAATAAGTCGTATAACTTGTATGATACTCTACTCTCTCAGTGCTAAACTTAACTAAAAGAGAAAAAAAGAAAGAAAAAAATCTTCAATATACAAAGATACCCTAATATAAATTACACTCACTAAATTAAAAACAAAAATACAACGGCCCCTTTCCTAGTGTGTCTAATACATATAATCATTTACTGCGGGATGCACAATGTATATTACGTGATATCTTTACCTTTCCTTTCTATTACCCAAACGAGTTGTGCTCACAATGAATGGGGACAGAATTGAGCCTTTAGGTAACACAAGACACATTTGAAAATACGAGGGTTTTACCCACACTATATATAATCAAAGGCTACCTGTAGTCAGATTAGCAAAAGAACATCAGCAAGCAACAAGTTCTTTCCGAAAGCATTCATTATTAAATATTCAATAATATACTTCTTCAGTAATTCTGTTCCACAATATTCAGTTTTTTATGTAATTTTTATTATTCAACAGGTAATATTCACTGGTTGAAATGCAGCCTATGAATTGCTACCAAAAATTCATGCACTGTTAATGCAATGCATTTTTATTTGATTGGTGCAATTCTGCATGCTTTTGTCACGAATGTGGCTATCTCTGCCCTTCCTCCGGACCACCGGAGGGAGCCATCACCGGAATACCGATCAGTTCTCATTCGGACTACATTTCCCATGGGCCCTCATTCCTGGGACTGATTGCACACACACCTGCACCGCATCACACTCACACTATTTAAGACACACACACACACTCACACATCGTGAAGTCTTGATTTGCCTTGGTGATCATTTCTGAGTGTTTTTCTGTGGACTGCTACCTGTTATCGTTTGGGTTGTTTATTCCCTGTGACCCTTTGCTGCCTGCCCTGATCTTTGCCTGTTTCCTGGACTGTGATTGTTTGCTGCCTGCCCTGATCTTTGCCTGTACCCTGATTCTGTTCGTCTGCCGCCTGCCTCGACCATTGCCTGTCTCTGTTTATGCCTCTGCCTTTGCCCTGTCTGCCTGTAAGCCCATTTAATAAAATAGCTGCAAATGGATCCACATTCTGTCGACCCATCATTACAGCTTTTTTATTAGGAAATTTTTTTTTTTTTTTTTTTTCACCCCTGATTTTTACAGTCATGTTTCTCATTTGCATTTGCTAAAGGGCCCAAGTCTCCTTACCGCTCCTACCACTATGTGGATGAAAGCATGACATGGCAAGATGCTCAGAGTTACTGCAGAGCGAGATTCACTGATCTGGCCACTGCTGACACCATGAGCGACGTGAGTTTGCTGGTAAATACAGTGGATCCTGGATACAGTGGATCAGTATGGATAGGTCTCCACAATGGAACAGAGTATCGCTGGGTCTGGTCTATGGGCACACTGTCCCAGTACAGTATCTGGAATCCAGGAGAACCAAATGGTGATGGGGAGTGTGTGAGGAGTTTTAATGGAAACTGGTATGATGAGAGCTGCAGCACCGCTCTCCCGTTTGTGTGTTTCAATGGTGAGTCCACAAATCTGGTTCATTTTTCCACCCACACTTTAGCTGATCCTGGACTAAGGGCTGGTTTTTATCTGGTGTTTCTGAACAGACAGCTCTGGTTTTATCATCACTGAGACTGCTATGACATGGAGAGATGCTCAGAGTTACTGCAGACAACACCACACTGACTTGGCGAGCATCAGCAGCGCAGAGCAGCAGAATCTGATCAGTAATCAAGCATCGCTCTGGATTGGTCTGTTCCTGGACTCTTGGCAGTGGTCTGATCAGTGGAACCTCAGTTTCAGATACTGGGCAGCAGGTCAACCATCCCAGAGTTCAGGATCTGACTGTGTCAGCATGTCAAGAAACTATTCTGGGAAATGGGCTCATGAAAGCTGTGATCTAAAGCGTCCTTTTATCTGCCATGGAGGTGAGTTTCCACAGTTAACAGAATTAAATGATACAAACAAGAGGATTGCATGTTTTCATGTTTTCATTTAATGATGTATCTTCTATATTGAGGATGACTTTAACTCTGTATTTCTCTAGAAGATGACAAGTTGATTAAAAAACAGATTGTCAGATTGAAATTGTCCTGTAATGGAAAATGCACATTGAATTATCCTTCCATACAGACTGCCATCCTGAATGAGGTTTGTATCTGCCTTAAACACTGTGTTCAGTGGTCATATGGTTCAACAACACAATATGCAGAGTGAAATGTTGGGTGAAATGTTGCAAGAAAATAAGAATGCTTTAAAATACATTACAACCAACCAGCATCTTTCATAGCATCAATATTGTTGCTGCTGTTGATGTTTTATTTGATTCTTTCTTGCTGGTCTTCCAGATAAGTGAAAAGCTGAAGAGCATGGGGCTGGAAAGTGACAGCAAAATAAGCTGGAGAAAAGGGGAAGGTGGAGAGGTGTTTCATCAGGAGATCAACCATATGGCCAATTCAAATAATAAATGTGATAGACTGTAATCGTCAATATACTTTAAAGTACATTTTAAAACGTAGTAGTAGTAGTAGTAGTAGTAGTAGGAATTAGTAGTAGTAGTAGTAGTAGTAGTAGTAGTAGTAGTAGTAGTAGTAGTAGTAGTAGTAGTAGTAGTAGTAGTAGTAGTAGTAGTAGTAGTAGTAGTAGTAGTAGTAGTAGTAGTAGTGGTGAATGGACATTTTATTTGTTTATTTTTTTTATTGGAATTTAATTAAATGGCAGTAACTACATATGACGTTAGCTTATAGTCAAATGGAACAAATAATTACATTCTTAAAGGATTAAACTTTTCCTTCTAAATGTAGCTCTTAATACTCTGGTTTATACATGTAAATACATTTTGTAATAACATCTACAAATACGTTGGTTACACTTTATTTCAAGGTGTCCGTGTATAATTCTACATTTAAGTAATGGGTAATAATAACTTACTACTTACTATAGGGCTAGAGTTAGGATTGGGGTTGATTTATGGTTAGTTGCATGTAATTATGCATAATTGTTATTACTACGTGTAACAAGGACACTGTAAAATAAAGTGTTACCAATGTTTGTCTTTAAATTGACATTAAAAGTAAACTTCAATATAAAAACTTTCTAGTACTGTATAAGAAAAGAGGTGTTTGAGAGATATGTGAGCCTATTTGATATGTAAAGTATGCAGATTTCATTCTCCAAATAAATTTGATAGAAATAGAATCGTCCTGTGCATATTGTTTCCATTTTGATGTCTATAGATCTGTCAAAATTTGAAATGTTTCTTTTAAAACTGACCAATAGAATGATTTATATAAAATATATTTTTGCATATACCAGGAAATATTTGAGGGAAATTTGCATTTCAAAACCAGGTCTAAATTTCCACCTCTATGAAATTATTAGCATGGGAGTAACCCTTTTCTATTTACATTTAGACTATTATGCAAAAGCTCAAAGTGACTCTTTCATGGAAATGACTCTCTGATTCTGAACTACTAATAAAATAAATGTAGAAAATAAAATCGGTACAGTATTATTTACGCATTAGAAATAACTCTTTATGGTAATGGAAACACATTTTCACTTCCAAACAAACAATGTCTACTGAGACAGTATGTTATGATTTTTTGGACCTTTGCAACAGTAAAACTCATAATAACTATAACGAGTTGTACTCATTGTAATCATGCTAATCTTTTAACAGTTCATGGTATCAAAATATCTTGATGAGCTTTTGACACAAGATGTTTTCATCAGTGGCAACAATCTACAACATCAATGAAAATGAGCTCTTTGAATATTATCACAAAAATCAGCATATAGGGCCAGTTGCATAAACATAGCCATTATGATAAGACTGTGTCTTAAGAACTAGTCTGGCCAACTAGCAGTTAGTTAGGGGTAATCAGTCTAACTTTTCAATGTCAAATTAGACTAATCTGTTTTTATGTAACAGACTTAATTTAATAAGTTCAATCTGCAATTTATGCAACCAGCCATATGATTTTATTATGTTAGACCTGCATTTAATCATAGATAATGATGAATAATTATAAAAGCATTTAATGCTATAATGTTCTTTAGGTAAACAAGTAAACATTCTTTACTATCAGAGAATATGACTGAACCTCCTCATCTCATTCTGTTTGTTGTGGTGGGAAATCTATGAAATTTTGTATATTTAAATGTAGTAAAATGTGTTAAATAGTGCAGAGAGCACTACATTCTTATTGGCAGCTGGAAGCATTACCATATTTACCAAAACACCTAATAAACAAATATACAAGGTGAAGGGGATATGTTAGAACAAATGGAAAAAGATCTGGTCCATATTGCAGCTTATTCTGTTCTGGCCAAGAACTGCCCACTCAGTTTAACCAATAAGAAACTAGATAGAGAGGTGAAATCACTCTTATGTGTCCACCATCTTCCTCGGGTGACAGTAGAAGCTGTAAACAGTAAGGAGTAAGCAGTTGTTTTGAGGTAAGAAATTAAAATACCATGTCTGGCCATAATTTGACTTGAAATGACAGATCTAGTAGAATCTGAATCAGCAAGTTCGCTTGATATACAGGTGCTGGTCATATAATTTAGAATATCATCAAAAAGTTGATTTATTTCACTAATTCTATTCAAAAAGTGAAACTTGTATATTATATTCATTCATTACACACAGACTGATATATTTCAAATGTTTATTTCTTTTAATTTTGATGATTATAACTGACAACTAGGAAAATCCCAAATTTAGTATCTCAGAAAATTAGAATATTACTTAAGACCAATACAAAGAAAGGATTTTTAGAAATCTTGGCCAACTAAAAAGTATGAACATGAAAAGTATGAGCATGTACAGCACTCAATACTTAGTTGGGGATCCTTTTGCCTGAATTACTGCAGCAATGCTGCGTGGCATGGAGTCGATCAGTCTGTGGCAATGCTCAGGTGTTATAAGAGCCCAGGTTGCTCTGATAGTGGCCTTCAGCTGTTCTGCATTGTTGGGTCTGGCATATCGCATCTTCCTCTTCACAATACCCCATAGATTTTCTATGGGGTTAAGGTCAGGCAAGTTTGCTGGCCAATTAAGAACAGGGATACCATGGTCCTTAAACCAGGTACTGGTAGCTTTGGCACTGTGTGCAGGTGCCAAGTCCTGTTGGAAAATGAAATCTGCATCTCCATAAAGTTGGTCAGCAGCAGGAAGCATGAAGTGCTCTAAAACTTCCTGGTATACGACTGCGTTGACCTTGGACCTCAGAAAACACAGTGGACCAACACCAGCAGATGACATGGCATCCCAAACCATCACTGACTGTGGAAACTTTACACTGGACCTCAAGCAACGTGGATTGTGTGCCTCTCCTCTCTTCCTCCAGACTCTGGGACCCTGATTTCCAAAGGAAATGCAAAATTTACTTTCATCAGAGAACATAACTTTGGACCACTCAGCAGCAGTCCAGTCCTTTTTGTCTTTAGCCCGGGCGAGACGCTTGTCTGTTGTTCAAGAGTGGCTTGACACAAGGAATGCGACAGCTGAAACCCATGTCTTGCATACGTCTGTGCGTAGTGGTTCTTGAAGCACTGACTCCAGCTGCAGTCCACTCTTTGTGAATCTCCCCCACATTTTTGAATGGGTTTTGTTTCACAATCCTTTCCAGGGTGCGGTTATCCCTATTACTTGTACACTTTTTTCTACCACATCTTTTCCTTCCCTTCGCCTCTCTATTAATGTGCTTGGACACAGAGCTCTGTGAACAGCCAGCCTCTTTTGCAATGAACTTTTGTGTCTTGCCCTCCTTGTGCAAGGTGTCAATGGTCGTCTTTTGGACAACTGTCAAGTCAGCAGTCTTCCCCATGATTGTGTAGCCTACAGAACTAGACTGAGAGACCATTTAAAGGCCTTTGCAGGTGTTTTGAGTTAATTAGCTGATTAGAGTGTGGCACCAAGTGTCTTCAATATTGAACCTTTTCACAATATTCTAATTTTCTGAGATACTGAATTTGGGATTTTCCTTAGTTGTCAGTTATAATCATCAAAATTAAAAGAAATAAACATTTGAAATATATCAGTCTGTGTGTAATGAATGAATATAATATACAAGTTTCACTTTTTGAATGGAATTGGTGAAATAAATTAACTTTTTGATGATATTCTAATTATATGATCAGCACCTGTATATCAGTTCACTTTATATATAACAGCCATATTTCAGTAACAAGTTAAAGTTAAAAACTAGAAAAACCATATCTGATCAGAAGTTGAGGGTTGTATCTTCTACCGAACACACAAAGATTGCACAGAAAGAATATAGGATGGTGTACAGGCCACAGGCAAATTAAAATATCTCTTATATTTAGCTTTTTTGTTACATTAAATGAAATGGGGGTGGTGATGGAGGATGACAATTATTTTGAACAAGGAAATTAAAATGTGCATTCACCACATTTTTTACGTTCAGGACTGATTTAGAAAATTGATCATTTGTTTGATCATCTCTTATTAGAATCCAGCAGAGTTGATCTGTGTGAGCAGTCATGGACGGGAGTCTGTTTGTGCTGCTTCTGCTGTCAGGTTGGGATGAATACTTTATTTTCTTATTTCTTTATTTTATTATTGCCTCGGAATGAAGAGAAAGCGAGTCATTTCTATGAAAGAGTAACATATTTTCAAGCTTTTTTCAGGCTTGAAAATCTATATGGTGATGTCTGATTTTAACAGGGCTCTTCTGGAGCAGTTCTGCTCTTTCTCATCAGTACCACTATATCAATGTGAGAATGTTGTGGCCAGAGGCTCAGAGTTACTGCAGAGAGAAGTACACTGACCTGGCTACTGTAGACACCATGGATGATGTGAACAGGCTGGTAAATATAGTGGATGCTGGATACAGTGGATCAGTGTGGATTGGACTGAAGAGAGGGACACAGAAACACTGGGCTTGGTCTAATGGAGAAAATGCATTATTACAGTACAGTGCTTGGATGAAAGGTGAACCGAGTAGTTCAGGTGAATGTGTTTTGTCTGGAAGTGGATTTTGGATAACTTATTCATGCTCAGCATTATCATTTGTTTCATGCTACAATGGTGAGTTATAAGTTTGTGCGTGTATATATATATATATATATATATATATATATATATATATATAGTATATATTGTTACCTAAAAATAAAATTGATACCTGATTGTAATTTTTCATTTCTCAGTAGAAACTGGATACATCTATATACCAGTTAGAATGAGCTGGAGTGATGCTCAAAACTACTGCAGACAGAATTACAAAGATCTGCCCACTATCTACAACTCTCAGGAACACAAACAGCTAACTCAGCTTATTCCTTATCCGAGGACTGCTTGGATTGGTCTGTTTCTGGACTCTTGGGAATGGTCTGACAAACGGAGCCTCTTCTTCAGATACTGGGCAGCAGGTCAACCATCCCAGAGTTCAGGATCTGACTGTGTCGGCATGTCAAGAAACAATTCTGGGAAATGGGCTCAATACAGCTGTGATCTACAGCATCCTTTTATCTGCTATCAAGGTGAGTTTCCCCAGTTAACAGAATTAAATGGCTCAAACAAGAGATTTGTAGATCACTCTTGAAACAGACATTACAAAAAACAGATGTTTTCATTTATTGATGTATCTTCGTAGTGATTGATGATGACAAACTCTTTATTTCTCTAGAGGACATGTTAATTAAAAAGCAGATTGTCAGACTGAAATTGTCCTGTAATGGTAATTGCACATTGAATGATCCTTCACTACAGACTGCCATCCTGAATGAGGTTTGTATCCGCCTTAAACACTATGTTCAGTTTCAGTGTCAAATTTTGAATGCATATTTTGAATGCCATGACAGCCACCCACAACACTCTTATTGTAGTGAGTTTTGAGCAGGCAAGCACCTCCCATATCACAATGTTGCTGTTATTAGGTTTTATTTAATTCTTTTTTGCTGGTCTTCCAGATAAGTGAAAAGCTGAAGAGCATGGGGCTGGAAAGTGACAGCAAAATAAGCTGGAGAAAAGGGGAAGATGAAGAGATGTTTCATCAGGAGATCAACCATACGGCCAATTCAAATAACATGTGACATGTGATAGACCATAATCATTAGTATGCTTCTTTAAAGTAAACTTAAAAAAACAGATTCAAAGAATATCAAGGAAAAACTCTGAACTATATTTTTTAGAGGATCTGGGAAGTAGTAGTTGTAGAGGTATATATCCATTATTTAAAAACCTAACCTTTAAATAGCACTTCATTCTTTTTTTAGGTATATTTTGAAATATCAAATGTTTTTTAACCCTAATTGATGGAGTGTGTAGCTTTTCATTTCATAAACAACCATGTAGGAAGACACATTTTTAGATATACTCAGAAATATTTGAGGGAAATTTGAATTGCAAAAGCAGCACTACAGTTTTGGCCTGTATTAATTCATTAGCACGGGAGTAGCCCTTTTCAATTACATTTAGGCCTGGTTTCATAGACAAGGCTTAGATTAAGTCAGGATTAGACCTTAGTTCAATTAGGACATTTAAGTAACTTTTATAAAGGTGCTTTAGAAAAAAAAAAAAACATTACTGGTGTGCATCTTGAGCCAAACAATGGCAGTGACATGTTTTAAGATATGTAAGTGCACATTGCTTTCGGTTAAAACAGCTCAAACATGCATTTTAGTCTTGGAGTAGGCTTAAGCCTTGTCTGTGAAACCGTGAGTTAGACTACAAAAATAATATTAGTTAGTCATTCTAGTTATGTATTTATAATTTCTGAATTGCTTATTGTTTAATTATGTAATTGGCATGACACATTCTCACTTGGCAAATAAAATGTTATATTTGATTTATTCAGTATTCTTTTGAAATCATTATGACTAAAAGATTAAGTGGAGTCTGGTGTTACCACAAACTTATGTCCAGGATAGATCAAACTGGAGACTCACGAATGAATGTAGCAGGAGGCACATCATCTGAGACCTCTTGATTTCTGCCTATCACTGACATAGCAAGTTGTATGAACATGACTAAGAAAACTACCACTTTTTGTTATGATCAAGCAGTTGGTGGCCAAAAGGTATTAGTTAACTCTGCATCCTCTAAGATTCTGTGTGCGAGAGATCCACGACCGGATTCTAATGAATGAATAATTGAATTAAAACAGAACTAAATTAATAATAATTAACAGAGTGAACCTTCGCCCATGCCATTGCATTCTGTCGTTGCGTCAATTGGTCGTACAGTTTTATTAATCTTCACAGAGCTAATAATTACTTCACACAAGCTCCTCAAAGAATCAAAAAACGCCAAGACATCTTTGTCAATTATTTTGTTAAACAAGCTTGTTATTTTTTCTTGCAAGATCTAGCAACACTGGTTAATGTTAATAGTTTGTGTTGATTTGGTGAAGGAATGAAGTTGAACCAGAAATATTTGAGAGAATAAATGGGAGGAAAAGTGGCCAGTAATTGACTGAAGCATGAAAAGTTTAGCTGTACTGAAAATTATTTAGTTAAACAGATTTTAAGCAGTTTTTTTTTTTTAGAATAAAGACATTTTTAGAATAGACTGTTTTGATTCACTGTCAAAATATCTTCAAGATGAGCCATTTAGAACAAGATGTTCTGACTTGCAACAACATGAAAAAACGTCTTCAATGAAAATTAGTTCTTTGAATATCAAATTTACTCAAGCCTTATCATCAAAAAATCAGCTTATTTTGTATTAGACCTGCATGTGGGCAAAAGCATTTAATGAAAAAAAAAAAAAAAGTTTGACGTCTATGAATTCATTAGCATGGGAGTAGCCCTTTTATATTTGCATGTAGACTAGGTTTTAGGCAAAAGCTCAAAAATAAGTTACTCTTTCATGGAAATGACTCTCTTTGTGTATTTTGAACCAATAATAAAATACAGAAAATAAAGCAGATATTCACTCATTAGAAATATAACACCTATGACTGCACCTTTTCCCATTTTTTGTTTATTTCTTTTACAAAGTACTTTTGATGCTAACTTTGCACATTGCTTATTTTATTTCACAGCCAAATAACCCATAATGGCTACTGAAATGGTATAATTTATGATTGTTTGGACCTTTGCTACAGGAGAGCTCATAATAAATTAATAACAAGTAAAACCATTGTGAGCTGTACTTGTAATTGTAACGAGTCGTCACACGAAGTGGGATCCATATGCAGGCTTTATTAACAGATCTTGTAGTCAAACAGGCAGTGGTCAAACAGGGGCAAACAGGAATGGCAGGGAAAAGCCAGAATCGTAGTCTTACAACAGGCAGTAGATCAGGGCAGGCAGATAAGAATCACAAGTCTAGTAAACAGCAAATAGTCCAAGGGCAGGCAGCAGAGAATCGTTAACGGGGATTAAACAGATTCAACAACAGGCAGACAGTCAGACGCTCCGAAATGTACACCGTGGCAATACAAGACCTCGCAATGATAGCGAGGTTGAGTGTGGCTTAAATAGTCCAGGTAATGCACAGCAGCTGGGTGTGGCAATCAGGAAGCAACCGACGTCGAGGTCTCCCACATGGTCGAGGGGCCGGTTTCTCTGGGTGGTTACGGTGGAATTCCTCCACTAGGTTACGGTCTAGGATATCATCCGCGTTGACCCACGAGTGCTCCTCAGGACTGTACCCCTCCCAATTGACCAGATGCTGGAGCGTCCTTCCTCGACGTCGTGAGTCCCGTAGTTCGTGGACCCAATAGGCCTCCTCGCCCTCCACCATGATGGGTAGGGGACCCTGCTCACCAGACACCTCCTCTCCCTCCTCGCGGGGACCATCAGCGGGCTTGAGCAGTGATACATGAAAGGTGGGAGAGATACGGAAATGGTTAGGTAATGCAAGACGGAATGAGACAGGTGTAACTTGACGTGTTATTTGAAATGGGCCTACGTACCTTGGGCTAAGTTTCTTGCAAGGGAGTTTGAGACGTAAGTCTCGGGTTGACAGCCACACCCACTGACCAGGCTGGTATTCAGGACCAGGACGGCGATGACAATCAGCTTGTTCTCTGAAGCGGCGGACAGCACGTTGGAGGTGGGTCTGAGCTCGGTTCCATGTGGCCTCACCCCTGTTCATCCAGTCGTTGACTGCTGGTACATCAGTGGGCTCCCCTGACCAGGGGAAGAGAGGTGGTTGGAAACCAAGGACACACTGGAAGGGAGTTAATCCTGTAGCCTCCTTATGTATCGAGTTCTGAGCGTATTCTGCCCACATCAGATACCGGGCCCAGTCGTTCTGATGCTGGCTGCAATAGGAACGCAGGAAGCGGGTGAGTTCCTGGTTGAGGCGTTCGATCTGGCCATTGGACTGTGGATGGTACCCGGAAGTGAGGCTGACGTTGATGTTAAGAGCTTGGCAGAAGGACGTCCAGAGACGAGAGGTAAATTGTGGGCCCCAGTCAGAGACTATATCTTCGGGGAGACCATAGATCCGAAAGATCCTTGTGGTCTGTTAGTACAACGAAAGGATGCATAGCTCCCTCCAGCCAGTGGCGCCACTCCTCGAATGCGTCCTTCATGGCCAGCAATTCGCGGTCTCCTACGTCATAATTCCTCTCAGCGGAATTGAGCTCACGGGAATGATAAGCACATGGATATAGCTTGGGAGGATTACCTTGTCTTTGTGAGAGGACGGCCCCGAGGCCAGTATTGGAGGCGTCCACCTCTACCACGAAAGGGATGTCAGGGTCTGGATGACGTAATACGGGGGCTGTAGTGAAGCGTTCCTTCAGCATCTGGAATGCTTGGACGGCTGAAGGTGTCCAGGTGAGGGGGTGATGTCCCTTCTTGACCAAAGCTTGTTAATGGGCTGGCTATTGTGCTGAAGTTTCTGATGAAGCGGCAGTAGAAGTTGGAGAAGCCCAGGAATCGCTGTAGTTCTTTGAGTGTGGTAGGTTGCGGCCAGTCAAGGACAGTTGCTACCTTCTTCTCATCCATAGCAACCCCCTCCGGGCTGATGATATACCCCAGGAAGGAGGTGGAAGTCTGGTGAAACTCGCACTTCTCAGATTTGGCGTATAGTTGGTGTTTGATGAGTCGTTGGAGTACAACACGGACCTGCTGGATGTGCTCTTCGAGGGTGTCAGAGTAGATCAGTATATCATCGATGTAAACTATTACAAACTTGTTCAACATGTCCCTGAAGACATCATTTATGAAAGCCTGGAAGACAGACGGACTGTTGGCTAGCCCGAACGGCATAACAAGATATTCATAGTGTCCAGTAGCAGTAGAGAAAGCGGTCTTCCATTCATCTCCCTCTCGTATGCGGATGAGGTTGTAAGCACTGCGGAGATCGAGTTTGATGAAGTGTTTGTTGGTGTGTAGTTGTTCTAGTGCAGCGGGAACCAGGGATAGTGGGTATCTAAACTTGATGGTTATATCAGTCAGACCTCGATAGTCGATGCAGGGCCGTAGACCGCCATCCTTCTTGTGCACGAAGAAGAAACCAGCAGAAGCAGGGGACGTGGATGGACGGATGAAACCCTTCACCAGTTCCTCCTCAATGTACTACCTCTGACTCGGGTTGAGAGAGTGGAAAGATGTGGCCCTTGGGCGGCGTTGAGTCTGGAATGAGATCGATAGCGCAGTCATATGGTCGGTGTGGTGGGAGTTGTGAAGCATGCACCTTGCTGAAAGCCATCGCCAGATCGCTCTACTCAACGGGTAGGTTCAGCAGTCTGGACGGATCTGACAGAGAGAGGAGATAGGTGAGACAAACATCTGAGATGGCATGCTTCGCTCCAGTGTGTGATTTGAGCTTCTCTCCAGGAGATTTGCGGGTTATGACTGCGTAGCCAGGGTAATCCCAGGATGATAGATGTTGTAGATGAGGGTAGGATGAAGAAATGGATGGTTTCTGTGTGAAGCACGCCTGTCCTCATGATGAGAGGTTGGGTGATAGTGGTGATGCATCCGGTGCCCAGTGGACGGCCGTCTATCGCCTCCACTGTTAGAGAGGAAGAGCATTCAGTTAAAGCAATGCGGTGGAGTTGAGCAAAACCTTGAGACAGGAAGTTACCCGCAGCACCTGAGTCCAGTAATGCAGTGGTTGTGATTAGTTGATTATTAACTGTGAGAGTAATGGGTACTGTAACACACATATCTGAATCTGGTCTCTGGTTAGCACTCACCAGCCTCGGCTTCTCGGGACTGGGACGGGCAGGACAGACATTTCTCATGTGACCGGGGTGACCACAGTATAAACAAAGACGTTGCATAATTCTCCGATTCCTCTCCTCCACAGAGAGATGATAGGAATTCACCTGCATGGCCTTGGGGTTCTCAACGGCTGCGGGTGGTGAAGATTGTACACTGCGATGATGACAGGATCTTCTGGAATGAATGAGGTTATCAATCTGAATTGCCAACTCGATAAAGTGATCCAGATTCAGGCCCTCATCACGGCACGCGAGTTCTGCCTGTAATTCATGTGATAAGCCTCTGCGAAACAGTACTTTTAGAGTATCACTCACCCAGTTGGTTTGTGCAGCGAGTGTGCGAAAAGTGAGTGCATATTCCGCCGCCGTCTTCCTCCCCTGGGTAAGTTTCAAAAGACGGTCACCTGCCCCTTTACCCTCGCTGGGGTGATTGAATACCTCTTTGAAACTCCGCAAGAAAGCTTCGAATGACGGAAAGGCTGATCCATCCTCTCTGCACACCGCCATAATCCACTCCAGGGCTTTGCCTGTAAACAGTGAGCAGACAAAAGCAATCTTCCCTGCCTCCGTGGTATATAGAGCGGGTTGCTGATTGATAAAGAGAGAGCATTGCAGTATAAATCCCTTACATTTAGCTGGATCACCGTCGAATTTCTCGGAAAGCGACGGGCGGGGGTTCCCCTGAGATGTGTCTCAGCCGCGTGTGTAATGGTGGCCGCGGCAGGAGGTGGTGGCACCGCAGGAGCAGTGGTGTGGAGACTCTGCAAGGCTTTTACCAGCTCCTCCGTGAGAGAGGTGAGACGATTCCGCTGGTGCTGGTGGGCGGCGAGTTGGCTGGCCTGAGCTGACATCGCAGCACACAGATGGGAGAAAGCCGCTGGATCTTGGGATGTCGAAGTCTTCTGTAAGGAGTCGTCACACGAAGTGGGATCCATATGCAGGCTTTATTAACAGATCTCGTAGTCAAACAGGCAGTGGTCAAACGGGCAAACAGGAATGGCAGGGAAAAGCCAGAATCGTAGTCTTACAACAGGCAGTAGATTAGGGCAGGCAGATAAGAATCACAAGTCCAGTAAACAGCAAATAGTCCAAGGGCAGGCAGCAGAGAATCGTTAACGGGGGTTTAACAGGTTCAACAACAGGCAGACAGTCAGAATAAAGAACGCTCAGAAATGTACACCGTGGCAATACAAGACCTTGCAATGATAGCGAGATTGAGTGTGGCTTAAATAGTCCAGGTAATGCAGAGCAGCTGGGTGTGGCAATCAGCGCCAAGGTACGGGGCTTGTGGGAAATGTAGTGCATGTGTGAGAATGTGTGTGTCAGTATTCCGGCGAAGGCTCCCTCTGATGGCCAGAGGAGGGAATCACGGAGTTTGTCTCTGTGACAGACTGATATATTTCAAATGTTTATTTCTTTTAATTTTGATGATTATAACTGACAACTAAGGAAAATCCCAAATTCAGTATCTCAGAAAATTAGAATATTGTGAAAAGGTTCAATATTGAAGACACCTGGTGCCACACTCTGATCAGCTAATTAACTCAAAACACCTGCAAAGGCCTTTAAATGGTCTCTCAGTCTAGTTCTGTAGGCTACACAATCATGGGGGAGACTGCTGACTTGACAGTTGTCCAAAAGACGACCATTGACACCTTGCACAAGGAGGGCAAGACACAAAAGGTCATTGCAAAAGAGTCTGGCTGTTCACGGAGCTCTATGTCGAAGCACATTAAGAGAGAGGCGAAGGGAAGGAAAAGATGTGGTAGAAAAAAAGTGTACAAGCAATAGGGATAACCGCACCCTGGAAAGGATTGTGAAACAAAACCCATTCAAAAATGTGGGGGAGATTCACAAAGAGTGGACTGCAGCTGGAGTCAGTGCTTCAAGAACCACTACGCACAGACGTATGCAAGACATGGGTTTCAGCTGTCGCATTCCTTGTGTCAAGCCACTCTTGATCAACAGACAGCGTCAGAAGCATCTCGCCTGGGCTAAAGACAAAAAGGACTGTACTGCTGCTGAGTGGTCCAAAGTTATGTTCTCTGATGTAAGTAAATTTTGCATTTCCTTTGGAAATCAGGGTCCCAGAGTCTGGAGGAAGAGAGGAGAGGCACACAATCCACATTGCTTGAGGTCCAGTGTAAAGTTTCCACAGTCAGTGATGGTTTGGGGTGCCATGTCATCTGCTGGTGTTGGTCCACTGTGTTTTCTGAGGTCCAAGGTCAACGCAGCCGTATACCAGGAAGTTTTAGAGCACTTCATGCTTCCTGCTGCTGACCAACTTTATGGAGATGCAGATTTCATTTTCCAACAGGACTTGGCACCTGCACACAGTGCCAAAGCTACCAGTACCTGGTTTAAGGACCATGGTATCCCTGTTCTTAATTGGCCAGCAAACTCGCCTGACCTTAACCCCATAGAAAATCTATAGGGTATTGTGAAGAGGAAGATGCGATATGCCAGACCCAACAATGCAGAAGAGCTGAAGGCCACTATCAGAGCAACCTGGGCTCTTATAACACCTGAGCAGTGCCACAGACTGATCGACTCCATGCCACGCAGCATTGCTGCAGTAATTCAGGCAAAAGGAGCCCCAACTAAGTATTGAGTGCTGTACATGCTCATACTTTTCATGTTCATACTTTTCAGTTGGCCAAGATTTCTAAAAATCCTTTCTTTGTATTGGTCTTAAGTAATATTCTAATTTTCTGAGATACTGAATTTGGGATTTTCCTTAGTTGTCAGTTATAATCATCAAAATAAAAAGAAATAAACATTTGAAATATATCAGTCTGTGTGTAATGAATGAATATAATATACAAGTTTCACTTTTTGAATGAAATTTGTGAAATAAATCAACTTTTTGATGATATGACCAGCACCTGTATATCATGTCTGAGGAAACAAGAATTATCTTGGAGAACTGCCGCAGTTTTTACATGGATTTAGATGGTCTCAGTTGCTTCTGTCTCTTTATGTAATTTCAGCCTGACTCAATGATGGTGAGATCAGATCTCTGGGTCATGCCATCTATTGGTTTCCTATAGTTCATACCAAAAATCTCAGTGGATAATTACAATATTCACAAAAATAATGTTTGGAAATCTAAAATTGCTATTTCCTACTTGCACACTAAAAGTCAAATGTGCAGATTAGATTATTTTATATTAGTGGAATCGCAGCAACTGAAGCCTTTGTACTTGATAGTAATTTACAGTGAATGAATATATAGGTAAAAAGTGTTTCTTTTGATTGTGCCCAGTAACTGACTAGCACGGATGTAGCTATTCTGTGAAGATTGAGAATGCAAATTTTAAGTATACTATATAGATTTTTGTATATTTTACAATAGTGAGTCAAAATGTCTTCAAGATGAGCCTTTTGGTACAATAGTTGATACAACATCTTGAGAATGAGATATTTGAATGTCAAAATACTCATGCAAATTTGCACATTTCAAAAGTACCCGTGGTCAAAAGTCAAACTGTAATGTTGCAATTTTATTTAGGTAAACAGGCAAACATATTAGACATTGGCTTTTAAAGAATTAAACATGTTTTGGTGCAGACTAAACCATGCCATCTTATTCTGAAATTTAAGCAGTGGTAAATGAAGTAGGCTTACTTACCCTTATGAACCAGCTACTAAAAGTGTAAATAGCTCATTTTAAATTTTACTTAAATAAAAGTTTGTGCACTTAAGTATCAAAAGTAGGCCTAAAAATACTGATCGATGGACCTGTATGTATGTATGTATGTATGTATTTGATATCCGTCATCTTACTGCTCAAAATACCTATTATGACCTCGTCGTTTATTGAATGCGCATTTCAGAATCTTGGCAGAAGTAGTAAGACGTCCGGGTACTTTTCACCTACGCTGTTTTTTGAATGCTATGAATTCAGACATACTACTCTGTTGGCCTACTGTTTTTGAATTCTGTTGAATTACTGTTGAATTCTGATGAAGCGTATAAGAAAACTGTGTCTGACTTTTAGGTTTAATAATTAATCACAGCTGTTTATCGTTTGAGGGAAATGAAATAATAAAATGCAATACATTAACTCATGGGTGCACTTCTTGATATCACTGACATTTTTT
Organism: Ctenopharyngodon idella; assembly: GCF_019924925.1. Taxonomy (NCBI): domain Eukaryota; kingdom Metazoa; phylum Chordata; class Actinopteri; order Cypriniformes; family Xenocyprididae; genus Ctenopharyngodon; species Ctenopharyngodon idella. The sequence continues at coordinate 37,392,063 of NC_067221.1, read as the reverse complement.
CATTTTATCCAAAACTACTTACACTGCATACATTTTATCGGTTCATGAATTACCTGGGATAAAAAAAAACATAGCCTTGGCTTTGCTTAAATCAAGCTACATATAGCCACAGTGCGATTGCTATGTAACCTTTAAAGGGGACCTAATATGCTCCTTTTACAAGATGTAATATAAGTCTCTGGTGTCCCCAGAATGTGTCTGTTAAGTTTCAGATAAAAATACCCCACAGATCATGTATTATAGCTTGTCAAATTTGCCCCTATTTGGGTGTGAGCAAAAACATGTCGTTTTTGTGTGTGTCCTTTTAAATGCAAATGAGCTGCTGCTCCCAGCCGCTTTCCAGAAGAGGGCAGAGCTTTAACAGCTCGCACTTCGGTTGCTCAACAACAACAAAGTTGGAAAATCTCACATACTTTTCTACATTGAGCACAAGAACGTCTTTAAGAAGGGGCAGGAAAAATGGGGCACATAATATAGCAGGTGAATTATGATGAATTATGTTACGATGTTATGATGAACTATAAGCTATGCCTTTCTTCCCTGACTTTCTATGATGTTCAAAGCATTTCTAAGGATGCTGACATTTAGAAAGGCAGTGGTCCTACTCTGAGATGGCGAATTGGGAACATTATTAGCTGTTTGGTAATGCAGTCAAGCCAAAGGCTAATCATATCAATTACTGTTACTGTATGTGTTCGGAGCGATACATAAAATGCATTAACATTCTGATACATCGACTTGTAGACCACCCTGTATAATTCGTTCTTCAGTCAGTTTCTGGTTCAAATTCATTAATCATGATTATCAAAGATGAGTTTTAATGGATACAATTATTGACTGCAGGGGGACTTCAATGTTCTTCACACTAAAAAAAAAAAAAAAAAAAAAAAGGTTCTTTTTTTAAGAACTGTTTACTTAAAGGCTTTGCGAAACCAAAAAACCTCCATTTGGATCCTTTATTTTTAAGACTGTATACAACTAGTATCAGCATCTGAAATCTTCAAAATGATTTTTTCCCCCAGTTTCAACCAGCAGTGTGATGGACGATCCACAAATGAAAACAAGCTATTTGAATATGAAAATTACTCATGTCTTGCCACAAAAATCAGCATACGATATTCTGTTACATGTGCATGTGAACAAAAGCATTTAGTGCAGCAAAGTTCTAAGTTTAAATGTTAATAGAAGTGTAATTTGTTGTGTTCAGGTGGGTTAGATGCTGTGTCAGAGGTTTCTACAATGGTTCACATTCTGTTCCAGGATATGTGAAGGAAAGTTATGTAAACAATCAATATAAATGTGTTAAATAGTGCAGGGAGTATTGCACTCTCACTGGTATCTGGAAACATATTTACCAAAACATCTATAAACAAAAATGCAAGGGTTAAGGCAGGGGTTTGTTTTGACTAAATGGCTAAATGTCTGGTCCACATTGCAGCTTTTTCTGTTCTGGAAAAGACGAAGACAAACATGTAAAGCAACCAAAGATAGTTTGTTTTGTTTTACTTGCCACTACTGAGGTGACATTAGCAGTTGTACATCTCTGTGTTAAAGTATAAAGGATTTACCCTCCTCCAAAAAAAACTGAGGTAAGAAAGTACAATTTTATATTTGACTGTAATTTATGATCATTTTAATGCTGTAAAAAAAAAAAAAAAAAACATATTTCTGGAATTCGGCAATAACAATTTAACATGTTACTTTCTTAGATTTAACTGGTTCACATCCAAGTTGTCATTTAATACAACTTCACATTTCAAGTTGCCTACATTTTTTTATAAACGAACACTAAAAGTTAAATTATTATTTTTATTTTATTTTATTATTATTATTATTATTATTATTTTTTTTTTTTTTTGCCAATGTCAGTATCTGTTAAGTTTATAGAGTTGTTAGCCTACTGTATGTTTTGTGTATATGTTTACAATTTGCTGTTGTCTCTGTTTACCATTGTAAATTAATGAAATAGGAGTTGGGGTTGGTGATGGAGAATGGGTTAAAAATTATTTTGAACAAGTAAATTTGATTTCCAGAGTACATCCATGCCCAATATCTAAAATGTTCATGTTTTCTCTTTATGTTATACACATTTGAAATGAACTGTTTTGCAACACTTATTGGTCTCCGTAAAACAACAATGTAAATAATAATAATAATAATAATATCAAATTAATGGCATAACATACAAATTGTTCTTTTCCATATGTTAGTATTTTGTGTTAGACTCTGTCATGATATCTTTAAGATGTTTTTTGGCAAGATGCTTTGTCCATTGTTAAGATGCGACGTGTGGAAAAATCTTCAATGAAAATGAGCTATTTGAATATGAAAATGACTTGCATCTTGTCATCACAAAAAATAGCATATATTTTATGTGTTAGACCTGAATGAGGCCAAAAGCCATGTTATAGTGCAGACTGAACCTCCTAATCTCATTCTGATGCTCATTCTGAAGTTTAAAACTGCAGTCCGTAACTTTAATAGTTTACTATTTTGAGGCAACTGAAAATGACTGCACCATTGACTTTAGACCAGGTTTCAGTTGCCTCAAAATAGTAACATGCCATCTACAATATTAAACAATATATTTTTTTTTTGTTATTTAAAGAGTGCGTTAGTAATATGGGTCTATATGCGGGTGCACAACGCACGTAGACTCTGCTTATTACACACACAAGGACGCGCAGCAGCACACAAACCTGCCAAATTTTTAAAATAAAAGGATTACAATGTAAAATATTATTATTGTGTGCATGAAGATAAAAATGCTTTGGTGGAATCCGGCTTTTCCCGTAGATGGTCTGCTTACGCGCATTAACTTCGCAGATCCATTTCCTCACTAGAGAAGCGTTCAGTTTTTCCACTTGCAAATTCCGCCATGTAAATAGCGAATCCGCCATGACGCGAACGTAACTTGCTTTTAAAGGGAATGGGAGATGAGGTTCTGATTAGTTTATTGCACGTTACGCCCAAAACATACCCATTACTCATTAAGAGACTAGGTACAACCCTTTTAGACCATGCGCCGGACGCACCGACCATTTTTCCCGTCCTTAAACTAGCAAAAGTGGTTTCGGACACGTCGTAAGTGCACTTGCGCCATACGCTTTAGACCATGCGCTTAGATTGTTAAAATAGGGCCCTTAATGTAATTGGTACAATAATTAAAAGTTGAAGAACAAAATGCAAGAAAATTTTAAAAGAAAAAGTAATGAATATAAATCAAATGGTTTGCAAAGTTTTGTAATGTTTAATTAACCATATTTGGGGTGCATTTCTTGACATGAAGTATGTAAAGTCACAATATATTTGCAATGTATGGTTTGAATTCCCTCCTTACATAACTGTGACACAGAAAATGTGTGTTTGATCATCTCTTATTAGAATCGATCAGAGAGGATCTGTGCGAGCAGTCATGGACGGGAGTCTGTTTGTGCTGCTGCTGCTGTCAGGTTGGTGTGGTCATTTGTAATCTGTATTTATGATGATGTGAACACATATAGATGGTTTAACATGTTGATTTTAACAGGGCTCTTCTGGAGCAGTTCTGCTCTTTCTTGTCAGTACCACTATATAAATGTGAGAATGTCGTGGCCAGAGGCTCAGAGTTACTGCAGAGCGAAGTACACTGACCTGGCTACTGTAGACACCATGAATGATGTGAACAGGCTGGTAAATATAGTGGATTCTGGATACAGCGGATCAGTGTGGATTGGACTGAAGAGAGGGACACAGACACGCTGGGCTTGGTCTAACGGAGAAAACAAATCTTCTCCGTACTCTAACTGGGCTTCAGGAGAGCCAAATGATTATGCATCTTGTGTAACTTATCGTTATGGGTTCTGGGTTGATATGGAATGTAGCTATAAACGATATTTTACGTGCTACAAGGGTGAGTTCCCATTCTTTTCAAATTTATTACTGAGCAGTTTAACTGGGAAAGAAGAGCTATGAACTGATTCTTTTTTTTGCATCTCTCAATAGAAAATAATGGATACATCATGGTATGGAGCGCCAAAACTTGGAGTGATGCTAAGAGCTACTGCAGACAGTATTACACAGATCTGCCCTCCATCCACAGCTCAGAGGATAATAACCAGATAACTAGGGTCATAACATCTGGAAATTACATCTGGTTTGGTCTGTTCCAGGACTCTTGGGAATGGTCTGATAAATGGAGCCGCTTCTTTAGAAACTGGGCAGCAGGTCAACCATCCCAGAGTTCAGGATCTGACTGTGTCGGCATGTCAACAACCGATTCTGGAAAATGGGCTCATGAAAGCTGTGATCTACAGCATCCTTTTATCTGCCATGGAGGTGAGTGTGATATGGTGATTAAGTTCCCAAAGTTAATATATAGTATTTTTCTAATATTGTAAAATAGTATTTAATTCGTTATTTGTGTTTATGAGAAGAAAAGTATGTTTTGTGCATTTAGTAAATTAATTATTTTCATTTGGCATACCTGCGTCATGACGTCATCGCACGATAGTTTGGTGCGCGCCTGTGATGTGCTTCATTCGTTGTAAATGAAGAGACGAGAAGCCATCACATCAGACTTTCTCTTAATTTTCTTTAACTTCTATCCAGGTAACTACAAAGTAAAATGCACAAAACACACTTAAGGTTTAAGTATGAACACTGTTTAATGTAATACGAACAAGTTGTATGTGTTTTAAGCTGTTATTTTATACTTTAGAAAAAGTTGTCGTGAGTTCAGAGCAGTTGAGCACATGGTTAGCATGTGCTCCGCGATCAGCGCGAAAGCCCGCCATATATGATGAATGTTTAAAATAGAAATATAATTCGAATTTATATATATAATATTGTTTTAGCATTATGAATTATCTTCATCTTGCATACATGGTTGTTTAATCCGCGGTTATGTTTGTGTTATGCGTTACATTTGACAATATATGTGACGAGTGAATTTCATATTCAATGTAATACATCATCAGAACGAACTGAGAATATTGTTCGTATTCTAAATGTATTTATTTTGACATAAATTTCATGTTATTTGGATAAAGGTTAAATACTAGTGATGTTATATATAGATATGTTTATTATATACATAATATATAAATTGTTTTGGTGCTTATCTGTATATTCTAGAAATTTAATCTTGTAAAGAATAAGACATTTGAGTGTCATTTAGGCACTAGTAGATTCTGAATATGAAAAATGCTTGTTGTTCATGTTTATATCCAGTCATTGCTGTATAAATAAGTCATACATGTTTTGACCACTGTAATGTGCCAAACTGTTGTAATATGCATTATTGATTCATTCGTTGTAAATGAAGAGACGAGAAGCCATCACATCAGACTTTCTCTTAATTTTCTTTAACTTCTATCCAGGAGTACTACAATTTTGGAGGCACCGCTGGGATCGATGTTCGGTGGAGTGACTCCCTGACCGGCAGAGCCCATCAAGTAACATCATCCCTCATTAGCGAACCAGTTGAGCTACAGGGTGAGACAGTCAAGACTAGTAGTGGAAAAGATCTGATTGAGCAGTGCGTGCACTGGTGGTTCAGTTTGATACCAGCGGCGGCTAAGTCAAGTCAGTAAGTGAAACACCACTCTCAACGGCCTGTCTACATAGCAGCTAAAATGGATGAGCTTAAACATCTTCAAGAGGAAATTGGTGAGAAATTATGCACACTATCACGTGAAAAGCTGATAAAACTCAGTGTCTTCCTTCGGCTGACGCGAGAGGATGAAACACATGTGACTCGTTTGTCCCTGTTAAACCTCATTAGTAACTATTTACTGAGAGCTGAGCTAGAGGAGTTCGAAGATGGCGGTATGGCCGAACTGTTAACAATTAATGATAAACTGAGCCAGCTCACGGGAGTCACAATTAATGCTCCTGAAAAAGATACAGAGAGGGAGGAAAGTAAACTTGGGGACGTTAACAAAGCCCAGAGAACAATACACTTAAGTGGAGAGAGTACAGCTGAATTGTTTTCTGCCATGCACATTAGCCCCACCCCATCACAAAATGCAGCCCAGAACCCAGTTCATTCTTCACCCACTTTTCAGAGACAAGTCACCTCAACATGGCAGAAAGACTTCAAAATTTCTGGTCTAATAGGAGATCTAGGGCAGAAGGACCGGCTCTCATTCTCCAGTCTGGCACGGCAGATAGAAGGTGGTCTCAAAAAGGGCTATGCAGAACAGGAAATAGTAGATTCTGTCATCAGGGCTATCACACCAGGGCTTCAGCTGCGGAGCTATCTTGAGGGGAAGGCAGGGCTGACGCTCCCGATGCTAAGGCGGATACTTCGTTCTCATTATCAGGAGAAAAATGCGACTGAATTGTATAAGCAGCTCACTACAGAAGCTCAGCGCACTAGAGAAACGCCACAAAGCTTCCTAATTCGAGCCCTTGATCTGAGACAGAAAATTCTGTTTGCTTCTCAGGAGGATGACTCAGGGTTGAAATATGATCCCGCCCTAGTTCAGAATATGTTCTTGCACACCGTCTTGACTGGATTGCAAAACGATCGAATCCAAAGTGATCTTCAACCATACCTTTCAGATCCCGCTGTCCCAGACGAAGTGTTGCTGGAGAAACTCAATGTAGCTTATTCCAATGAATCTGAAAGACAAAATAAGCGAAAATATGAAAAAAATGGTACTGTTCATGCTGTACAGTTAAATGAGCCTGCCCCTGAACAAAAACTTCAGTGCAAACAATCGAAGTTCGATTTAATGTCACAACTGAAAAGCCTGAGTGATGATATCATCCAGATTAAAGAGTCGATCCAACAGCCCTTATCTGTCCCTCAGCAGTGTTTTGCAGTTTATGACAAAGAACCAGCAGCAGCGTCCCAACAGACATCAGAATGGACCCAAGTCCCAGGGCATCAGACCTGGAAACCCGATACAGCTACATACCAACGGCAGGGAAGTCCATATATGTTTCCACACCAGTTCTCGCAAAGCCAACAACAGGTGAGGGAACAGAAAACACCTCCTTTACCTGCAAACCCAGTTCAGTTGTCCACTGTTCCACCAGAACATTCTCTCCAGTCACGTCAGCATTATTCAATATTAGAGACTCACCATGGACAGCCGTATATGTATCCTTCTCAGCAGCACCCCATGTCCATCAATTATGCAACTCAGCCTTCAAGCTTTGCAGCACCGCAGTATTATCACCAGCAGTATATGGTGCCACCACAACAGCACTCCCATCAGTTCCGCCAGCCCCGTCCCTCACGAGCCAGGCAATGTTTCCATTGCCAGCAGCGCAAAGCAGAAGAACCTTGCACCCATTGTTACCACTGTGGCAGCAGCGAGCACTTCTCAGCTGGCTGTAAGAGTAAAGGTGCCAGACTTCAGCTTGGAGCTCCGTTAAACAGGAGCGGGTTACCCCCAAGGGACAGGGTGTGACCCGAGCGGCAGAGAAGTCCCAAAAACATGAGAAATGTAGCATGGGCCATCAGAGACAGTTTGAGTCCCAGTCACTTGATAGTATTTTAACTGCCCCTTGTCAAGTTAACCAGCATTCTGCCATCACGTCCTTAGTGGGGAAACAGTGCCTTGTTACCTGTTATCTACAGGAAAAAAAGACTGAAGCATTATGGGACACAGGCTCCCAAGTATGCATTATAGATGAGGGGTGGAAAGCCAAATATGCACCTGAGGTGACACTGAGAAATATTTCGGAGGCGACCGAAGCGCCAGACAGCCTGCGCCTGGTGGCGGCCAATGGAGCAAACATGCCATATAGTGGATGGGTGGAGATGACTTTCAAGCTGGCATCCCCTGTGACCAATGAGAAAGAATTAAACATTCCTGTGCTCGTTTTGAGGGACCAAGAATTGCCCAGACCTATCATCGGGTATAATGTGATAGAACAAATACTGAAACAAAGTGAAACAAGTGGATCTCTTGATGTGACTAATGCTTGTTTGTATAGAACTGTCAGAAGTGCTTTCCCTAGCATAAAGAAGAAAAGTGTACATACCTTCATCAACTTGGTGACTGCAGAGGACCTCAGCGAGTATGTAGTAAGAACCAGGAAGGAGCCTGTGAACATACGGAAACACACCGTTATGCAAATTCAGTGTCTGGTAAAAGTGCCTCACGTGAAACAAGATACGGTGTTACTGTTTGAGCCACATGTTAACCCAATGTACCCAGATGGCCTTGAACTCTTTGATACCCTCCTCATTCTGGAAAAGGGGGCCCGCCCAATAATTACTATCAGTGTGCAGAATGGGACAGATCACGACATCACACTCAGTGGTAGAACAGAGCTAGGAACTCTGCAGCCAGTTAAATCTGTCTTACCAATATCAAATGCACAGTGTGAAGCCACCGCATCTGTTACTCAGGTTCTACCAGAGACAACTGAGGGAGATGGCAGTACAGATCAATGGGACCCTCCAGTGGATGTGAGCCATTTAACTCCGCCCCAACAACAACAAGTTAAGCGGATGTTACGTGAAGAATGTCATGCCTTTTCGAAGTCAGACGACGATATTGGCTGTGTTCCAGGTTTACAACTGAGTATCTTATTAAATGATAACACCCCTGTTGCCCGCACATACACATCAGTCCCTAAACCGTTATATCAAGAGATGAAGGACTACTTACATGACCTGATTGCTCAAGGGTGGGTGGCCAGGTCTCATTCCCCTTACTCGTCCCCAATCGTCTGCGTCCGTAAAAAGGATGGCAGCCTCAGGCTATGTATTGATTACAGGGACCTGAACAGCAAAACAATCCCTGATCGCCAGCCAATACCCAGGGTGCAGGATATTCTAGATGGGCTGGGAGGTAATGCGTGGTTCTCGCTGCTAGACCAAGGAAAGGCGTACCACCAAGGTTTCATGTCTCCAGAGAGCAGGTACCTGACTGCATTCACAACACCGTGGGGCCTATACGAATGGATTCGTATTCCTTTTGGCCTTATGAATGCGCCTGCAGCATTCCAACGGTTCATGGAAGAGAGCCTGGAAGGGTTAAGAGACAAAATTTGCATACCGTACTTAGACGACATCCTGGTCTTCACTGAATCCTTCGATGAACAAGTGGAAGCGGTGAAGAAAGTACTGCAGAGGTTACAGTCCCATGGAGTCAAGTTAAAACCAAGAAAATGTGAACTCTTTAAGAAAGAGGTGCGATATCTGGGGAGAATTGTGTCAGCTGAAGGCAGTCGTATTGATCCCGCAGACACCGTCGCTGTAACGGCACTGAAGGAACAGACACCAAGCACGGTGGGGGAGCTACGCAAGATTCTGGGCCTGCTCAGCTATTATCGGCAGTACATTAAAGACTTTTCCCGAATTGCCAGTCCCCTCTATGACCTGCTAAAAAGTAACACTGAAGATGCTGGGCCACAGAGAAAGGGGAAACACAAAGTAAGAAACAACAAAAGAAATCATGTGGTGCCATCAAGTAAATCAATTGAGTGGACAGCAAAACATCAGGAGATACTAGAAAAGTTGATTAACCGCTTGATTCAGCCTCCGATCCTGGGATTTCCGGACTTCTCTCAACCATTCATCCTTCATACGGATGCGTCTAACCAAGGGTTGGGAGCTGTCTTATACCAGCAGCAGAATGGCAAGCTGAGAGTAATTGCCTATGGTTCTCGTACTTTGACGGCAGCTGAGAAAAATTACCATCTGCACAGCGGGAAGCTGGAATTCTTAGCTCTGAAATGGGCCATTACTGAAAAATTCAGAGACTACCTGTACTATGCACCAACCTTTACAGTTTTCAGTGACAATAACCCATTGACCTATGTCCTGACCTCTGCGAAGTTGAACGCCACCGGGTGTAGATGGGTGTCAGAACTCGCAGATTTTCACTTTACCATCCGTTACCGTCCAGGTAAAGAAAACATAGATGCTGACTCACTCTCCAGGATGCCGGCGGACCTTGAAACAACAATGAGAGAATGTACTGAGCAGTTTTCACCTGACTGTGTGGGAGCTGTGATCCAAGCAGTGGAGTTCCAAGGGAATCCAGATGTGACTCTTGCAGTAGCCTGCCAGAGTGTACTGGCAAGTATGGAGGAAAATGAGGGACTCCTCAAACCCCTGTCAAAAAAGGAAATCAGACAAGCACAAAAGGATGACAAGGACATTAGAGTAATAATTGAACACTTACAAGCAGGATCTAGGCCTCCTCAGCAGTGGCGTTCAGTCAACTCGCCAGCCAAAGTTCTTCTGAGAGAGTGGGAGAAGCTGAAGCTAGATGAACATGGCAACCTGTTCCGCCAAACGTCTCAAAGAAAACAGCTGGTGTTACCAACGCAATTCAAAAGAACTGTTCTGAGAGAGATGCATGATGAGATGGGTCATCAGGGACTCGATCGCACCACAAGCCTCATTAGGGATCGTTTTTTCTGGCCTTATATGCAGAAAGACATTGAAAACTATGTCCTGAGAACCTGCTGCTGTATTAAACAGAAAAAACCCTGCCGTGAGACAAGAGCGCCCCTTAAAAATATCAAAACGACCCACCCATTTGAATTGGTGTCCATTGACTTTCTACATCTGGACAAATGCAAAGGGGGCTATGAGTACATTTTGGTGATCGTCGACCACTTCACTCGATTTGCCCAGGCATATCCCACCACCTCAAAATCAGCAAAAACAGTAGCTGACCGTTTATTCAATGATTTTGCCCTGAAGTTTGGTTTTCCATCCAGAATTCACCACGATCAAGGGGGAGAATTTGAAAACCAGCTACTTACCCAACTCAAAAAATACAGCGGCGTTGCAGGCTCAAGGACCACCCCCTACCACCCCCAGGGAAATGGGCAGGTGGAACGATTTAACCGGACATTATTGCAGATGCTGAAAACCCTGACTGAAAGACAAAAAGCTAATTGGAAAGATGCACTGAACAAATTAATCTTTGCCTATAACTGCACTAGATGTGACGTGACTGGCTTCTCACCTTTCCAATTACTGTTCGGACGCTCACCAAAGTTGCCCATTGATGCTCTTTTCGGACTCAACTCCGACAATAACTCCCAAAGTTACAGTGAGTACATGGAACGATGGACAAAAGGAATGCAGGAAGCTTATGAGATAGCGAGAGAACAGGCAAACAAGTGTGCAGAAAGAAACAAAAGGAATTACGACCAACGAGTGAGGTGTACTGACCTGTTCCCAGGAAGCAGGGTCCTCGTAAAAAACCTGACCCCGAGAGGTGGGACCGGGAAACTGCGAAATTACTGGGAGGATGAAGTTCACGTTGTTACACGCCAGGTGGCAGATGATGCACCAGTCTACGAAGTAAAACCTGAACAGAGTAAAGGTAGATCACGAGTTTTACATCGCAATCTTCTTCTTCCATGTGACCATTTACCTCTTGAAATCACACCAGCTCAAAGTATTAAACCAAAACAAGGACATCAGCTAAGAAACAGCAGAACGCAGCCCACCCGGGGAAGAGAATGTGAGTCAGAGTACGATAATGAAAGTGAAGAGGATGAGTACTACTTTCAAGTGGAGCCCTTTCAGATAAGACCACAAGAAAGCAGCGATTGCCTAGAAAAAGGAATTGTCTTATCACAACAGTCAGTACCTTCTGAGCCACGGTCTAACTCTCCAGTGGTGGAACCAAGGCCACAGTCACTTCCAGCCGAGTCAGAGATAGGTTGTCCAGAGTCTGCACCTGAAATAAGAGAACAACTTAATGAAAAGGAACCAACTGTTGACCTAATGCAACAAGACTTATCTGTTAGGGAAGCAGCTGCAGTGCCTGGGTCCAGAGACAGGACCTCCGAGGAAGAAAACGAGTACCAATTCACCAGGAGAAAACGACGGCCACCTAAAAAGTTTACCTACGACAATCTTGGGTCCCCATCATGCTACAATGTGCAGATAGTGGGCAACAACCACTACCCACACTTTGCATCTAGTGGGATGACAGCTGTGACGCCCTGGTTATCAACACCCCTTTGTTACCCCCAGCCCCCATATGTGTGCTATTAACTTTGAATTGCACTACCATATGAATTTTACCCCAATAACTAGTCACTGTATGGCCTGTGTTGGAGGCATGAAATGTCACGATACAGAACATTACCCAGAGACTGTTTATTGCCCATAGTGAGAAATTATTGCAAAACGAAAACAGTGGACTGTTATCAGACCTTGAAAAATAATGGACTGTTGTGCGGTTTTGAAACTATGGACACTTTGAATCACTTTGAGACTTTCTTTTTTGACACTTTTTGAATCTTTTTCTTCCTTGAAGGACTCTTTGCCATTTTTTCTCGCTAGAGCAAATGAATGGACTGTTTTTCCTTTCTAACAGAGACTTGTTGGTGGTTTGCAAATGACTCTCTTTTTTTTTTAGAATTACCTCATGGGACTATTTACAAACAAGTGCCTCTTGTCTGTTGACGAATAAGGACTTTTGTAAGGTGAAATGAGCAATAGCACAATTGTGAATGTATGCTTAAAAAAAAAAAAAAGGAGATGTAAAAGGAAAATGTTGATAACAGTGCTGTAATATCTGATGTTGTAGACAACTGCTGGGTAAAGTGAAAAAAGTTTAAATACTGTAAATTGAGCATTACTGTGACTGACTAATTAAGCAATTTGATGTCGGGACGACATCTTTATTTTGAGGGGGAGAGTGTGATATGGTGATTAAGTTCCCAAAGTTAATATATAGTATTTTTCTAATATTGTAAAATAGTATTTAATTCGTTATTTGTGTTTATGAGAAGAAAAGTATGTTTTGTGCATTTAGTAAATTAATTATTTTCATTTGGCATACCTGCGTCATGACGTCATCGCACGATAGTTTGGTGCGCGCCTGTGATGTGCTTCATTCGTTGTAAATGAAGAGACGAGAAGCCATCACATCAGACTTTCTCTTAATTTTCTTTAACTTCTATCCAGGTAACTACAAAGTAAAATGCACAAAACACACTTAAGGTTTAAGTATGAACACTGTTTAATGTAATACGAACAAGTTGTATGTGTTTTAAGCTGTTATTTTATACTTTAGAAAAAGTTGTCGTGAGTTCAGAGCAGTTGAGCACATGGTTAGCATGTGCTCCGCGATCAGCGCGAAAGCCCGCCATATATGATGAATGTTTAAAATAGAAATATAATTCGAATTTATATATATAATATTGTTTTAGCATTATGAATTATCTTCATCTTGCATACATGGTTGTTTAATCCGCGGTTATGTTTGTGTTATGCGTTACATTTGACAATATATGTGACGAGTGAATTTCATATTCAATGTAATACATCATCAGAACGAACTGAGAATATTGTTCGTATTCTAAATGTATTTATTTTGACATAAATTTCATGTTATTTGGATAAAGGTTAAATACTAGTGATGTTATATATAGATATGTTTATTATATACATAATATATAAATTGTTTTGGTGCTTATCTGTATATTCTAGAAATTTAATCTTGTAAAGAATAAGACATTTGAGTGTCATTTAGGCACTAGTAGATTCTGAATATGAAAAATGCTTGTTGTTCATGTTTATATCCAGTCATTGCTGTATAAATAAGTCATACATGTTTTGACCACTGTAATGTGCCAAACTGTTGTAATATGCATTATTGATTCATTCGTTGTAAATGAAGAGACGAGAAGCCATCACATCAGACTTTCTCTTAATTTTCTTTAACTTCTATCCAGGAGTACTACATGAGCATCTAACAAATTATCATTTCATCTTCTGTAGAAGTATTGTGCATTACTGTATAACAGTGAGTGTGTACAAACACAATACGCTGATCACTATCAAAAAATTTAATTCTAAAAACCTGACACTCAAAACAACACAATCTTTTTTTTTTTTTTCAAATTGCGAATAAATTATAGGTTAACCTATACAGAAAGCATGCAAGGAAGCTGTGACTACTCCCAAACAAGCTGTCCCAAAGCTTAAAGGTGCATTTTGAATTAATGTATGAATACGAATTCACCACCAATTTGCCATACCATAAAATAGTTATGTTGGTTGTACACTCTCGTGAAAACTCCTGTTATAAAAAGCTGAGTACAATGAACAATGAATTTCTTGTTATGTGACACTCTTCTTGTTAATGAACGTGCAAAAAGCCATTCAATGTTCATAAACTTGTCATTCAGCCTGAAAAATCAACTTTACTTAACCTGTTCTTCGATATTTATTATATCACAAGCTTATGAATCGCAAGCGTGCGAGTTGAAAACTAATCAAATCATAAAATTTTTGTGTCAATGGACAGCCCTACTATATAGTAGCAATCATAAACAGTCTGTTTTCAGTTCAGACTCCCTATAAGTGCCCCGCCCTCACAGAAATGTCCTTACTCTGTCTCATCATTTAGCATAATAGCATTATTGTAGAATTTAAAATAAATTATGCAAAATGACAAACCTTAGAGTGCTGCAGGGATGGTGTATTTTTGTAGACCAAAACCTGGAACCGAGTTAGCTTTTAAACACTTTCGGTTCCAATGCCCTGAATGCTGACAAGTTTTTTTAATGGGTTTTTGGTAAAATGGCTGAAATAAGGCCTAGTTAACATAAGCATCAGTAATAGACTGTATATGTCAACTACTGTGTCTTGTCTATTTTCTGTGATTCTATTTAAAATCACTCTATTCCTATTGTTTGACTTGATGTGTATCTCAGCATTGCAAATCAATAGCCTACATGTATAATCATGAACGTACAAAAAAGCAATTTGAATCGAATAAGAACTCTCTTTGTACCATTTTTGCCGGGATGCACTGTGATATTCCCACATACTTTCAAAATTAAAAATGCAGTAAGTATTAACTGTGTGAAATTTAATTACGAAGCTATACAGCATTAGTGAAGCCACAACAGTAAAGTTTTGTGTTAGATCACACAGTTCACAGGGAATGCTTGTATTGATAAAAGCAACGCAATCTCATGGCAATATGCTTTTTAATCCTGATTATCTTCAAGTGGCCTATCTATTATCTTTATACTGTCTTTTCCCTCCTAAAGGGCGCAAGTCTCCTAAGTACCAGCTTATAAATGAAAGCAAGACATGGCAAGATGCTCAGAGTTACTGCAGAGCAAGATTCACGGATCTGGCCACTGCTGACACCATGAGTGACGTGAGTTTGCTGGTAAATACAGTGGATCCTGGATACAGTGGTTCAGTATGGATAGGTCTCCACAATGGAACAGAATATCGCTGGGTCTGGTCTATGGGCACACTGTCCCAGTACAGTATCTGGAATCCAGGAGAACCAAATGGTGATGGGGAGTGTGTGAGGAGTTTTAATGGAAGCTGGTATGATGAGAGCTGCAGCACTGCTCTCCCATTTGTGTGTTTCAATGGTGAGTCCACAAATCTGGTTCATTTTCCCCCCCACACTTTAGCTGATCCTGGACTAAGGGCTGGTTTTATCTGGTGTTTCTGAACAGACAGCTCTGGTTTTATGATCACCGAGACTGCTATGACATGGAGAGATGCTCAGAGTTACTGCAGACAACACCACACTGACTTAGCGAGCATCAGCAGCGCAGAGCAGCAGAATCTGATCAGTAATCAAGCATCGCTGTGGATTGGTCTGTTCCTGGACTCTTGGGAATGGTCTGACAAATGGAGCCTCTTCTTTAGATACTGGGCAGCAGGTCAACCATCCCAGAGTTCAGGATCTGAGTGTGTCAGCATGTCAAGAAACAGTTCTGGGAAATGGGCTCATGAAAGCTGTGATCTAAAGCGTCATTTTATCTGCCATGGAGGTGAGTTTCCCTAGTTAAAAGAATCAAATGATTCAAATGAGATTTGTAGATCATTCTTGAAACAGACATTACAAACAACTATCATATGTTTTCAGTTATTGATGTATCTTCTGTGTTGATGATGAACTCTTAATTTCTCTAGATGACACGTTAATTAAAAAGCAGATCATCAAATTGAAATTGTCCTGTAATGGAAAATGCACATTGAATGATCCTTCATTACAAACTGCCATCCTGAATGAGGTTTGTATGTACCTTAATCACTGTGTTCAGTTTCAGTGTCAAATTTTGAATGCATAATAGCACCATGGCAGCCACCCACAACATCCTATAGCAGGGGTTGGCAACCTATGGAGGGGTAATCACTGGCGCGTGAGCAAAAGCAAGCGAGGTATATGCATTTCATTCAGATAAAGTACCTCATACCTGCATACAGATGTACATTTTGAGGTAATCATTCCTCATAGTTACTGACTGACAGCTTACAGCTTGTTCTGCTGTACATAGTTAATGCTATAAATTTAGGAGATATTCAACCAAGTATATTGAGTCCTATTAAACATTCCACACACATCGAAATGACTGTCATGCATGTGGAAACTCTGTTCATGAGTACCTGGTCACTGGTTTTCTCTGATCAGAGAGCTATACAATCATGAAAAGACCGAAAAAGAATGCATTTTTTCCCATTCCAGTTGAAACTGGACAAAATGCTTCTGGTTGTTGAAGTCACATATGTTAATTTTACTCCTCCTAAAATGATAAAAAAAAAAAATAAAAAAAAAATCGCCACAATGGAGTAGCTGAGCATCTCTTCAGCAAGCCGATGTGCAACTGCCACAAATTAAACTGAAATTTCAGCATCACATCCTTAAGCTCAACACACAGTCCTCTTCATTAAAAGTAAATGATCTTACCGGTGCTGATGCCGCTCTCTCTCCAAAGTGTAAATTGAACAGTTATAACAAAACGGATAGCTATCCGAACAGTAGTTTCGTGTAGCCAGACCTTCAGACTGACAGCAGAAGGTCTGGACTCTATCGCAGCTTTCATCGGCCAAGGACCGCCCAAGAGAACATGTTTGACTGACATGTAACGCAACCAATCACAGTTCGTTTTGTTCCAGCGTCATGTTTAGGGGCATGAAAATGTCGATGTCCCTACAATAACAGACCGCCGTGCATCTAATATATTATTCATTCAAGAACACTGTGCAAGTTTACTGCAACAATGGCACCGTGAACTTTACATACTTTTGAAAATCCAGCATTTAGTTGATCCTGGTAAGCGGTCATTGTCACAGTTGTAAACACGATGGCGCTCTTCTTCCATGAGGGGGTCTGGCGTCATGGCATTTGTTTCCAGGCGGACCATTAAAGAATGCAACATACAGATCTCCTGGACATCCTGTAGAATTCAACCAACCAGATGAAGACTTTCATAGGTTCACTCAACGCTGCGTTCCATCTCTATGGGAACACCTCTGGTGTGACGAATGTCTGAAGCCCTTATACCATCACGCCTTTTATTGGCCAGTAGCGTTTAGCACCACCCTGAGAAATACGTCACGTATGCTCATATCAGCGTGCTGTCGATTTCATCAAATTTCATTTCCTTCAGGAAAGCAGATTATCTGTTGCCTGTAGGAAAGCGTTTTTGTCATGTTCTTGGCTATTTTCAGAGCAGTTTTTCCACTCCTCTCAAGCGGACACGATGAGTTATAGGAGATGCATCGATACATGCGACTGGTTCATCACAGGAGGAGACACTCATGACAGGTGCGTGCAATGTTTGGCCCTTCAGCATGCTCAGATGGCCTATCTGACTGTCAACACTGTGATAGCCTAAAATTGTGAGTCTTGCACTAGAGGCTTGCCTCTTTTCTGTGGTTGCCGAAGTGCCGCACGAGACGGACGCTTGGGGTGACGTTTGCGAGCCGGAGTACATGGAGAGTGAGCAGACTGAGTTTTCTCCCTTTCTCTCACTCTCTCTTGTATTTGTTAACGATGATTTGCGGCCTACCTCGGAAGCTCGTAATTCGATTTCTTTCGGTTGTGAACCGTTTGATGATGACGTGCTGTCTACTGAGGCCTCTTATTCTGTTATTATATGGGTGAATTGTGCAGCTCTCTCCCTCCAAGTGGACAGGAGAAACACACTTCCCCATCTTATGTTGAGTTGTTAGATGTAATTACTCGTGCTGTAGATAAGCTGAGGCTAGCAAGCTAGCAAGCCGACTCAAAATCAGGCCCAGTCGAAACTGGACGACTCATTTTTTACTAGCCGCACCCCAACCCAGCCTCGCCCACCCCGTAAGCCTCTCCCCTTCTTCCTCTCTGTGGAATAGTGCTGCTTAAATCCACACAGCTTCCTCTCTTCCTCCAATCACATCAGATTACCAATCATTGGAGTCAGGTGGCAGCCATTACTTCCTGCTTATGGGAAGTAGAAAGAGAGAGAGAGAGAGAGAGAGAGAAACAGGGAGAAAGGGGGAAAAAAACAAATTATGTCCTTGGTTGTAACATCAACCAAGAGGTTTCGAAGTCTTGGAAGCAGCATTACGAATACCACCACCAATGACCTCACCACTGTTTCCAATATGGCGGAGCATGGCTACGCGGCGATGCTGGTCGTGGAAGAGACTCTTGCGGCCCATCTCACTCTGAATTCAGCTCCAGCTTGGAAGTCACACCCCCTGCTACCCTCCAAGCCATGTAGGATCATTTCCGCTTTAGTCAGGAAATCTTACATGGCCGCTGGACAGGTGGCAGCCACACATCATTCTATGGCGGTGCTCCAAGCTTATCAAGCAGATGTATATAAAGGGTTGGATGAGGGAGAGGGCCTGACTCCAGAGGCTGTCAAGGAGCTCAGACGGGATACTGACTTGGTGCTTAGAGCTACCAAGCATACTGCCCGGGCATTAGGCAGGTCCATGGCGGGAATGGTGGCAGTTGAGCACCATCTTTGGCTTACTCATACTGACATCATAGAAAATGACAAAACTTTTCGGCAGCGCTTTAGATTACAGCCCGGAAAGTACTGTGTAACTACGACGTATTAAAAGTGTAACTTCCGGTAATTATAGCGTACCTATAAAGTAAGTATGTGTAAGTATAGGGAAACAATATGTAAAGTCTGGGGAATAAAGGGGTAACAACCAGGAAAATAACAAATAATTTATACTGTAAGTATTTTAGAATACTTATACTATTATGATAGTAAACAATCTTGCGTTTGGGAGCAATTTAATGAGAACATACACTGCACACTTTTTTGTAATAATAGTGTACAAATATATAAAGGCTTTTTAAAAACTTACGAGGTAGTCTACATTTCAGTGCATTTATACAGTATTTTGTTTTTGCAAAAGTGCACTGACTGAGTTGTTTTAAGGCAAGTAAAACTACAATATTGCAATTTTTTAATACTTGGGAAATATACTCTTGTTTCATGTAGTTACAGGGTAAGTATGGCATTGCGGGCTGTAAATTAAAGTGGTGCTTGTTACCCTCTTGTTTCGTGTAGTTACAGGGTAAGTACAATAAAAAACACATGTATACACACAATCTGATATCACTTGGAAACCTTTATTTGAAAAACAATTTATTTCAATTTATTGGCTTCCTCCTCCTCCTGTTCCTCTTCTAATGTTTCTTTCTTTAAATTCTGTATGTATTAAAAGAAAATACAGTACACCCAGAAATGTCCCCACCATTTACACATCTTTTACCCTCATGCCATCCGAGATGTATATGACTTTCCTTCTTCAAATGAACACAAACAAAGGTTTTTAGAAAAATAAACAATCTCTGGGAATGCTTTATAATGCAAGTTCATGTGTTCCTAAAAGTCAAAGTATCAAATGGCACACATACAGTGATAACTACAGTAATCCATACGACCCCAATGGATGAATCAATGTCTTCTGAAGTGAATAAGTATTTGTAAGAAAAATAGCAAAAATTTTAAATGTTTAAACTGTAGACTAACGCTTCAGACCAACTGTCACCTGCGCGTGCATTAGAGGGTTGAGAGTTCATGCTTGACCTCACTTGAGGCGTGATATAAGCGTAAATACACAGAATAACAGATAACAATAATGAGAAACAAACAAGACAGAAAAACAGAGATGGCAGTTCTTGCGCGAGTTTCACATGAAACACCCGCGAGAACGCCATGAAAGCTTGAAGCTTCACGTTGCTCATTACAGTGTGCTTCGTCAAACACGAAGTCGACTCTCATGCACACGCTGGTGAAAGTAGGTTGGAAGTGAAAAGATGAGTAAACCATGAGAACATTTCTGGTTATACTGTATTTTCTTTTAATACATAATACAGAATAGCAAAAGACATGGGATTCCTTCTTAAGATTCATCAGTGGAAACTGGAAAGACTGAAAAAGAAGAAAAGGAACAAGAGGAGGAGGAAGCCAAGCAAGAGAGTGAAAAAAAGGACAAAACGTGCTACTTTCTGTCAATAGTTTGAAATAAAAAGTTTATAAATAAATAAGAAGTGTTGTAAACCAGTTATGAATTAAGTTGTTTTTTCAAATAAAGGTTTCAGAGTCAGTGATATCAGATTGTGTGTTTTTTTAATTGTATTTACCCTGTTATTTTCCTGGTTGTTACCTCTTTTTTCCCCAGACTTTATATATTGTTCCCCTATACTTACACATACTTACTTTATAGGTTCACTATAATTACCAGAAGTTACGCTGTAAATATGTTGTAATTATGCAGTACTTTCCGGGCTGTAATTTAAAGCGTTATCAACTTTTCTTTTAGATGCCCCCATGTCTAAGGATGGCCTGTTTAGAGATTCGGATACTGCTGTGGTGGAAAAATTTCGGGCAGCAAAGCAGCAGTCCGATGTTTTTCACCAGCTCATCCCACGCAGGTCTAGGGAAGTTGAGGGGCAACCACTTACAGTTCGTTCGCGCTCGTCTTCTTTACAGCGCCCCCATGAGATGCTGTGAAGTGAGCCATCGCCTATGGAACCCCCTTGTAGGGACTGGGGTCCTAGACTCGCCAACCAGTTCGCTCACAGCAACGCAAACGGATAGACCTGAGTTCTATGTTGCGGCAGGATGGTCCTCTCCGAACACCTTTATCAAGTTCTACAGTCTGGATCTGCTTGAGCGGACTCTTTCTTCTGTCTTTCAGCTATCTTCAGGTACTGTATGTGAAGGCGTTATGGTGTATCTTTCCCATAGCGACAGTACGCAGCATTGAGTCAACCTATGAAAGGGAAGATCTTGGTTACGTATGTAACCTTGTTTCCCTGAATAGGGAATGAGACACTGCATCACCAGCCTTTCCCTTACCTTCGATAGTGCTTCCTTCGTACATTGAAATCTGATGAAATTGCACTTAGCATGCTGATATGAGCATACACGATGTATTTCTCAGGGCGGTGCTAAGCGCTACTGGCCAATAAATGGCGTCATGCTATAAAGGCTTCAGACATTCGTCACACCGGAGGTGTTCCCATAGCGATGATATACGCAGCGTGTCGTTCCCTATTCAGGGAACCAGTGTTACATACGTAATCGAGACATTAAGTGTGCCATATGCATCAGACGTTCAGCCAACAGTTCATGGGCGTGAGTCACGTCTGAGGCTGAGACGATCCAATCAGTAAAAACGCATGAATGACCAGGTGTAAATAGGCCCATAGGAAATCTAATTTAAGTCTAAATTATACCTGAAAACAAACTAATGAATTTTGACAAATGTAAAACAAATTTTATGAAAAAAAGCTTCAGATATATTTAAGGTTCTGCACTATTTCTATGTTAATATGTGTATTTATACATATTATGGTGGGGGGGGTGATTAACTCAATGATTAACTCAAAAACTTTGCCAACCCCTGTCCTGTAGCATTGCGCTACAGTTTTGAACAGGCAAGCACCTCCCATATCACATTGTTGCTGTTGCTGTTATTAGGTTTTAATTTTTTTTTATTTTTTTTTTTTGCTGGTCTTCTCTAGATAAGTGAAAAGCTGAAGAGCATGGGGCTGGAAAGTGACAGCAAAATAAGCTGGAGAAAAGGAGAAGGTGAAGAGGTGTTTCAACAGGAGCTAAAACGCACAGCGAGTTCAAATAATAAATGTAATAAGCAGTAATCTTTATTTACGTCTTTAAGTCAAAATGTTAAAAGACTTAGAATATAAAGAGTTTTTATTTTTAGTAAAATTAGATTGTTCTAAGGAACTGTAAAGTAGTTGTAGCAGAATTATCTTTTATTTAAACAGCATGAAGTGTTTTATGATATATTTCTTTAAAGTGATTGTGATTATTTTTCTTATAACCTTTCCTTTACCAAATATACCATTTAATACTATAGTGTTGATAGGTGATATTTTTGTAAAAACATTATTAAAGTATACAGAATTGTATATATAGGTTATAGAGTATATGCAGAAATAAGGGGTGAAAGTATGATGATAGCTTGTAAGGAAATTTGATTGGCAGAAATCATCCTGCATGTGCATATTATTTCCATTTTCAGGTGATACCTAGATGTTTCAGAATTTTAAATTATATATATTTTTTGTGCCTTTCTTTTGAAATTTATGACACATTTAATAAAGTAACTTTAATATGGAAGATATGCTACTGGATATGTTGAATAGTTTTAAAGGACTGTACTGGCGTTGTTGTTTTGGTTTGTGATCACCAGGGGGCGCACAAAGCCAGAGGTCGGTGCTCAACTGATGCTCCGTTTATTATGCACTCTCACATACATATGGCATGTGTGTGGTGTCTAAAATAAATAAATAAATATACATAATAAATCACAACTGAAATAAATACACTATACATAAGATAAACAGCAGTAAATATTTAAATAAAACAATTAGAGCGCCATTATCTAACGGCGCATTACTGTGCATAAGCAGAAATTACAGCCATAAACATGCCAAAAAATACTGACCGAAAGGGTTATTCACAAGCAAAAAACCATATATGCCGGTTAACACATTCATATAATCTAAATAAACTTAATGAAATACACAAACTCAAGGTATTAAATGTGCGCGCTATAAATGGCTGGATTCGCGCGCACTTATGATGATGACGCAGTTATGATAAAATGGACCAGTAACAGCTTAAAGCTAAAATTCTCACACTTAGGACAAGAACCAAGATGTTAGAATCATATAAGCATAAGATATAAACAACACACTTACTTCTTTTGAACGCACACACAATCAAAGCAACAGCTGACAGAGCTGTAAAAACTAAAATGTCGTTCTTCTTATGGGCGGGCCAAACTAAACTGTCAATCACATATCAACATCAAATCAGAAAATAGTATGGAAAATACAGGGCCTTTTCAACATTATATGTGTTCAAAATAAAATTTACTTTGTAAAACTAAAGATTCAACTTTTATTAATTTATAGCATTAGAGTTTACTCTTTCATTAGAGTTTACTCTTTCTCTCTCTCTCTCTCTCTCTGCATTCTGAAATAATAATAACATAAATGATAGGTAATAAAGTAGAGAAAGATTTATTCACATGTTCATGTTAGCAGACAGATGGAGACAACACAGGTAACTTCCACACACGTTTACTTTAGCAAGTTAAGGGAAAATGATGAAAGAGAGAATAGATGAGTGCCACCGGGCTGTTACCAGATTTATAGTGAAAGGTTTACATCCCTTTTCCACCATTGAGTCCCCAAAGTTTTTAGGCACATGTAGCTGAATTGCCATTTATTATTTATTAAGTTAAGCTGCATAACTGAATTACTATTTATAACTGAATGAATGTGATAAAGTATAACTGATAATGAATCTCATTCATTGCATAATAGACAATTTATTAGATACCCTACACAATCTTTATTTGATGCCAGATTTAATGTTTGCAATTTACAGATTGGAACGCATCACTGACGAAGACCTTAAAAAGGCAGAGGAGTTTGCAAAGCTTACACTTCCACTCTAAGTAGGCTATATCGAGTGACTCCAACCTATGGCTAAGTCCTTTCTATCCTCCAGAAACTTACAGATTTACAGATTACTGCTTAGTGCTTCAGTATTGTTTACAGATTACTTGTTTTGAATTTATTTATTAAGAATGAGGACATCAGGCACTTCTTGAAGAGGCTACAGCAATGAATATATGCTTCAAAAATAAATTATTTGCAGACAACATTTGGGAGAGGGTGAGACTGGCTGCAGTAACGGCACAAAACAAGGTATTTATGTTTTCTTTCACACAGACACACATACACAGACATGTACGGAGCCCCATACGTGACATGTGTGACAGGTTAAGTCTCTTTAATATTTGTTTCTTAATGGTATATATTTCAACTCGGAAGACATGCCCACTGGCGTGGAGCTGCGTTCTGACATGGAGCACACCTGTGCGGCGCAATCACCAAAGTGTGTTAGTGGCTTTATAAAAAGCATGTCTAAGTGTGGCGTTTTGATTCTTCTGTGTGCATGTTGTGGGCAGAAAAGGTCTTTTGGCTTATATTTCCTGTTGCTTTCCTGAGTCGCCTGATTTTTTGCCCTTTTTTATAGTCACAGATCATAGTCTAAATATGTGTTTGTTATCAGGGATGTGTGTGCGTGAAGTGACGATCGAGCGCAGGTAGCATAAAGTTACAATAGTCTGAATCTTGCTTGGGAGGTAAGACACTCTTATCGTGGGTTCTTTTTGGGAAGGGGAATTGAATGGACAAATTCACACTAAATTATGTCAAAATACCCATCTAAACTAAAAGTGTCTTACAAATTTTAAATCAATATATTGTTTTATGTGAATGAGTAGGCAGGATGATTGTCATATCATTTTGAAGCAAAAACTCTAGTCTAAAAGATCCATTAGTCAAAAGTCTTGTGGACACATATTTAGTGTTTGTTTTGTGGCCTTATTTTAGTGACTTAAATTGAACCCATCGGCGAGAGTAGCCGTGTGCCGGCGGGGAGGAGCTGAAAACAGAGACGTGAAGTCGGACACTTTCTGCTTCCCGTAGTGATGCTCACGCTGCGTTTGCATACTTTATCACAGCTGAAGTGAAATAAATGGAATATTTTACTAATACACTGATGTTTCAGAGACATTTTCATTCAATACTTTATGTACTGCTTAGGGCACCTGTTTTTACAAGAACAAAGTTCAATATAAGCAAGTATTATTTAAATACCAATTAAATAGTGTAGTGGGGTCTACGTTTTTTATCAGTTTTATTTTGATAAACATGACACAATACAACATCGTGACTACATGAAAAGAGCTTTAACTGTTTAACTGCATTATTGGAACTGAAGGTGTGAGAATAAACACGAAAGACATGTGAACTTTGTCATGCGGTGAATCTGGCCAATCGTGGAACAGCTGTGTCATCATCAGAGCTCGTGCAGCTGCTCTTGAGAAACTGCACTGGCTGACTCAGCCGGCTGTTCTTGTGGTACTTTGAAGCCATATGTCACAGTCACATGGCATCGGCACTGTCTCAGGTTGGACAAAATTTCTTACCAGCATGCACTGCTTCATGTCAGCCGCCAATTGGTCTGTGCAGCGCTGCATGAAGTCGAACAAGCCTATCGTGTTCCTTTGTCCCCATGTGATTCCCTTGTTCTCATGTGTTATATTTTCATTGGTTGAGTGACAAGGTGTTTCTTGTTTAGTGATTAATCCTTGTGTATTCAAGCACTCGTGTTTGCCTTGTTCCTTGTCAAGAATTGTCTCTGTTGGTGAGTTCATGTTTTCAAGCCAAGCCATGTAGCCATGCCAAGTCTTTGCTTTGTTTTATGTTTGTTTATGTTTAATGGAAATAAACTGCACTTGTGTTCATCAAGACTTGCCTCCAGTGGACTTCCTTACATACATACATACATACATACATACATACACACATATATGTTGTCACATATTATGGTAGCCTAGTTCATGCTGAATACAGTGTAATGCCACATTTCCCATTAATATGTTTAAAAACAACTGAAAAAAGCATAAATGTCAGGGCATGTCAAAACTTCTCTAGGGCCCCAAAATGCCCTCAGACCCCAGAGGTTTAATTTATACAGTGAAGACTATGCAGTGTTTTACATTTTATTACTTTATTCCATTTCTGTACCTAAAATACTAATAAACCTATATTAAACCTACCTGAAAAACCTGAAATGCACTGTTTATTATTTGTATATTGCATTTATTTTGAGCAATTGCTTGTAGTTTGCAGTTTACTTCTCTTTAATATTGTTTGAAATTAATATTAGTTTGAAATCTGAATCAAGAATTGTGAAATTTCACTTCTTTCTAAAGATTTTTTCATAACTTTGTTTATTTCTATACAAGGTTACATGGGTCAAAAACAATACAAGCAATAACTATTTTATTTATTTATTTATTTTTTCGTGGTGGTGCCTTGTGAAAAATATTAATTGAATCAAATCGAGAATCTAATTAAATTGAATTGAGATCTTTTGAATTGAGTTGAATTGGGACATCTGTATGGTTACCAAGGTCTAATGACAGAATTTTCATTTTTGGATGAACTCTCTTTGAATGCATAAAAAACAAAGGTTCCAAAAGGGGGTTTTCGCAGTGATGTCATAGAAGAACCTTTCAGTGAACAGTTCCCTAAAGAACCATTTTATTCTTGGTGTGAAACCTTTTTCCAGTGTAAAGAACCTTTTGCAGAATGGAAAGGTTCCATGGATGTTTATTGTCAGGAGTGTATTTGCATATACAAATAAATATTTAAAGAAAAATCAAATTGTAATTTGAACTCTATTTGACCAATTTTGGACCATTGCTCCCCACAATTTGTTTCAGTTCATCTTGGTTGTTCTGATAGAACAGTCCTCTTTAGGTTATGCCACAGCATTTCAATTGTCAGGACAAAATTTTGAGCCATTCTTTAGTTGATTTCTTATGTGCTTTGAGTCCTTGTCTTGTTGCATTACAGCTGTCCTGACTATTTCCTGTAAAATGTCTTGATACACTTTTGGAACTTTTGAATTGCAAAGTGTCCAGGCCCTGGGGCAGCAAAGCATGCTTTCCCATGATGCTCTGTTCCCCATGCTTCACAGTTGAGATGAAGTTTTGGAGTTGGTGTGCAGTGGGTTTTTTTTTTTTTTTTTTTTTTTTGCCAAAAAATTCAACTTTTGTCAACTGTCCAAAGAAATATGTTTTAATTAAATTATTTTTATCTATGAAGATTATTCAGTTATACACATATTTAAGAAAATAGAAGTTTTCAGCATATTTTAGACTAGTACACACTTAAAAGTAAAGGTTCTTTAGTGGCATTGATGGTTCCATGTAGAACCTTTAACACAAAAGGTTCTTTAAGATTATTAAAATGTTCTTCACATTAAGAAAAAAGTAATTCTCTTAAAAACTGTTTGCTCAAAGTTTCTTTGGATAACTCAAAATAAATCTTGTATTGCTGCGAAAACCTCTTTTCAGAAACTTTATTTTCAAGAATGTATATACTAGGGATGCACCAATACCAGAAATAAATGTTGTGATGTTATTCCCATCAAGAGGTGCATCAATTTTTGGTCAAGATCTTGTATTGATAATGCAAAAGGTGAGCACTCTGTAAAGTCTCCTCCAGCACATCCCAAAGACTTTCAATGAAATTAAGGTCTGGACTCAGAGGTGCCAATTCATGTGTAAAAATTATTCTTCATGCTCTCTGAACCATTCTTTCACAATTTTAACCCTGGTGAATCGTCATCCTAGAATGTGGATATGATGTGTCTTCAAGGTTGTTTAAGAAATGAGAAGCTACATACTCCATCTTTAAGGGTTAAAAAAAAACGTTGCCAAACATATAGCATGCTAGAAACATAATAATCACTGTAATAATGATCCATTCATAGATTCTTAAGTATTTGCCTATTAAAATCCCAACAGCAACTTTTTTTTTGGCCGGACAGTGTAACTAAAATATCCAAGTTGTCATTTAATACAACTTCACATTTCAAGTTGACTTTTTCATGAACAAACACTTAAAATTACATTAAAAAAACAGCCTACAACTGCCAAAAACAAGTTGAGTTGTTAGCCTGTATGTTTTGTGTATTTCCATATGTTTCCAATTTGCTGTTGTCTCATGTTTATCATTGTGAATTAAAATGTTTAAAATGAAATAGGAGTTGGGGTTGGTGATGGAGAATGGCTTAGTTAATTATTTTGAACAAGTACATTTGATTTCCTGAGTACATCCATGCCCAAGATCTAAAAAGTTCCTATTTTCTCTTAATGTTACACACATTTAAAAATGAACTGTGTTGCAAAACTTATTGGTTTCCCTTAAACAATAATAATAATAATAATAATAATTTAATGGCATAACATACAAATTGTTCTTTTGCATATGTTAGTATTTTGTGTTAGACTCTGTCATGATATCTTTAAGATGTTTTTTGGCAAGATGTTTTGTCCGTTGATAAGATGTGACGTGAAGAAACATCTTCAATGAAAATTAGATATTTGAATATGAAAATTACTTGCATCTTGTCATCACAAAAATTAGCAAATATTTTATGTGTTAGACCTGAATGAGACCAAAAGCCATGTTATAGTGCAGACTGAACCTCCTAATCTCATTCTGATGCTCATTCTGAAGTTTAAATATGAATAGAAGTGTAATTTGGTGTTTTCAGGTGGGTCAGACTCAGTGACTCTGGAGGTTTCTATTTTTTCAGTTCAATTCTAATATGTAGTAATCTGTGGCATACATATGTCTCAGGAAGAATCTGTGCACTTTTTCCAAATATTTGATTTAATCCAGTATGTTCCAGCAGATTAGATTTTACTAGTCTGAGAAAGTACCAGTTCCATCAAGGGTTACGCTTTTCAAAGACTTTATGGACCAGTTTTAGACTATGCAGATTTTAAAATAGTACCTTTACAAGACTTAATGTAATTTGTACATTTAAAAGTTAAAGAATAAAATGTAGAAAATGTTAAAAGAAAATAAATGAATATAATTCAAATGGTTTGGTAAGTTTAGTTAGTTTAGTCTAATATTTAGTCTAATATTCCATTAACCATATTTGGGGTGCGTTTCTTGACATGAAGTATGTAAAGTCACAATAAATTTGCAATGTAAGTTTTGCATTCCCTCCTTACAGAACTGTGACAGAAAATGTGTGTTTAGTCATCTCTTATTAGAATCCAGCAAAGATCTGTGTGAGCAGTCATGGACGGGAGTCTGTTTGTGCTGCTGCTGCTGTCAGGTTGGTGTGGTCATTTGTAATCTGTATTTATGATGATGTGTACACATATAGATGGTTTAACATGTTGATTTTAACAGGGCTCTTCTGGAGCAGTTCTGCTCTTTCTCGTCAGTACCACTATATAAATGTGAGAATGTCGTGGCCAGAGGCTCAGAGTTACTGCAGAGAGAAGTACACTGACCTGGCTACTGTAGACACCATGGATGATGTGAACAGGCTGGTAAATATAGTGGATTCTGGATACAGCGGTTCAGTGTGGATTGGACTGAAGAGAGGGACACAGACACGCTGGGCTTGGTCTAATGGAGAAAACAAATCTTCTCCGTACTCTAACTGGGCTTCAGGAGAGTCAAATGAGAATGCACCTTGTGTAATTTATCATTACGGGTTATGGTATGATATAGCATGTAGCTATGGCCTATATTTTACATGCTACAAGGGTGAGTTCCCCGTTCTTTTAAATTTATTGAGCAGTTTAACTGGGAAAGAAGAGCTATGAACTGATTTTTTTTTTTTTTTTTGCATCTCTCATTAGAAAATAATGGATACATCCTGGTACAAATCGCTAAAAATTGGTATGACGCTCAGAGCTACTGCAGACAGTATTACACAGATCTGGCCTCCATCCACAACTCTGAGGAAAATAACCAGATATCTAAGGTTGTATATTCTGGATATTACGTCTGGATTGGTATGTTCCAGGACTCTTGGGAATGGTCTGACAAATGGAGCCTCTTCTTTAGAAACTGGGCAGGTCAACCATCCCAGAGTTCAGGATCTGGTGACTGTGTCGGCATGTCAAGAATCAATTCTGGGAAATGGGCTCAATACAGCTGTGATGTGCAGTATCCTTTTATCTGCCATGGATGTGAGCAACTAACAAATTAGAGCATGTTAGACAGAACGACTATCATTTCATGTTCTGTATAGACGTCTTGTGCATTACTGTATTTAACAGTGAGTGTGTACAAGCACAACAATATGCTGATCACTATCAAAAAATTTTCATTCTAAAAACCTGACACTCAAAACAGGCAATAAATTCAAATTGACTATATATTATAGGCTAACCTATACAGAAAGCAAGCAAGGAATCTATGACTATTCCTTAAAAAAAATCTATTTTCCGAGTTGGGGATTTCATATTAATGTGTATAACCCTGAGGTCATTTTATGTCATTTTACTTATCTAGTAAAATCACCTTGATTTAAGAATTCTTAGATATTTAGACTGGAAACGAGACAAAATACTAAAAGAAAAGTATTTTTGCAGTGTAGAGTTTCCTTGGTTACCTCTGTAAACAAAGCAGCACCAGCGCTGCACTTATATAAACACTACTTTAATAGGCATCATAAGGAGGTAAGATTAAAAGAAAATGTCATCTAAACTTTTATGAAGTAGGTCAGTTCCTTCAGAAATGCATTCATATAAGCACCCACTCCAATTTAATGTGTAGAATTGTCTTCCAATATTCTGAGCATCGCAACAGTGAGCTTGCTCTGCCCGGTACAGTATTTTCTCTGCTCTTCTCTTTGCATCCGTCTTCAGCGTGTCCCATCTCTGGCCTCTGTTAACGTCCACACAAATTACATTTTGGGAAATGATTGCAATGCATTTTGTGTGCAAGTCCGGGACAAAAAACGGAACTGGCTGGTTCTGATAGTTCGATAGACCGGTGCATCTCTACTACTGGCAACCCTTCGCCTGAAGTTCTAATGAGGAGAACACGCTCCCATGTTAGGGAAAGAAGAGAAGAGAGTGGAAAAATTCTGGATTTTTTTTAATAAAGTAGTTTGAACCATACATACGTTTTCACTGCGTTACTGTATACACACCAGCCGCTGCTGACTTTTCATGAGAGACCACGTATAGAATCAAAGGAAGTAATTGACAACATTTTCGAAAAGTGGCCGATCATTTGTAGCATTCCTAGAAACTATACAAAAAGGTTTTTAGTATCCATGTTTGACCACAAAGCATATAAACTGCCCTACATAGTAGCCTACCATAAACAGTCTGTTTTCAATAAAGGAACACCCTATAAGTGCCCCGCCCTCACAGAAATGTCCTTACTCACAAATGGGGAAGTTGTAGCCTAATGGTTAGAAAGTCAGACTTGTAACCCGAAGGTCATGGGTTTGATTCTCAATAACAGCAGGAAAATGTAGGCACCTAAACCCCAATCTGGCTTCCCGGGTGCTGCAGCAAATGGCTGCCAAGATGATGTATTTTTGAAGGCCAAAACCTGAAACTCAGTCAGCATTTTAGCACTTCCAGTTCCATTCTCCCTATTGACTGCCCTGCTATAGGAGCATTAGAGGCTGCTATAGCTGCGACGTAGACCTTAAGGGTTGAGGGAGTATGGCCTCTATCCATTAAGTCTTGAAGGAAGGACAATATCTGTGATATGTCACAAGTCAAAGGATCCACGCTGCGGGCTGTGCACCAGGCAGCAAAGATGGACCATTTCAGGGAGTAGAGACGTCTTGTTGACGGAGCTCTAGCTTGTGAGATGGTGTTTAAGACATTCTCGGGGAGGCTTGCAGGCTCCCATTGAGAAACCACACGTGAAGATCCCACAGCTCGGGTCTGGGGTGCCATATCATTCCTCTCGCTTGAGAGAGGGGGTCTTGCCTCAAAGGAATCGGCCATGGTTTCTTGGGCGATAACTGAGACAGGTCCGAGAACCATGGCTGGGTCTTCCACAGAGGAGCCACCAGGAGGACCTTGTGAGCTGCCTCTCTGATTCGTTTGACAACCAGGGGAATCAGAGCGATCGGGGAAAGGCATACAGGAGGAGGCTGGGCCAGTCGTAGGCCAGCGCATCCCTGGATTTTGAGAAATATATTGGGCAATGATAATTGTCTTCTGAGGCGAAGAGGTCGACCTCTGCCCTCCCGAAAACATCCCAAATTTTCTGAACTGTGTGGGGGTGGAGCGACCATTCCTCTGAGGGAAGGTTGTTCCGGGAAAACATGTCCGCCCCTGTGTTCAGTACACCCTGTACATGCGCTGCTCTCAGTGAGAGCAAGTTGCGTTGGGCCCACTCTAGGATGGTTTTCGCTAGAGTGAAGAGGGGCTTTGAAGAGAGTCCGTCCTGGTGATTTATGAAGGACACCACCGTCATGTTGTCTGCTCTGACCAAGACATGGTTTCCCACCGGGAGAGGAAGGAAGGCTTGGAGAGCTTGATATACAGCCATCATTATCAGACGGTTGATATGAAGCTCGCTTTCCGGGCTGTTCCAAGTGCAGAAGGCCGCACAGAGCTCCTAAACCCATCTTGGAGGCATCTAGAACCAGCAGGTGGTCTTCCAAGGGGCCAGGGCTGCGATGCATGTCTGGTTCACCTTAAACAAGCAGCGACCATGTCGCCAGGCTTGGGACGGGACTCGTGGCTTCAGCCAGAACTGCAGCGGGCGCATGTGAAGCAGGCCCAGCTATAGAGCTGGGGATGTTGTGCTCATTAGACCTAGCATCTTCTGAAACGCTCTGAGCGGCCGAGAAGCCCCGGGCGTAAAGGTTTCTGTGAGCTGCTGAATGGCCACTGATCGTTCTGGTGAGACCGCGGCCCTCATGCGGGTCGAGTCTAAAATTATCCCCAGGAACGAGACACGTTGGCTGGGAGATAATGAGCTCTTGGGAAAATTGACTCTGAGCCCCAAGCACTCTAAGTGGTTGAGGATGATGGATCTGTGCGATATAAGCTCCGCTTCCGACTGGGCCAGAACAAGCCAGTCGTCGAGGTAGTTCAGCATGCGCTTACCCATCTGTCTCAGAGGGGAGAGAGCCGCATCCATGCACTTTGTAAAGGTGTGGGGAGCTAGGGACAGCCCGAATGGAAGGACCATGTATTGATATGCCACCCCTTTGAAGGTGAATCTCAAGAATTGCCTCTGATGGGGAGCTATCTGGATGTGAAAATAAGCATCTTTCAGATCCAGGGTTAAGAACCAGTCTCCCGGGCGGATTTGCGGGAAGATCTGCTTCAAATTGATCATTCTGAATGAGCGCTTTATCAGGGCCCTGTTCAGATGTCTGAGATCAAGGATGGGTCTGAGACCGCCATCCTTTTTGGGAACTAGGAAGTACCTGCTGTAGAAGCCTGACTCGCTCAGTGCTGGGGGAACCACTTCTATGGCTCCTTTTGCCAGCGTGGTGTTCACCTCGGAACACAGGACGTACATGTCCTTGCTTTCCACAGAGGTCTGGGCCACGCCGTTGAATAACGGGGCCCGTTGAGCTAATTATAGTACATAACCTCGTTTTATTATGTTCAGCAACCAAGTTGACACTCTGGGGATGGCCTGCCAGGCCTTGGCCCACGTGGCAAGGGGCTGGATAGGTTCTGGCACTAAGTCGCTGTGAGGGACTGTGGTGCACACATGGGGTGGAAGAGGAAATTTGCTTTCTTTTTGAGTATGTTTGTTTTTTATTGCTTTCGTAATAACAGCAGTGCAGCTCGAAGCAGCAGAGCTGGAGCGCTTTGGCAGGAAGTGTCGCATAGCCTGGGATGACTTTTGTGCAGCTGTGAAGTGCTCAGCAAAACCATCAACAGCGGGACCAAAGAGACCAGTGGGGAGGACAGTCAAGTCGAGGAAGACGGCTTTGTCCACGTCCTTGATCTCGGTCAGCGTTAACCACAGGTGGCGCTCCAGCACCACTAGTCTGGCCATCAAACACCCAATAGCCTGAGCCGTGGTCTTGGTGGGGTGCAGGGCCAGGTCCGTGGCGCTGCGTAGCTCTTTGAAGGTGGCTGAGTCGTGACCAGCCTCATCCAGGGCCCGCATAAGCTTAGCCTGGTACACCTGGAGTACAGCCATGGTGTAGAGTGCAAAAGCTGCCTGGCCAGCCGATGAGTATGCCCATCCAGCAAGGTACGACGTAGTGTGGCAGGGCTTGGATGGGTGGGCGACCTTCATTTTCAATCCAATGGCGGTGGGCGGGCACAGTTGTGCGGCCACAGCTTCGTCCAAAGGAGGCAGCTTCTCATGACCTTTCTGCTCGGTGCCGTCAATGGAAGTGAGAGCGTGAGAGGCAGGAGGATGTAGGCGGGCTGAGTATGGGGCGCTCATCATGGACCTCAGGGAAGAAGAGCGCTGCCCACTGAGGGGGCGCGTGATGGCGTCCAGGCAGGAACCACTCGTCTAAGTGGCTGCATGTCGGTTTGTGAGGCGCAGACCACTCCGGACCGAGCTGCTCGACGGCCTTTGACAGCACTCGGGTGAGTTCAGAGTCAATGGACGTCCTGCCGTCGATTGGCTCCAAAGAGGGGGCGGGGTCATGAAGCGAGCCTGACCACTCCTCGGCATCCAAGGCCGCTATGGACATGCTGTCATTCAGCAGCTCTTCATCAGATCCCCCGAACAAGACCAGGTCGCTCGCAATGGCAGAGGGGCGCTGGTCAGGGTGGGAGAAATGGACGGGTGAAACCTCTCTTTGTGGAGAGAGTGAGGTACGCAGGACTTGAGCCAGAGTAAGCTCACTCTCATCCGAGCGCTGGGATCCTTTGCCCCGCTGTTTTTTCCTCACAGGTCCCTGGGAGGAAGAAAACAGGAGGGCGCGAGTATATTAATATTCAATATTACAGTCACTTCTCAACATTACAGTCACTGCCCTTGCCATCCAGAATAAAAGAGAACATCCCAATCGAGTAAAGGGATTTGTGGAAACTGTGGTTCCTAATTATTGTGATCCAACATTTGCCTCGCATTTCAGGATGAAAAGACAAACATTTCAGATGAGGGATAATCCACTTCTTATCTCCAAGACTGTGTTATGATCTATATGACCTTATTATTTTTATTGTGAGTATTAGGCTTATCATTATTTATGATCACTATTGTTGTGCTATGGTATTGTAATATTTACCATTATATAATCAGAGGAGAATAGAAAAGTTTATGAAAGTGTCACTCCAAAATACAATAGCAAAATATATAAATATGTATAGCCTACTTTTATGTTACATTCATACCCATTGTGCGAACTGTCTCTTTAATACCGCGTGGTTTATACATGTTGATTGGGCTGACATTTTTGACACACCCACCAAACAAGAGAAAACGTATCTCAAACCCCGTTGCACACCGTTCAACCCGGAAATCATAGCAAAACGTTGCGCACCGGTTTGAGCTAGTGATGGGAGAAACGAAGCTTTTCAAAGTTTTGAATCAACTGAACCAATTGCTACACAAAATGATTCATTGTTTCAAAGCGTTCGAAACACCACACGCTGGTGACCCCTGCTGGTAAAAACAGTGTAAATGCAACAAAAACTCATGTCAAACATGCATAAAACAGCTTTTACAAATCCATTGCAAACGTTTTATTGAAAGTATAATCTATCAAATGCAATTAACTAATCATAAATATTAAGTGTCTGTATAATATGTATTCTTTTATCAATTTTCAGGGCTTGTTTTGTTTATTCTATGGATGGGTCAGCTAAACAGAGACTATTAACTACTATTATTCCTTTTAATTATACAAATACCTCATTAAAAACTCAAATGTGTAAAACTCATCAGAGATCAGGTAATAGATACTTTTAGACACTTAATACTCAGGCAATAGACAGACACTTGTTCAATGATTCGCCGCTGGGGGGCGATCTCAGTGAATCCGCATTATTCATGGGTTCACAGAGATCGCCCCCAGTGGTGAACCACTGAAATTTTGAAACGTTTCGAAACAGTTCTGATTTAACGAAGCCTCGTTTACTGAAATCACATGACTTTGGCAATTTGAAACACGCTCCAAACCAATGATTCGAAACAAAAGATTTGTAAACGTTTCGAAGCTTCATGAACCAGTGTTTCAAAATTATCCATCACTAGTTTGAGCTTGAACATGCCCCAGCCTTCACTAATGGCAAGTTCGATAACGAATTGTGAGTGGATGGTAATTTTGTTCTACGACGAATTTGATTGGGCTGTTCTCGCGTGACACAACAACAACAACAACAACAACAACAACAACACCACCACCACTACTACTACTCCTCATTCTATCAGTCATATCGAAATTTTAGGAAAGATGAAATACGGGACAAAACATGATTTTTTTTTTTCTTAATAAGTCGGGACACTAAAAAATACGATGTCATTTCTTTTCATATCTGTCATATTATTTCAAGTTCCTCTATTGTCCAAATCTCAGAGTATTGCCATAAAAAGTTATGACTTCTGTGTATCATGACTTAAATTGATACTGGTCTGGGCTTCACTAACATATCTCTGTGCTGTCCAGTGAGTCGCGCAGCGTTGCCACACAGATTTTGATAGGTGGTCAGCAATAATAAAACAGGGAGAGTGCCAAAAGTGTTGGCTATTAGGTAGTTGTGAGTGCAGGTGCGAAGTAAATTGTTATTTTTGAGATAAACTAGTATAATGATAATATTTCTGAACGCGTAAGTTGCCAAATTTATGGACACACAGAAGAAAGCCTTGTCTAGGCTCTGCCTCGGTATGGTTTGTGTCAAGACATTCGTTAGTCTGGCTGTTTGATGAGAAAAAGATTAAATGTAGTTGCAATAAACGCGTTAAATCCATCGTGGCGAAGGACTATTATTCTGCTGCGCTGAACTGCGGAAGAACTGATGATGGCACCGTTAAATGTTTGGTTGACCAATCAGCGGAAAGGGGTGTTTCATTCCCGCCCACATGTAGAGATCAAATATTCAAGTTGTTTATTCTGTTTAGCTTGACACTCCGGGGATGGCCTGCCAGGCCTCGGCCCGCATGGCAAGGGGCTGGATTAAGGCGGTTGACAGGCCGCTGAGTTGGGGTCTGTGAACCGTGGTGGGTGGAAGAGGAAATTTGCTCTCCAGGAAATTTGCTCTCTGAGTATGTTAGTATTTTATTGTATTTGCTATAACAGCAACAGGCTGCATGAGCACGTGAACATCTTTGGGCCCAATGTTTGCAACAAACACATTGCTTCCAACAACCAGAACTGAATGAGGTGGCAGGAAGCATAACAGAAGCAGTTTTCAGTGAAAACGGTCTGACCGCAGCGATGCAGGACTTGCGTTTTCCTGGTGAGAGCATCCATCTTCAGTGGAGGCGGCTTGTGGGGCGGGCCCAGTGACGCACTCAGAAATTCAGCATTTTACCACATGCATCAGTGAATAATGCTATTTTGGAAGAAATATATTCCATTAGTCTCACCTGATAGTTATAGGGGAACTAGTCATGTCATAGAGCTGTCAGTGCTGCATTCAGCTGATCACTGACAGTGTGGTACTCGCCCTGAAGCGCATGCAGCACCTGAAAATTCCCTGCTGCAGAAAAAGTGAGACATGCGGGTGTAGACCAGGAACATCTCGCTTAGTCCTGTTCACTTGGCCCTGTAACCTTTGTTTTTCATCTCAGTTGAGTGAACTGTCCAGGGAAGGAGCCGCTTTCTGGAAAAAGCACTCCGTGAACGCAGCGAGGCAAGAGAGCGCGTGTCCTCAATGAACGTGACTTGCGGGGGCGGAGCCGGCAAGTGACAAGCATAGAGGTTTGCACTTTAGAGAAATAAGCTCTTTGAGAGTGAATATATTCCATGAGTCCTGCCTGAGTCAGGGAAGAGCATCATGTCATATTTTGGGTGAGCGCTGTCAGCATTGAGCTTGCACTCGTACTCTAACTCAATGAACGCAGCTTGTGGGGGCGGAGTCGGCAAGCGACACGCTCAGAGGCTCGGCATCTTACAACAGACGCTGGAGAAATATGCTCTTTCAGTAAATATATTCCATTAGCCTCACCCGAGTCAGGGGACAGCATCATGTCATATTCAGCTGGGCTCTGTCAGCATTGAGCTCGCTCCCTCAGTGAGAGCGCTCATCCTTAATGAACAAGGCTTGCGGGGGCAGAGCCGGCAAGCGACACGCTGAGAGGCTCGGCATTTTACAACAAACACCAGAGATAAGATCTTTCAGAGTGAATATATTCCATGAGTCTTGCCTATGTCAGGGGAGAGCGTCATGTCATATTCAGCTGAGCGCTGTCAGCATTGAGCTCGCACTCGCGCACTCGCAGTGAGAGCGCTCGTCCTCAATGAACGCGGCATGCGGATGCGGAGCCGGCAAGCGACGCGCTCAGAGACTCGGCATTTTGAAACAAACACCAGCTGGAATATGCTCTCTTAGAAAATAAGCTCTGTATGCCCATCTGATGGAAGACGCCGGCTCGTGAGCGGCGCACTGATCAGGCTGCTTGAGAGCGGCGATGATCTAGAGCAGAGCAGGCGCTGAGACGCTTGGTCCGCTGCCACAGTTGTGGCGCAACATTTGAAACAACGCCACTGAAATTGCTCTTTTAGATACTCGCCAGATGGCGGCAGGGCAAGTGCTGATCGGCTGCTTGCAGGTGACGCAGCAGCTCGCAAGCAGCGCGAGCGAGCTGGCTGTGTGAGCACTGAAGCAGGCAGGCGAGGATCAACCAATTCCGCTGCGAGGCATGTCAACTGCGAGAAGGCATTCAGTTTTCTTGGTAACAGCCAAGGCTCGCCATATAGGCTCACGCAGCTCCGTCGCGCCGTCATTGGTTCAAAAAAGTTTTCCAGTTTGAACCAATGGCCGTGCAGTTACACTGCGTTATTGAAAAAGGCTTCAGTAATCGAAGAAAAAAAGGAGTTTTTCCCCATATGCAGTATGAGTGAATATCGAAAGGGAATGAAAAATCAAGCCGAATTCTTGTTTTTCGTTTTGTTTGGAAAAAAATGAAAAACGAAAAAGGTGCTTTTTTTCATTTTCCGATTTCTATATTAAATCAAAAAACGAATGACCAAAAGATACATGGACCATAATCACATTCTTGCAAACTATTATATCTCAAACTTTCAGGGAAAATGTTTTTAAACAAAGATTGAAAGAGTTGTTGTAAGCTTAGTGACGGTGACGTTGAAGTGATGAGACCGTAGAGTAGTTTGTTTATAGCCTACGTTTAGCTTTACTGCAGATTGTATTTGTTTCAAAATTCATAAAAGTTGTGTTCATTTGTGAAGATTATCATGATTAACAAATGTCTAAGAATCATAAGCTTCTGTTAGTCACAGACCTTATTTTGTGGAATAATCCAAAAGCCAGTGGAAAAATCATATTGGGTTTTTGTCGAGTGAACCAGGGTGATGCTAACTTCCGGGCTGGCTTACAAACGCCACACAATTTCAAAATTAAAAATGTAATAATAAGTATTAACTGTCCAAAATTTAATTCCAAAGTACCTATACAGCATTAGTGTAGCCACAACAGTAAAGTTTTGTGTTAGATCACGGGTGCAGTTCACAGGGAATGTTTGTATTGATAAAAGCAACACAATCTCATCGCAATTCGTCACTATTTTAAGTTTTGAAGGTTTGTTGTCTAATTTGTATGAATTTGTACAAACTCATTCATACATTTTCAGACTATCTGCTTACTCAGTCTATTACAAATTTAATTGTAAAGTTTCAGCTTATAAATTGCTCACAAAAATGTTATGTGTTTTAGGGCAACATGCTTTTTAATCATGATTGTATCTTCAACTATTATCTATTATCTTTATAATCCTGTCATTTCCCTCCTAAAGGGCGCAAGTACCAGTACCAGTTTATAAATGAAAGCAGGACATGGCAAGATGCTCAGAGTTACTGCAGAGCGAGATTCACTGATCTGGCCACTGCTGATAACATGAGCGACACAAGTTTGCTGGTAAATACAGTGGATCCTGGATACAGTGGTTCAGTATGGATAGGTCTCCACAATGGAACAAAGTATCGCTGGGTCTGGTCTATGGGCACACTGTCCCAGTACAGTATCTGGAATTCAGGAGAACCAAATGGTGATGGGGAGTGTGTGAGGAGTTTTAATGGAAGCTGGTATGATGAGAGCTGCAGCACCGCTCTCCCATTTGTGTGTTTCAATGGTGAGTTCTCAAATCTGGTTCATTTTCCCCCCACACTTTAGCTGATCCTCGACTAAGGGCTGGTTTTTATCTGGTGTTTCTGAACAGACAGCTCTGGTTTTATCATCACTGAGACTGCTATGACATGGAGAGATGCTCAGAGTTACTGCAGACAACACCACACTGACTTGGCGAGTATCAGCAGCGCAGAGCAGCAGAATCTGATCAGTAATCAAGCATCGCTCTGGATTGGTCTTTTCATGGACTCTTGGCAGTGGTCTGATAGGGGGAGTCTCAGTTTCAGATACTGGACACAAGGTCATCCATCCCAGAGTTCAGGATCTGACTGTGTCAGCATGTCAAGAAACAATTCTGGGAAATGGGCTCATGAAAGCTGTGATCTAAAGCGTCCTTTTATCTGCCATGGAGGTGAGTTTCCACAGTTAACAGAATCAAATGATACAAATGAGATTTGTAGATCATTCTTGAAACAGACATTACAAACTACTGTAATATGTTTTCATTTATTGATATATCTTCTGTGTTGACGACGAATTCCTAATTTCTCTAGATGACAAGTTAATTAAAAAGCAGATCGTCAAACTGAAATTGTCCTGTAATGGAAAATGCACATTGAATGATCCTTCCATACAGACTGCCATCCTGAATGAGGTTTGTCTCTGCTGTAAAAACTGTTCAGTTTCAAATTTTCAAATTTTGAATGCATAATAGCACCATGACATCCTATAGCAGTGTGCTCTTGAGGTCTGAACATATATATATATATATATATATATATATTGTTTGTTTTTTTTGTTTTGTTTTTTCTGGTCTTCTCTAGATAAGTGAAAAGCTGAAGAGCATGGGGCTGGAAAGTGGCAGCAAAATAAGCTGGAGAAAAGAGAAAGGTGGAGAGGTGTTTCATCAGGAGATCAACCGTACTGCGAGTTCCAATAATAAATGTAATACAAAGTAATCTTTTATTTACACCTTTATATCAAAATTCAATATAGATTCGAAGAATATAGAGGGGTTTTTATTTTTAATAACAGTAGATTGCTTTAAGGAATTGTGAAGTAGTTGTAGTAGAATTATCAGTTATTTAAAGTGCCCCGATTATGCTATTTTTAAAGGTTCCTAATTTTGTTTTGGAGGTCTCATAATATACATTGCACATCACCACATTTTTCAATGGTTCTCAAACGACTCTTCTGATGATTCAGTCTCTCTAAATCCCACCTTTCCGCAAGCCTACTCTGCTCTGAAAGGCCAGATGGCCCAGTCTGTTACGATTGGTCTACTGCTTACAGCGCGTCGGAAACGAAACGCTCATTACCATAACTGAACTTCAGCTCCGGAGGTTTCCTCAGTCCTCAGCGATTGTACACACTGTAAAGACAGTAACGATGGTGTCGATTTTACCATATCAATTCGAGCGTGAATCCGACGATGAAACATTGGAAGAAATAGTTAATCGAACCTTCATCGCAAGGACGACTTGAGCAGGACATTTCTCAGTGAAACGCTTCTCAGTTTGACGTACATTATGAGATTTTGCCACTGTAATTCCTCACCATCTGTATTAACAAGTGTATGTCCATCAACAAACTGATGTGTATATTTTATTAATTTATTGCAGTGTACATGCGGGAACTGTATCATTAACTGTATCAATAAACAATAACAGCGTATATACTTTAACCAAGCACTAACGTGAATGACTGATGTAACATCAAAATTTGCTCCATTCTTTATCATTACTCAAAGTAGAAAGAACAACAGACATTCTGCATTAATGGACACAATTCAAAGCGAATTCAAAATTCAAAGCGAATCCCGTGTTGAACTCCACAACAAACACAGGAACACAACAAAAGATTGGGATTGTAGTTGTACTGCTGTGGTATCATTGGGGAAAAAAATTATTTTTAACCACTGATTCTTCGCAGCCTCATCATTCGAAAGTGAAAATAAAACAAATTTATTTTCACAGCGTAGGACACAGTGTCTTCTCGACATGATGTTAACCACACGAAGAAGCCACAGTGTTTGAGGGCGGACAACGCAGAACATAGGCGAGCATTATGTAAATGTGTTACCTAGTGACATATAGCCGTAATGCAGTGGGAATTTGAATTCCCGACAATTTGTTTAGGCAGTTCAGAATCGATTCTTTCTTTTGAGAGACAATAACTTTATTTTAGTGCAATTTCGGCTTCACAAATTTGCAGACTGTTTACATTCTCAGACAGCTACATTACACATTGCATGAAAGGTAATATTCGAAAAGGCATAATAGGGGCACTTTAAACACCATGAAGTGTCAGTTTATATAATGTATACAGTAAATGGTATAGTTTTGAAAGGTGCATTTTAAAAATATAGAGAATTTTATATAGATTCTAGAGATAAGGGATGAAAGTATGATGATATCTTTCTTGTAATGAATCTGAAGGAAATTTGATTAGCAGAAATCACCCTGTGCATATTATTTCCATTTTTACGTGATGTCTATGTTTCATAATTTGAAATTATATATATATATATATATTTTTTTTTTTTTGTGCTTTTCTTTTGAAATTGATGACAGATTTAAGTAACTTTAATAAGCTTTATGTTGTAAAAAATAGAATTCATCAGCACTGGATGAGTAAATGAATCTCTTTCTCTCTGCATTCTGAAATAACAGAGATATGCTATATGTGTTCAAAATAAAACTAAAGATTGGGAATTCGACTTTTATGAATTTATTAGCATTGGAGTAGTTACTCTTTAATGAAAATGACTCTCTCTCTCTCTCTCTCTCTCTCTCTGTCTCTGCATTCTTAAATAATAATAACAACATAAATGATAGATAATATGAAGATTTATTCACATGTTCATGTCTTGCATTTGATACAACTGTGAAAGTGACTTTAATATGCACATACACTCTGTTTTATGTTTTTTGTTGTTGCTGTTGTAGTCATTTTTACTATTATTATTCTTAGCCCATCTATAATATATTTTCAGTTATCTTTATTCTAAGTTTTGAAATCGGATTTACCCAGGTAGTGGGTCAGGTTGTATCAACAGCACTCTAGTTAGGTGTTATTCATCCTTTCACCACCAGATGGCCACAAATTACACCAGTTTGTGAAGAGCAGAGTACGTTAATGAACCATTTTAGAGCATCATGTTACTCCCAAACACTGGACATTTTGAATGTCTCCCTAATTAGAACACACCTGATTCAATCCACAAGTTTGTTAACATG
Organism: Ctenopharyngodon idella; assembly: GCF_019924925.1. Taxonomy (NCBI): domain Eukaryota; kingdom Metazoa; phylum Chordata; class Actinopteri; order Cypriniformes; family Xenocyprididae; genus Ctenopharyngodon; species Ctenopharyngodon idella. Next base: position 37,348,983 of record NC_067221.1, on the reverse strand, counting down.
AATGGCCATATTGTATAATATATTAACATTAATAATATAATGACCATATTGTATAATATATGTACAATATATTATAATATATAATATAATAAAATATTATACACTATTTATTGAAATTGATTGTGACATTTTTTTTCATGAATGTTGTTCTTTGTCAATAGCTATATTAATAGTAATAAAATAATAGGTGTAATAATTGTGTGTTACAGGTTTTATTTATTAATTCTGTAGTTTTAAATGCAAAAACATTCTTGTGATAATAACTAATAATTAAATCTTTTTTGTGAAATCACCATTACAAGTATACCAATGATTTAAAAAAAAAAAGTTCTATATAAAAATGGACTCTTCTTTTGATATTCTATTCTATTCTATTCTATTCTATCTAGCTGTTTCTGGTTTTCTTTTCCTGTGGTTTAGTTCCTGTTTGCCTTTGTTTTCTTGCGACTATGACGAGAAAAAAAAAACCGATATGCGTGAGGATTCTGTCCTTTTTAGGGTCTCATCTTCCTGTTTTTGGTTCGTTTACATGTCTTTGGTCCGTGTTGCGTTCATATATCATTCGAACTGCACCAGAGTTCGTTTGGAAGCGGACCGAGACCCATCTTTTCAGCGGTCCAGTTTGGTGCGCACCAGGGTTCGGATGGCAGCGTTCACACATGTTCAAATGAACCACACTAACAGAGCAATCGCACCAGGGTTCGTTTTAATCAAACCAAACATGACAAGTGTGAACGCACCCTAAGTTACTCTTGTTTGTCACTATAGTAACTCATTACCCACACTTGTTCCTTGTTAGCCTCTTGTTTGCCTATGGGCCTGTTTACACCTGGTCACTTCATGCGTTTTCTCTGATTGGATAGCTATCTGATTTATAAAAATGATTGCATTTACACTTGGCCAAATAAATGTGTCTCCGCAAAACAGATATAAATCCGATCTTCAATTCCTGCGCTATATGCAGATTTAATGGAGTTCATGTCATCGAAAGCAACAAATATGAGCTGCAATTTATTGATAATCAGCTAATTTCAAAATCAAAGACCGCAATGGTAGAGAGCGTGGCCACAGCACTGCTAAGATCATTTAGTCTAATTACTTTTAATGAAGATGATTGTGTTTTGAGCGTCTGCGACTTACTTTCAGTTTGATTTGCGGTAGTTTGCGGGTTGTCTTGCTGAATAGATACTCGGCTACTCATCTGTGGCGATGCGTGCTGCAGTAGCACTGTCATATCTGACTATAACATGTTATTTAGCCTATAACATGCTCTCACACATTTATTTTTTAGTATTTTTGGGAGGAGTTAAATTTACATATGTGTTTTCAACAACCAGATGCATTTAGACCTGTTCAGTTTTGACTGGAATGCGTCCCAGACCACCTCCTGAAGTGGTTTGAGTGATCAGATTTATATCCATCTCGAATGCGTTTCCGAGGGCATTTAGATCTGGTCTTTTCCGATCAGAGAAAACGCATGAAGTGACCAGGTGTAAACAGGCCCTATATGTATATATACCCATGTTTCAGGGGCTGGTTACATGACACCGTTTTCAACTAAAAACAAAACTTTTTATGCGTTTTGGCTGTTCATTTATACGGCAATGGCGTTTTGGGGGCCTGAAAACACAAATGTTTGAAAACGGGTTTCAAAGTGCACATGTTTGAAAACAATACTGTTATCGTCCCTGTGTACACTACAAAAATGTGAATTTGTGAAAATGGTGACATCATGCATAGAAATAGTGTTCTGTGCTCATCTGTGCAGCCAATGACAGAACAGTTACTGTAGCATGCTTTGCTCAAACTTTTCCCATGCCCTTAGAACTGGTACATCGTTTTCACTTGCAAATTTGCGATTATAGCACTTAAACATGGAAAAAGTCAGATTTTCATTATATGTCTCCTTTAATATCAGTAAACACACTCTCTGAAACAGAAAATTGATGTCTTTGATAACCTCTTTTTAAAAATGCCGCAGCACACATAAACATAATGATAAACAGCAGAGAGGATCTGTGTGAGCAGTCATGGATGGGAGTCTGTTTGTGCTGCTGCTGCTGTCAGGTTGGTGTGGTCATTTGTAATATGTATTTATGATGTAGGCCTACATATGGATTAAGATGTTGATTTTCTCTTCTGGAAAGCCCTGTTAACAAGTTCTGCTCTTTCTCGTCATTGCCACTATATAAATGCAAGAATGTCGTGGCTAGAGGCTCAGAGTTACTGAGATTTTAAATGTAATAATTTTTGTAAAATATATATTGATAGGAATTATGGGAATATATAATTTTGTGAGGATATATGTGAATACGGCTTTTGAGATATACTGTATGTGTATGAACTTATTTCATATCTAAAATATTATGATATCACTGGCATAATAAATTCGACTGGAATCATAATGTGTATATTATTCCCATTATCAGATGATACCAACATTTGTAATGTAAAAAAATAAATAAATAAATACAGTGCTCTTTACATTTAAAATGATTCATGTAATATTGTAACTTAAAAAGAGGGATTGTTTACCCAAAAATTAAAATATTTACTCACCCTCATGATGACAGAATTTTCACTATTGGATGAACTATCTCTTTAAATGCATTAAAAATTAAGGTTCCAAAAGGGAGGGTTCACAGTGATGTCAAAGATAGAAGAACTGTTGTGAGTTCCCCAAAGAACCTTTCAGTGAACTGCTCTTGAAGAACATTTTATAATCTAAAGAATCTTTTTGCAGTGTAAAGAACCTTTTGTGGAATGGAAAGGTTCCATGGATGTTGAAGGTCAATCAGCAACATAGCCTGGCATCATTGCTCAAAAAGTTGCCTGTGTATCATCACCTTAAAGGGATAGTTCACCCTTAGGTTGTTCCAAACCTGTATAAATTGTTTTGTTATGTTGAACACAAAGGAAGATATTTTAAAGAATGTGGGAAACTGAACAGTTCTGGGGCGCCACTGACTTCCATAGTATTTTTTTTTTTTCCTACTATGGAAGTCAATGGTGCCCCAAAGCAGCCTGGTTACAAACTTTCTTCAAAATATCTTCCTTTGTGTTCAACAGAACAAAGACATTTTTACAGGTTTGGAACGACTTGAGGCTGAGTAAATGATGACAGAATTTTCATTTTTGGGTGAACTATCCCTTTAAGACTTTCACTCAAGTTGTTTTGGAATTGGTGACTTGTAACTTGTAATGGGGTCATTTTCACTGTAAGGTATCTGTACTTTTGCTCAAGTATGGTTTTCAGGTACTCTTTACACCTCTGCATGGAACCCATAGATTTCCTACCATCACAAACATGTAACCAATCCCGTAAGGGCAGGGCAGAACTTTTCTACATTGAGCACAAGAACGTCTTTAAGAAGGGGGAGGAAAAATGGGGTACATAATATAGCAGGTGAATTATCATGAATTATGTTACGATGTTATGATGAACTATAGGCTATGCCTTTCTCCACTGACTTTCTATGATGTTTCTAAGGATGCTGACATTTAGAAAGGCAGTGGTCTGACTCTGAGATAGCAAACAGGAACATTGTGTAACATAAGCTACACATTATTAGCTGTTTGATAATGCAGTCAAGCCAAAGGCTAATCATATCAATTACTGTTACTGTATGCGTCCGGAGCGATACATAAAATGCATTAACATTCTGATACATCGACTTGTAGACCACCCTGTATAATTCACTCTTCAGTCAGTTTCTGGTTCAAATTCATTAATTATGATTATCAAAGATGAGTTTTAACGGATACAATTATTGACTGCAGGGGGACTTCAATGTTCTTCACACTAAAAAAAAAAAGGTTCTTTTAAGAACTGTTTACTTAAAGGCTCTGCGAAAACTTCCCTTTGGATCCTTTATTTTTAAGACTGTATATGACTAGTATCAGCATCTGAAATCTTCAAAATGATTTTTTTCCCCAGTTTCGACCAGCAGTGTGATGGACGATCCACAAATGAAAACAAGCTATTTGAATATGAAAATTACTCATGTCTTGCCACAAAAATCAGCATACGATATTCTGTTACATGTGCATGTGAACAAAAGCATTTAGTGCAGCAAAGTTCTAAGTTTAAATGTTAATAGAAGTGTAATTTGTTGTGTTCAGGTGGGTCAGATGCTGTGTCAGAGAGTTTTCTATAATGGTTCACAATGTGTTAAATGTGTGCAGAGAGTACTACACTCTCATATTTAACAAAACATCCAATAAGCAAATATGCAAGGGGCAGGGGGGTTGTTTTGACTAAATGGTTACATGTCTGGTCCACATTGCAACTTTTTCTGTTCTGGAAAAGAACTGAGACAAACATGTAAAGCAACCAAAGATAGTTTGTTTTGTTTTACTTGCCATTTAAGGTCAGGGTTGGCCTAAATAACCAGAGCTGCGACATCACACTTGTACATGTCTATGACCTTCCTGAGATGACATTAGCAGTTGTACGTCTCTGTGTAAAAATATAAAGGATTTACCCTCCCCCCCCCCAAAAAAAAAATCAGGTAAGAAATTACAATTTTATATTTGACTGTAATTTACAATCGTGTTAATGCTGTAAAAAATAAATAAAATAAAAAAACATATCGCTGGAATCTGCAATAACAATTTAACATTTTACTTTCCTAGATTTAACTGGTTCAGATAACTCAAATATCCAAGTTGACATTTAGTACAACTTCACATTTCAAGTTGACTTCAATTTTATAAATGAACACTAAAAGTTAAATCTTTTTGTTGTTGTTTTTACAGTTTACAGCCTACAATTGTCAATGTCAGTATCTGTTAAGTTTATAGAGTTGTTAGCCTACTGTATGTTTTGTGTATATGTTTCCAATTTGCTGTTGTCTCTGTTTACCATTGTAAATTAATGAAATAGGAGTTGGGGTTGGTGATGGAGAATGGGTTAAAAATTATTTTAAACAAGTAAAGTTGATTTCCAGAGTACATCCATGCCCAATATCTAAAATGATCATGTTTTTCTTTATGTTATACACATTTTAAATGAACTGTTTTGCAACATTGGTCTCCGTAAAACAACAATATAAATAATAATAATATTAATGTAATGGCATAACCTATACAAATTGTTCTTTTGCATATGTTAGTATTTTGTGTTAGACTCTGTCATGATATCTTTAAGATGTTTTTTGGCAAGATGTTTTGTCCATTGTTAAGATGCGACGTGTGGAAACATCTTCAATGAAAATGAGCGATTTAAATATGAAAATAACTTGCATCTTGTCAACACAAAAAATAGCATATATTTTGTGTGTTAGACCTAAATGAGGCCAAAAGCCATGTTATAGTGCAGACTGAACCTCCTAATCTCATTTTGATGCTCATTCTGAACTTTAAAGCTGCTGTCCATAACTTTTTTTGGTTAAAAATAATCCAATATCAATTTTTGAGCTAGTACATAACCAGCTAGTGTTCAAAACTATCTCCTTACCTTAGCCCGATTCACAAGGGTAAGCTTGTAATAAAGTTTTATAATAAAATCAGTACTGGTGGGTTTCCGCTGGAAATTCGAGCATGCAGTCGTTCATCTTTGCGTCATTACGTCACGTCTGTAAACAGAAAGAAGGAGTCCCAGCTGGTAGGCTATATGGCATGCAATGCTGCTTGTAGCGGCTCATTGATAGCCATTTCTCACAGCAGCTGCAATAATTACATTTTGGATTGTAATCCAGAAAGGTCCAAATGACAATCATCAGTGACACTGGAGATTCACCTGTAGTCAAAAGCAAAAGACTTCGGACTGCGGAGTGGCTACAGAAATTGAAATCTACAGGTAACGCTAAAACACACTAAATACACATAGTCACGCAATGCTGATGTTGTTAACATTAACAATTTGAGAACAAAGTATAACAATACTAATAATTTGCATGGTTTGACATGATCCGAGCTAAGTGATCGTTAGATTTAATCACCATTGGCAGAGCGATTTATTGTAGGCCTAATGCTTTTTTTCTCTGTTGGTCAGAACAAAAGTGGCAGACATGTTACTTACTTGTTCAGATTACATTTTCTGGTGAAAATTCTTATTTTGGTCATACTTTCAAGATGTAGAATTTCCAACATGGTGACTGACAACAAACATTAGATTCATCCCCGCTGAGGAGCCGTGCCGATGCACAACCCACGTAAAGATGATAATTCTGCAAACAACTGCAAATGCAGGTTTCAAACAGAGATGGCGACAAAGAGGCAAAACTTATGGACTGCAGCTTTAAATATGAATAGAAATGTAATTTGGTGTGTTCAGGTGGGTCAGACTCAGTGACTCTGGAGGTTTCTATTTTTTCAGTTCAATTCTAATATGTAGTAATCTGTGGCATACATATGTCTCA